>NW_006408671.1:7049152-7069251 GCF_000296735.1 Chrysochloris asiatica | reverse complement strand
GTCTTGGTCCTAGTACAATGAATCCATAAATTAACCCACCCACATACAGTCAAATGACTTTTGACAAAGGGCCTAAGTATATTGCATGGGGAGGAGATAGTGTCTTCAAGAGATGATGCTTACAGACTGGAAAGTGCTATGCAAAAAATTGAAACAAGACCTTTATTTCACACCATATAGAAAACCCAACTCAGCATGGATTAAAGACCTAATTGTAAATCAAGTTGGTACTGACTCATAGTGACTCTTTATAGGGTTTCCAAAGCTGCTGATTGTTAGGAGTGGTAAATGTCATCTTTCTCCTGCAAAATGGTTGGTAATTTTGAATTACTGACCTTGCAGTTAGCAGTCCAGTGAGTAAACCACTACACTACCAGGGCTCTTTGTTAAAGCTGTTTGTAAATTAAAATATAGTATATTTCTGAGAATGTATTCACTAGCATTCGGTTTTGGAGGGACATTTGCTTGAGTTCCTGAATATGAAATAAATTGTGAACTCTCTTGGCTGATTAGGAAAAAATAAATGATCACACAGTACAAATTTCTATAATTAACTCATATAGAAATTTAGTTACACAATGATTAGTAAAATTTACTTTTATTAATTTCTAACAAAATTCAGTTCAGTTGTTTTGCTTTTACATGAGATTTACTAAATATGGGCCAGGTAACAGAAAAATAAAGTATATATATTTAATCATTCAAAACCCTATGGAAAGGAGAACATATAAAAACTAGAAAGAGAGGAAGGATCGTTATTAGTTGGAAAATATTACCATAGTGATAGAGATGCTGGAGATTGCATGATAGAATTGTGAAAGATCAATGACTCTTCATAGCAAATAATTTTTAATAAAAAAATAAAACATTCAGTATATGGGCCTCATATATATTTGTTGTTGTTATTGTTGTTAAGTGACATCGAATTGGTTCTGACCCATTGTGGTGCAGTGGAGTCAGTTCCAACTCATAGTGACCCTGTATAGGGTTTCCAAAGCTGATGTCTGATGGATCTTGGCTGAAATTAGAGACTATCAGAAAGATGTTTACCTTTACCTGTGCTTTATTGACTATGAAAGACTTTCTATTGTGTGAATTATTACAAGCAAGGGACAACATATGGTTTTAAATTAGGGTACTATTCCTTCACATACTTATTCAATCTGTATGCTGAGCAAATAATTCCAGAAGCAGGATTATATGAAGAAAAATGTGGCATTAGGATTATAGGAAAAGTCATTAACAATATGCAATATGCATATGATATAACCTTGCCTGAGGTGAGTGAAGAGGACTTTAAATACTGATGAAGATTGAAGACCACAGCCTACGGTATGGGTAGCGCCTCAAAGTATTTTTCCATAAGTGAGAATGTAAAGAAAGCAAAATTCCTCACCACTGGACCAATAAACAACACGCATATAAATGGAGAAAAGACTGAAGTTGTTCAAGACTTCAGTTTGCTCAGATCAACCATCAACATTCATAGAAGCAGTAGTTAAGATACCAATCAATGTATTACATTAGGCAAATCAGCTACACAAAAACTCTTCACAGTGTTCAAGAGCAAATATGTCAGTTTCAAGAGTAAGGTGCACCTGACCCAAGCCATGGTAATTTCCAAAACTTCATATGCATGTGAAAGTCAGCCAGTGAATAAGGAAGACTGTAGAAGAATTAATGCATTTGAGTTATGGTGTTGGAGGGGAATATTAAAAGTACCATGGACCTACAAAAGAACAAACCAATCTTTGTTGAAAGAAATACAGCCAGAATACTCATTAGAATCCAGAATGGCCAGACTTTATATCTCATACTTCAGACATACTGTCAGGATGGACCAATCCCTGGAGAAGAATATTATATTTGTTAAAGTGGAGGGTTGGCAAAAAAGGGGGAGATCCCCAATGATATTGATTGGCATAGTGGCAGCAGCAATGGACTCAAATGAAACAATAATTGTGAGGTTGGTGTAGCACAGGGCATTGTTTCATTGTGTAGTGTATAGGGTTGCTACGAGTCAGTATGACTGGATGGCACCTAATTACATCATGGGAAAATTACTGTATGACACAGGAAACACCAAATAACAATAATAATAAAATGATGGAAGGAATACAAGAAGCCATTGTACCACAAAGAATTGCTTGATATTCACCTATTCCCAGAAATATCATATGATGGATAACCAATGGTATTGAAGGAAGGAGTAGTAACTTCACTGAAAGCATTGACAATAAACAAGGCTTGAGGAATTGAAAAAGTTACAAATTGAGATATGTTAGCAAACTGATGTAATGCTACAGATGCTCGTTCATATATGACATGGAATTTGGAAGACAACTACCTTGCCAAACGATTGGAAGAGATTCGTATGTGTGCCCGTTGCAAAGACAGATGACCTGATGAAATATGGAAATCATCAAACAAGGTCATTAATTCCATATGATTTAAAAGTTGGCTAAACATAATTAAAATATGGTTGCATTGTTACATCAACAAGGAGCTGCCAGAGAAATTCAACCCAGATTCAGAAGAGGATATGGAATGAGGGATGTTATCTCTGACATCAAATAGATCTTGGATAAAAGCAGAGAATACCAAAAAAAATGTTTACTTATCCTTAAGTGATCTACAAAGGCAGTTGACTGTGTGGATCATAACAAACTACGGATACCATTTCACAGAATGGAAACCCCAAAACACTCTGCTATACATAGACAAAGAGACAGTCATTCAAACAGAACAAGGGAATGCTGAATAGTTTAAATTCAGTAAACTTGGATATCAGGGTTGTATCATTTCACCATGCTTATTCAATCTTTGTGCTGTGCAAATAATCTGAGAAACTGGATTATATGATAAAGAATGTGACTGCAGGATTGAATGTAGACTTAATAAAAACCTACAATATGTAGATGACACAACATATTGAAACAGAAGAGAACGTGAAACATTCATTGATGAAGATCAAAGACTACACCCTTCAGTATGTATTGTTCATCAACATAAAAGAACTAAAATACTAACAACTGTATCAGTGAATAACATCATGATAAACGTAGAACAGATTGAAGCTCTCAAAATTTTCATTTTGCTTTTATCCATGACTCATGGAAACAACAATCAAGAGATCAGAAAACATATACAGCATTGCGCAAATCTGCTCCAAAAATTCTTTTTAAACTATTAAAGAGCAAAGATTTCATGTTGAGAATTTTTTCTGAATAGTTAGTCACTGAAAACCTCATGAATATTAGCAGAATATAGTTTAATATAATGCCTGAAGTTGAAAACATTATGTATAGCATCAGATTATTGTTAGATATAGTCGGAACATAAGCCCCTCCATTGGGAAGTCACCCAAAATATGAATGAGGAAGAACTACCTTCTCAAAGTAGAGTTGACTCTGATACAATGAGTGGAATAAAGATTTCCAGATATTCATTTGCTGATGAGGCACAACTCAAAATGAGGAGAAACGGTTGTAAACATCCATTTATAATCAGGATATGGGATAAGTACAGTGAAAGTAGGAAAATTGGAAGTTATAAAAATGAAATGGAAAGCATAAAGATCAATATCATAGGCATTAGTATGCTGAAATATACTAGTATTGGCTATTATGAATCAGATAATCATATGGTTTAGTATGCTAGGAACAACAAATTGAAGAGCAGTGGGTTTGCATTTATCATCGAAAAGAACATTTCAGGATCTACCTTAAAGTACAATGCTGTCTGTGATATAATATCCATATGCCAGGTGTGGCACTTTAGGGTAAGCACAGGACTACTAATCACAAAAGCAGTGGTTCAAACCTACCATTTGCATCTCAGAAATCCTATATGGTATTGTTATGAGTTGGACCTAACTCAGCAGCACATAACAAATATTACCACTATTATTCAAATTAAGCAGGAACTACTAAAAATATTGATGATGAATTTGAAGAATTCTATCAACTTCTTCAGTCTGTAATTGATCAAACATACATTTAAAATGTATTGATAATTACTGGTAACTGAAATGCAAAGGTTGGGAAAAAAAGAGAATGAATTAGTATATATCTACTATATATCAGTTGGAAAATGAAAGATACTTGCAATTAGATTTTGCAATGTTAGAATTTTGAAAGACCAATGATTTCTTATTTGAAAATAACTTTATTAAAAAATATAAAAGAGTACTATACACATAGACCTCACCAAGACTGAATACACAGAAACTAAATGCACTACATCTATGAGAAGAGACAGTTGGAAAACTCAAAATGATCAGCCAAAACAAGGCCAGGGGCATATTGTAGAATAGACTTTCAATTGGTAATATGGAAGTTCAGGGTGAAGCTGAAGAAAATCAGAACAAGTCCATGAGAACAAAAATGTGACCTTGAAAATATCTGTGTTGGAAGAAGTACAGTCAAAATGTGCCTTAGGACCCAGGATGAGAAGACATGCTTGGTAAAGTCGAGGGTCAATAAATTCCACCAAAATGGATTGACGAAGTGGCATCTGCAATAGGCTCAAATGTAGCAACAATTGTGAGGCTGGTGCTATATCCGGTACTGTTTCATTCGAACTCTATGAAACTTAAAAATAACAACAATTTATTTCAGTCCTGTCAATGTAGCTTCACTTATCCCACTTCCTCTCTGTTTCCTGTTTCAAATCTTCCTTCTTTCCTAACCCTTCTGACCTTATTTTTGAATAAATATTGACCTTTTGATTTCAACAAATGCTTTTTAAAAAATTCTGATCAGCAAAAATGTATATACATGTAATACTAATGATATTTTTTTGATAATTTTTGCATTCAGATGGATCACCTTTCTTTGGAATGTGCATAGATATGGATCTATTTCAGTCAGTTAATCAGAGAGCTGTCTTTCAAGTTGTGTAAATAATCTGAAAAACTGGATTATATGAAGAAGAACATGGCATTAGAGACAAGGAAGCACCTCCAGCACTGCATCTTTTTGCTGAAACATGTCCATTGACATTCTGTTCATACTGAAGCCCTTTTGGTTTTGTGGGTATCTTTAGTACAGCTTGGACTTCTTCCTTCAATAACATCAGTTCTTGATAATATGCAACCTCCTGAAATTGTGGAATGTTGATCAATTCTTTTGGGTATGGATGCACCTTAATGTAAAGAAAACAAAAATACTTAACATGGGACCAATAAATAACATCAAGATAAACAGAGAAAAGATTGGAAGTTGTCAAAGACTTAAATTTGCATGGATCAATCATCAACATTTATGGAAGCAGCAGTCATGAAATCAAATGACATATTGCATTAGACAAATCTGTGGCACAAGATCTCTTTAAAGTATTCAAAAGCAAAGATGTCAGTTTAAGGACTAACGTGTTCCTGGCCCAAGCCATGATATGTTCAGTAACCTTATGTGTATATGAAAGTAGGTCAATGAATAAAAAAGACTGTAGAAGAATTTATGCATTTGAGTTATGGTGTTGGAGGAGACTATTAAAAATACAATATATCTTCAAAGATTAAAAAAAAAAATCTGTGTTGGAAAAAATACACCAAGAAAGCTCCTTAAGAAGACAGATTGGACAGATTTCACTCTCAAACATATCATCAGGAGAGACCAGTCCCTGGAGGAGGACATCAGGCTTAGCAAAGTTGAAGGCGAGTGAAAAAGAGGACGCCTCCTCCGCAGTCCCTACGAGATGGATTGACACAACGGCAACAGCAATGGGTTTAAGCATAGCAGCAATTATGAGATTGGGTAGAACCAGGCGGTGTTTCCTTATGCTGTGCAGAAGGTCACTATGAGTCAGTACTGATGCAATGGCACACAACAACAACCATAACAACAACTCTGTGGATCTACTTGTGTCACGACTTTCAGTTTTTAATATTCTACTGAAACCCTCTCATTTATTTCTGCTCTAATCTCTATTATTTATTTTCTTTTGGTGGCTATAGGTTCCCTTCCCTCTGTTGGTCTGTTTCTAGTTGTGGTAGATGCTGTGTTAATGTGTTCATTTGGGTTCTTCTTTTTGGATGTGTGCATTTATTGCAATGAATTGTCCTGTCAGCACTGCTTTCACCATGTCCCAAAGATTTTGGTATGTTGTGTTTTTGTTCTCATTTGTTTATAGGAACTTTGTGAATTCACGTTTCATTTCTTCTATTACACAGTCGCTTTTCAGCAGTGTGTTATTCAGTTTCCAAGTATTTTACTTTATTTAGTTGGTCTTTCTATTGTTGATTTCTAATTTGATAGCATTGTGGTCTGAGAAGATGCTTTGTAGTATTTTGATATTTGTAAATTTATGGAGGTTTGTTTTGTGGCCTTACACATGGAGAATGTTCCATGTGCACTGGAAAAGAATGTGTATTGTGCTGTTGTTAGGTTGAATGCTCTGGACACACCTATGAGGTCCAGTTGGCTAATTGTGTTGTTTAGTTCTTCTGTGTCTTTGTCAAGTTTCTTTCTGGTTGTTCTATCCATTTTTGAAAGTAGTGTATTAGAATTGCCCATGAGAATTGCAGGTTCATCTATTTCTTTCTTCAACTCTAATAGTTTGCTTTGTAAATTTTGGAGCTCTTTCATTGGGAGCATAGATATTTATTATGGTTATGTCATCTTGTTCAATTGTCCCTTTAATCATGAGATAATGTCCATCTTTATCTATTATACTGGTTTTTGCCTTAAAGTTTATTTTATCAGAGATTAGTACTGCTGCTACTATTAGATTTTGATTGCAATTAGCTTGATTTATTTTTTCCCATCCTTCGACTTTTAATCTGTTTTGTCTCTGTGTGTAAGATGTGTCTCTTGCAGACAGCATATTGAAGGATCTTTGTTTTCTTATCCATTCTGCCACCCTCCATCTCTTGACTGGTGCATTTAATCCATTTACACTCAGTGTAATTATTGATAGGCATGGATTAATTGTTGCCGTTATGTTTGCTTTTGTGGTGTTGCTGCTTTCTTTTTTCTGTGTGTCTTTCTTGGCTGAGTTCATGCTTTTTGTGTTCTTTCTTGTGAGTTTCCTCATAGTTTTAATGTTTCTAAGTTTCTTGGATTTTCATTTTCTTAGTATTTTGAGACATGTTCATTTTCTTTGCGGTTACCTTGTATTCCATTCACTTTTCTCTCCATTTAGTGCAGTCTATTTTATCCTGTTATCTACCTGACCTTCTCACAATCTGGATCTCTGTTCCTATATGTTTACTTTATTTTACATTGTAATTGATTTGATCATAGACTGACCTTCCAGATTCTCTGAGCTTGTTCTTATAGTTTTGTTCTGTACTTGACTCTTCCTTCTATTGATTTAGTTCTGGGAGGTGCTGCCATGTATGTCAATCTCTGGTTATTGTCTGTTCTTGTTGGTTCTCAGTCCACAGAATTCTCTTTATGATGTTTTGTAGCACGGGGTTGGCTTTAGAAAAATCTCTTAGTTTCTGTTTATCCTGGAATGTTTTGATTACACCATCATATTTGATTGATAGCTTTCCTGGATAAAGGATTCTTGGTTGACAGCTTTTTCTTTCAGGGTTTTATATGTCTCCCCATTGTCTTTTTTCTTGCAAAGTTTCTACTGAGAGATCTGAGCTTAATCTGACTTGCTTGTCTTTATATGTAATGCTTCTCTTTTCCCTAGAGAGGCCCAAGATTCTTTCCTTATCTTTGAGTTTGGAGAGCTTGATTGTGATATGTCTCGGTATTTTCTTTTAGGGTCGATCCTTCCTGGGATTCGTTGAGCTTCTTGAATGTTTATCTTTTCACTCTTCAGGATTTAGAGAAATTTTCTTCCATCAATTCTTCAACTATTTCCTCTGTGGACTTGTGTGATTTTTCCTATTGTGGAATGCAGATAATTCTTAAGTTATTCCTCTTCATGTTGTCCAACATGAATCTTAGACCTTCTTCAGAGTTTTTTTTTTTTTTATTATCCTTTTTTCTGTTTGGTCTTCTATCTTAGTGGTATTCAGAGATTTGTCTTCCAACTCACTAATTTAGGCTTCCATCTCTTCAATTATACTCCTTTGCCCTTTCAGTATTGTCTATTTCTGATATTCTATTATTGATCATTTGGACCTCTTTCTGTAGATTTTGAATTGTTTCCAATGCTATATCTATCTAATTTGATTGTTCCTGTAATGCTTTCCTGACTTCTTCCTTATTTTTCTCAACTCCTTTGTAAAGTGTTTTGAAACAGTTTATAACAATTTTTCTGAATTCCTTCTCAGGCAATTCCAACCCTGCCCTCCTTCCAGAATGGAGTCCAGGTCTACCTCTAAGTCATGTGTTTCAGACATTTTATCTTGTTTCTGGACATGTGCTAATATGGTCATCTGCTTTTGCTTCTTGGACATGTTAATGTTTTTGTGTGGCCTTAATACTTAACTGAGTGTATGTTTTGGTATTCTGTATGCTTTCTGATTGCCTCCAGGAGGATGTGATCAGGATATGGGCTTTCCTTTTCACTGCTCTTATTGCTTAACTCAGAGTAAGTTTCACAGGTGTTGTCTACCTCCCTGGTATATGGCAGTTGGTATTGGTTCTTGCCTGGATTTTAGTGTTTTCTAGAGTATGATTGTAGCTTGACTATATGGCAGCATTTGCTGTCTCTTCTTGGGTAACATAGGAAGAGACAGAGTCCCCCAAAGGTAAAAGGGGGAGCATAAAAAAGCAAAACAGCAACAGCAAGAGAAAACAACAACAACAACAGCAACAACAACAAAATAACTAGATTGGATACTGTTGTCTATAATTGCAGAAAGAGGAGAGGAGGGAGAGAAGAAAACAAAAATCTGTAACCTAATATGCATATAACTTTAATGTGGTCTTTTAGCTTCTTGCCTTCAAGGCTGTCTGATAAATTTCAAGATACCACTTTTTGTTGTTATGCTATACCTCAGGATTTAATTTAATTTTCGGCCTGTTGTGTTTTTAAACTCTCTTTCCCTCTTCTTACCCCTTGTTCTGGCCTTTTCTCTATTGAAAAAAACAGTTCAGGACCGGCTCTTGGGCTGAGAGCATCTGTGTGCATGTGTGGCAGAAGACCCCAACAGTGGTGGGAGTGGGAGGTGTCCACTTGCTCAGGTACCCCCTCTAGTCACCAGAGTGGAGGTGCTCAAACAGTGGGTGTCCAATGAACAGATAACAAAAAAAAGGGAAAAAAAGAAATCAGAACAAAGAAAAACCAACAAAGTATATTGTCCATCTTTGCTCCGAGGTTCCTGTGGTGTTATTCTGTGGCAGGTCTGTTCTCCCCCACTTGGACTTGCTATTTGGTCTCACCCATGTTGCCGGCTCTGGGCCACCAAACCGGGCAGATTCAAAAGTACGCAATTTCTTACTTCTGCTACAAGTTCCACTATCTATAACCCTACAAACTTGTAAAATATTCCTAGATACGTGGTTCAGAGTTTTGGAACTCTGCTCTGAACTCTTTTCACCTGATATTCTGTGGTATTGCTGATGGCTAACTTCACTTCACCTCTACCCTAGCTGTCATCAAGCCCTGCCTTTGCCTATTCATGGCCTTTTGCTTTCTACATTTATATTGTTTCTTATGTCATCCCACAACTTCTATGAGTTTTATTCATTAATGTTCATTTATTTGAAGTGATCTATAATTTTAAATGAATTATAACAATAACACATAGTCAAAGTTATACTTTGGTTCTCATGGACTTGTTTTCATTTCTTCAGTATCATCTTGAACTTGTATATGTGCATTTGATGGTTTGTTCCATAGTTGACATTTGACCCTTGACTTTTCTCTGACTGATGACATTGAGGTTTTCCATTGTCTCTTTCCAAATATTTTTTTTTTAAATTGAATCTGGCAAGATTAACTTTTACCACCCCAGTTTATGTTGTTGAAAAGGGGAATTTATAATGAGTAAAATTGTTGGTCTTGCAAAATTCTATCATGAAATATCAGCATTGTTTTTTAGAACCTAGACAATATTGTCCAACAATGCATCCTTATTTATTTCAAATTTCACACTCCACTAACTATTAACTGTCCATGAATATATAATGAATTTTATTTCAATTTTAAATGGCAGAAGTTGCTAAATATCTTCATTTTTGATGCTGCTTTTCTTTGTAAGTATATCTTCATTTTTGATACTGCTTTTTTCTGTAAGTATAAGGATATTTTTCATCACTAACAGAGTTGCACTTTAAGATAGGTCTTGCAATGCTCGTTTTGATAATTAATTTGACACCATTACTCTTCAATTTGTAATTTTAAAAATAATAGACCATGTGATTTTTTATTCAAAATATCCAATACCAGTTCACCAGCTCACTAATGCCTGTAATATTAGTATGTATGCATTCCATTTTGTAAAACTTCCAATTTTCCTAGATTCATACTTCATACATTGAATGTTCTCATTACTAATACATGATTATAGCTATTTTTCTCATCATGTCATGTCACCAAATACAAGTCCTGAACCCTTTATCACACATATATAATTAAGGTGGACTCCAGTGTGAGGAGTAGTTCTTTCAAAGTCATATTTTCTATTCCTTTCAATGTGAGGGGCTAATCTTCCAGCATTATATCATACAATGTTCCACTGCTCTTCATAAAGTTTTTATTGGCCACTTTTTTTGGAAATAGGCAACCATCTCTTACTTGCTATTCTTTTTTTCCTGGAATCTCCACTAAAACCTGTCTACCATGGGTAACCTTACTTGTAATTGAAATGCCAGTGACTTAGCTTCCAACATCACAAAAACATGTAAACCATCACAGTACTTCAAACAGACAAATGGTGGTTATAAGGAAGTAGGAACTATGTGTTAATATAACATATCTAATAATAATGGATGGTATAATTGCAAATCATAACAAGTAGTAAATAGGGAAATCAGTTTCAAAAAATCACATGCTTAATGATGCAACAAATGAGCTCTGATAGCCTAATGGTTACAAGGTGGTCTGACAACCTCAAGGTCAGAAGTTCGGAACTACCAGCGATTCTACAGAAGAAAGATGAGGCTTTATGCACCCATAAAGATTCACAGCCTTGGAAACCTATGCAGAGTTGCTATGAGACAGAACCAATTCCATGACACACCACCACCACAACCACCACCACCACCACCACCAAGCAAAAAGTCTGGTTGATGTCATCCATGCAAGATATTCTGACATTGAAAGAGATTATCCTGATGTAAATTCTGACAAAGTTATAGCTGACTGATTATAATATGCATTTCTGAAATCAGATAATTGAAAGAATACAAGGATATTAGCCATCTGAGGAGTGAGGACAGGTATACGCTGTTTTGTTGTTAAGTGCCATCCAGTTAGTTGATACTGACTCATTGCGACACTGTATAGGGTTTACAAGGAGTGATTGGTGAGCTTGTACCACTGACTTTGTGGTTCAAAGTGACCTTGCAGACCAGCGCATTAACCCACAGCAACATATTGTTGTTGTTATGTGCCGTGGAGTCTGTTCCTACTCATAGCGACCCTGTACAGGGTTTCCTAAGCTGTAAATCTTTACTGGAGCAGACAGCCTCCTCTTTCTCCCGTGAAACAGCTGGTAGTTTCGAACTGCTGACTTTGTGGTTCACAGCCTGATTCGTAACGACTACGCTACCAGAGCTACAGAACACGGTATTCCCAGTCGGTTTCCCATCTAAGTACTAACCACGCCCAACCCTGCTTAGCTTCTGAGATCAGATGAGATCGGGTGCATTCAGAGTGATAGGCTGTTTGCTGAATTTCAAATTGATGGGAAGACAAAAAATGTCCTCACTTAATTTCAATGCTTAAAACCTACTTTACCTCCAGTGACTTGCCAAGCACTTTTGGGAAAGAACCTCAAATACTTAATTGAACGTAGGTTGCTTCTGTAAGGTCAATTCTGACTTATCGATTACATAGTCAGAATAGAAGGAAACAATGCCTAATCCTGCACCATCATCTGTTGTTGGTGTCTTTGAGTCCATTGTTGCAGCAACTGTATCAATCCATATAATTGAGAGTATTTTTTACTCATCTTTGCTCTCCTTTACCAAATGTGATGTCCTTCTCCAGGGCCTGTTTCTTCTTGAGCACATATCTAGAGTTTGTACTACAAAATCTCAGCATCTTCCCTTCTAAGGAGTATTCTGGTTGTACCTCTTCCAAGACAGATTTGTTTGTTCTTCTGTCAGATTACAATATACTGAACATTCTTTATTTCATTATAATTCAAAAGTATCAATTCTTCCTTCAGTCTTTCTTACTCATTGCATAGCCTTTTTATGCATTTAAAGTGATTCAAATTATAATGGTTTCAGTAGGCACACTTTAGTCCTTAAGTGTTTTCTTTGTAACATTTAAGGAAGTTCTATTTTTGTTTTTATTTAGTTTCCCAGCAATTTTTCCCAATACGTTACACTGTTTGATTTCTTGACTGCTGATTCCATGAGTGTTAACTTTGAGTCCAGATAAAGGGAATTCCTTGACAACTTCAATCTTTTCTCCTTTTATCATGTTGTTGCATCATGGTCCAGTTATAAGGATTTATTTTTCTTTATGTGGAGGTTTAACGCATACTGAAGTCTTTATTCTTTGGTGTTCATCAGTAAATGATTTAAGTCCTCTTCACTTTCAGCAAACAAGGTTGTGTCATTAGCATATCGCAGTTTGTTAATGAGTCTTCTTCCAGTCCTGATGTTTTGTTGTTTTTCGTATAGTCCACATTCTCTAAGTATTTAGTTAACATCCACATTTTTAAAATATAGTGAAAGAATGAAGTCCTGGCAAAAAACTCTCCTGACTTGTAAAACAGACAATAGTTCCTTGTGATGTCTGAATGACTTGCATGAATATCATTGTTTTAATTTTTCTGGCTGGAAAAACAAAGAGACAGATGGGAATCATTTATTACAAGAGAATTTAGTCAGAATCTAGCTGCTTACAAATATACATATTTATTATCACATCTAAAACTCTTCTTCTAAAATTTGTTTCTTTTTCTGTGGATATAATTTACAAGGGATGATTGCACAAAGTACACAATAAGATCTACTTGGTTATCATTGATCTACCTATCTGTAGCTAAATAGCTGTATATATCTCCGTGCAATCACCACACAAATTTGTCACGGCAAAGTGATATGACCTTCATATGTTGTTATCATTAGGTGCCTTCCAGGCTGTTCTGACTCATGAAACTCTATACACAATGGAATTAAATGCTTCCTGGTCCTTCGCTGTGCTCAGAATTGTTATGTTTGAGTCTATCACTGCTACTTCTGTGTTAATCCATCTTGTTGGGAGTAATTACTCTTCCTCTTTACCATCATATGTTTCATCTTAAATTAATATTGCCTGGTTTTGAATTTCTTTGAGTGACACTGTAAGATGAGCACTGTACTAAAAAACAGGTTGACAGTTCAAACCCACCAGCTTGCTCCTAGGAAATCAGGTCACTATGAATCAAAATCAACTCAAAGACAACTAACAACAACAACATAAGCGGAAAAGATACATGTGTCTGACTTCTATTGTACCTGTTTTTGTGATTCTTTTATGTCTTGTTTATCATAAACATATAACACTTATTACTGTTTAGAATTCCAGTGTTTATAAATATTACAATCTCCATATCCATTCTCCTGTGGTTGGAAATTTGATTTTTTTTTTCCAATTGGGGCTATTATGGAATACTGCTATGAACATTTTTGTGTGTATTATTGAACGTAATCTTCTTAGGTATGTATCTAAAAGAAGAGCCTCAGGATAGTGGATGCATTCTTTTGAATTTATTAGAAATTACAAAATAATTTTCTAAAGGTTTGTAAATATGTGTGCTACCATGAACAATCAATACACATCTATTTACTTAACAGCTGGAATGATCAATTTATTAAATTGTATTAATCTATGAGTGAGTAATATAAATTCATTATTACATTTTATGGCCATTTTATTCGTAGCTTATGATACTGAGCATCTTTCCATGTTATTGTTTATTTGGGTCACATACTTATTCAAATGTTTGATCACATTTTTGTTGTTATTATTTAGTTTTGTTTGTTTGCTTAAATTCTGATTAATTTATTGGAGTACTTTGTATAATCTGAATTTAAGTACTTAATCAATCTCTGCTTGTATCTTGACTTTTGATTTATTTAGCAGGCTATTCCAACATAGCATTTTGAATATTGATAAAGATTAATCGATGTATATTTTCATAAATGTTTAGTGCTTTTGATTTCTGTTTAAGAATTATTTATGAAGTTAACTTTCAATGTTTCTTCTAAAAAATGTTTAGCTTTAACTTTCCCAGTTAAGTCTGAGATCCATTTTGAATTATTATTTTCTCTTTTGGTGTTAGAAAAGTTCATTTTTTTTATATTCATGTCCAATTTCTCCAACCTAGGTTTTTATGTGTGAAGCCAAGATGTATTTTTATAATAATAGTACATTAGAGAATCCATCACATTGCGTAGCATAAACATAGCTTGCGAACTTTGCAATACTTTCTCTTCTTCAATGTATTTAGCATATGTTTTGTTCTATTATTTATTTTGTTAGTTTTTTTTTTTCTAAAAGACAAATATCTGTATTGATTATAAAAGAAAAAAGATGACTCTAACTTTTAGAATAGCTTTTCCATAATTCAAAATAGTTCTTTAAACTTGAGATATTAAAATCAAGCCTGTATTTTACTGTGTTTTCTCTCCCACAGAAAATGTTAGTTTCGTGATAAATGAAGTCAAAGTTTGAATAATTATATCTTGATGGGAAGCATTTAAAGAATGCACACTAAGTACACACTACTAAGATAAACATAGACTACTTGAGCTCACAATGCAAAATTCTGAGTTTGCACATTGAAGGTGAAACTTGAACATGTGTCATACACTGAAAATTATTTTGTTTTGTTTTAATAATTTTGATATTCTTTCTGCAGTAAAATGATATAAATTAATCCATTTTAATGATGGTTAAGGATGTATTTGGCTAGTGCAATAATTATTAAAATTTTATGTTGTTCAAGAATTCATTTGTATTCATGTGTATTTTTATTTGTATCAATGTTTCAGATCTTATGAGAACATAATTCTGTTTTAAAAGATATTTTGTGTTTCAATATTCTTTCTGAATTGACAACATTTTTTCTTGTTAAAATTTGGGCCACCCTTTATGTATACAGTTCATCTTATTAGGAGGAGGAAAAGGATATTGTGTTGTGGCCATTAGTACTGATAGAGTTTCAGTTCATTTGACAAGGTTGTAATGTTAACGTATGTTTAATTGACATTCCTGTTTGATAAGCTTTTAAATGATGTACTGTATTCATACATAAAGATGATAGAGCCAGTAATATTTCTTTTATTTTGAGGAAATGAGAAGAGTGTAATATAGACTATTGTGAGAATGTGTTATCTCTGAATGTCTTCATGTTAATCTCAGAATTTTTGAAGCCAAAGGGTCAAATTACATTCACTGCTAAAGGGGCACCATTTAGACTCTCCTACCTGAGAAGGATCACAGACCTACCAGCCATGGAAACTAGAGATCAATTCCTGAGAAACTATGTGCTGGCCCTTTATACTTTGCTTACCCTCAAATTAAAAAGATTCTTGGTGAATACCCTTCCCTTTGAATTCACCATTCATTACTTCCAACTGGGAGACTTGGTGCTGATCAAGACCTGGAAAGAGGACACACTCCAGCTGTACTGGGAGGGCCCTTACCAGGCGTGGGTGACTATTGAGATGGTCATCCAAATGGCAGAGAAGGGATGAACTCACTATATTCGAATGAAGGAACAGGTTAAGAGGGACTCTTCCCATGAGAAAAGTAGTTACCAGTGGGAAGCACATCCTTCCCCCAGGGAGACTCTCAAAGTGACCCTGAAAAGAGTCTGAAAACTACTTTGCCATACCTCTGCCAGATAAGGTAGGTTTGGCTAAAATGTATCATTACCATAGAGGAGGTGCAAAGGGCTTTTGCCAAAAACCAGCTGTTCAGGTTGATAGTAAATGTGAGCATGACATAATTCCATCAAACCATTAAATTAGACTTATCTCAATTAATGTCTTCAATGTCAGGAAAAAAGGAGCCAAGGGTAGCAATCTGGAACAGGTTGCCCATACTTCTAGATTGGACCTTGTGGGCTGAAAATGACCCTAAGAGAATAGAAGTGATTGAGGTAAAAGACCTAAGATAAACATTAAAGATAGAAAAAAGATATAGAAGCATGAACACTTGGGTATGATGGATTAAATATTCAGTACAGGTTCTTAATAAAAATGATTGCCATGTTTGCTCAGCTGATAAACCACAGGTGCAGGTAATTCCCTTTCCCCTTGGTTGTGATTAGGGCATGCACTGCTTGTTGGTTCTGCACCAAGACAAGGATGCTTGAGGAAATAAATTAAACTTGTAAGGGCTTGTTAAAGACAATTCCTTCATTTTCCACATAGATGATGAACCGCTCTTCTTGTCTTTCAAGGCAGGGAGCAGAGTTCACAGTGCCCACAGGAGAATTGGCAACTTGCACTCAAATCCAAAATGTCACTGATGAGCCTAGCAGTATCAACTATTTGGCCTTTAGAGTACTGTGGAAAAGGTAATGTCCGAATTTGTTGCTGTACCATTGGACTGGCTCACGCCTGTTGGTCCAGCTGATGATTCCCTTCACCCTAGCATGCTACAAGAAACCTGAGCATCTTGAGAAATCTCAATCCCAGATAACTCTTCCTAGATATTTGATCCACATGTTTACATAGACTCCACTTAGAGTCCCTAGGAGTCTTTTACCAAGTTTAAAGATAGTCAAAGAACTGCAAGTTTTGAGAGTATTTTTTATGATGGTCTAAAAAGGTGTAGACTGAATTAATTACATCTACTGTAACCAATACAAATCGGGCTGCCAATTTCACAGACAGCAGTACGAAACTTCCAGTTGTTCCAGTTGTTCCGCGGGAGAAAGATGAGGATCTCTGCTCCTGTAAAGATTTACAGCTTCTGAAACCCCTGTACAGGGTTGCTATGAATTGGAACTGACTCCATAGTACATAACAACAACAACAACTATAACCAATGTTATAGAGTCAGGTTCCGACCCATAGCAACCCTGAATGGGGTTCCTGAGGAGCAGGTGGTGAGCTTGAACCGCCTCCCAATTCAAGTGGACTTTGCAGTCCTGCGCATTAAACAACAGTGCCACACCAGGACTCTACTCTAACTAATTGTTGTTGTTAAGTGCCGTCGAGTCGGTTCCGACCCATAACGACCCTGTGCAGGGTTTCCGAGGCTGTACATCTTTACGCGAGCAGAACGCCTCATCTTTCTCCCGCGGAGCGGCTGGTAGTTTCGAACTGCTGGCCTTAAGGTTTGCAGCCCGATTCGTAACCACTACGCTACCAGAGCTCCTTGCTAATAGAGGCTCATAAACTATACCAGAGACTCCCTACAAAGGGTAGCATTGAGATCAATGATTCTTTCACTGACTAGTCAAAGGGTGGGTTTTGGAAAGTGAAAAAATAAATCCTCACCTCTCTTAAAATAATAGCTGGAATTTAGACAGCTATTTGATGTATCATTCCCTGAGTCTGAGGACTAGCCCAGATTCAGAGAAAGTCAGGCAAGGTCCCGACTTGGTTTAAGCATTTGGCACTGTAAGCAGGATTCATTGCAATGGCTCCAGACCTAAGAAATTGTGACGTTTTGTGGGAGAAAAAATGAAGGAGATTGGGATAAAATGTTTCAGCTGAAAGGAGAGCAGCCAAAAAGAGTTGCCTGGAGCTGATGTCTTGCTGGGCAGAAAAGATAGTTGATCTGTGGCCAGAGCCTACTGGAATCCAACCTGCTGGCGGCCCAAGGCTATATGCATATGAAAGGGGTGAGTACAAGTTAGAGGGAAAGGTTGAACTTGAGTGTTTTAAAAGGTTAATGTGTTTCACTGCCTTATAGATATTGGCTTTTCCTGGCTTTTATTGTAAAATAGACATACATATGTGATAGCAATATTGGGAATTGTGATTACAGAAAATTTGTAACCCAGTCTTTGGCCTATGCTTGATTGGATTTGCTAAAAGGGGAGTAAGAAATTGTCCAAAATTAAAAACAAAACAAAACAGGCTTCTCAGCTTAAGCCTTTGCAGAACTTTAAGGTGGAATCTTGAGCTTCTTCCACAACTTCAGAGTTGATACATTTGCATTTGAAAAGACATATACACCATCCTAGAACTGTTGAAAGAACAGAAGATTTGTGTCTGAAAGAAAGAAGAGTAAAAAAATAAATCACAGTTTGGTATTGTGAGTTTCTGATGCCTCAAGGCAAGGAAAGTTGACCCATCAAAGATCACCTAGGAGTAGATGTTCTATTTGTACCCTTTGACTTTTTGATGAAATAAGAGGGAAGGGTGACTGTTTTGAAGTGCAGGGAGGTGTGTGTGAATTCCCAAACTTGCAACTGATATTTATTTGTCTTAGCTTGTATAGCTAGGGTTGTTAAGCTGACTAGAACCTGATCAGATGAATATAAAGATGTTTGATACTATGAGCAAGCATCAGTTGCTACAATTTGATGAACTGGACTTTTGCTTATGGATGCAGTTCCTCAAAATTCCAATCAGAATGGAAGTTTCCTCAGATCAAAGAATATGCATATCTTCTCAGTGTACTGGGTTGGTTGGGATGGGCGATTTAGACATTGCTATGGAGTCCTGGTGTGGTGCTGTGGGTTAATGCGCCAGACTGCAAAGCAGTTTAAACTGCAAGATTGGCTGTTCAAACTCACCAGCTACTCCTTGGAAACCCTATGCAGCATCAGCATGGATCAGAATTGACTCGATAGCACTCAACAACAACAATATTGCTATAAAGGCATGAAGTGGCTGACTTAACAACTTTTCATGAGCATGCTTAGTTTTATAATGAGGGGACAAGGGAAAATAACCACTGACTAGTTTTTCTTTTTTCCAGATGGGTCTGGTGAAAGGGTGTATAGAATGATGATAATAAGATTTTATTATTTCAATTGTAATTGTTAGTAGTATTAATTGTGATGGTCAAAACTGTAATTCTAGAAGATATGTAGCTAAAAGGTGGGAGCGATCTTTTATTTTATCTTTTATTTCAGAAATGGAAAATCCCAGGACCATTAAGAAGGAAGAGCAAGAGTGAAGCTTGGGACACTTGCCTGAAGAAGCAGCAGCAACAGAAATAGTGACAGAAGTGGTAACCTGCAAAGATGGACTTTAGGCCCAAGGACTGACTGAGGCTGTGTGCCTGCAGCCTAGAGACTGGCTTTTAGACATATATATCTGCATCAAATATTTCTGCTTTGTTCATTCATGAAATATAAGAGGAAAATGGGACTGGTGCATTTTTGGTTAAACATGTTTTAGTAATACCATGCCAGGCACAAGTATGATGGAACCTAATATAGGCATCATTAGCTCTACTCTTAGGGACATCCACAAATTATACACTTTATGAGGATTTAAGAAGAATAAACGATGATGAGACCATTAAGTATAAAGAGAAAAGGGAAGGATTTGTGAGAAATAACTCTTCAGATGATTCATCTTCAATACTAATGATAATCTTGGGAGAAGCAGGTTAGCATAGCAAAAGGAGCTCAAGGGAGAGGAAGAAATTAGTTTGAGCAGGTAGAAAATTTAAAATAAGAATAAAACTATCAAGGAAATAGGAAAAGTTCATGAGGGAGAGGGAAACTAACTTTAAATGAGAATGCTACCAGTAAGAACCAGTAGGAGATCTTCTGAATAGATTATAAACTCCATGTTGTTGTTGAGTGCTGTCAATTCCATTCTGACCTATAGCGACCCTGTATAGGGTTTCCAAGGAGCAGTTGATGAGTTTGAACCACCAACCTTGCAGTTCAAATGGCTTTGCAATCTCGCACATTACCCTACAGCACCACAACAGGACTCCATAGCACCCAGTAAAAGGGGAACCAGAGGAAGGGCTTTCTTTGAGAAAGTAGAATAAAATTTTTTTTGAACTGGCCGTGCAGTGTGTCTGACCGGGTCTATTGAGTTATGTACCTTATTTTGCAAAATTGAATAAAGAAAACCTCACTCTAACTAAAAAACAAAACAAAA
>NW_006408671.1:7041283-7047977 GCF_000296735.1 Chrysochloris asiatica | reverse complement strand
GTCATGATCCACACAATCGCAAGCCTTTGTGTAGTCAATAAAGCACAGGTAAACATCCTTCTGATATTCTCTGCTTTCAGCCAAGATCCATCGGATATTAGCAATGATATCTCTGGTTCCACGGCCTCTTCTGACTTAATAACTTAATAACTTTCACAGAGAACGTGTACGTCTTGTCCTTTCAACCGTAGATTCTATTATATTAAAGGTCTAAAAGATGAATATTTCCAAATTAGGAATGCTCTTGGGACATAGCAAGAATGACATGGAATGATAAAACACAGCTATATTTGGACTGGATTCCTAGTGTGACACTATGGGCTAATGTGCTGGACTGCAATGCTGGTTTGAACTGCAAGGTCAGTAGTTCAAACTCACCAACATCACCAAACTCACCAGTGACTATGGGTCAGGACTGACTTGATGGCACTTAGCAACATCAACAAGTATTTTGACTCTAGCCTATGTTTATGCTTAGGGTCAATTGTAATTATGATAATCAGGAGAAGGTAGAGTTACTAATAAACTCTGGAGTCAGAAAGGTGTACTTGTCTCCATATAAATCATTTGGATACTGCATTAATACTCCTTTCTCTAATTTTTATAGCAAATTAATTGCTGAAGAAACCCCAGGAAGAAATCGCATGGTAGCCAGGCTTTCAGGATTGATTTGGCTCAGTAGAGGTGCTAGCAGACAACAAGCGAAATCTAGAATGGATAGTAGAATAAGAACAAAATGAGTATCAATTGTGCCCTTGAAACAAATCATAGTACTGGAGTTTATAGTTTATGTACTAAGCTTCCTCATTAAGTTTCCTTTGCGAAGAGAGAGCCAAAAAAATCTTAGGGGAGCTGTACCACAATTATATATGAAAACTTGGATCTGACTGTAACAGATAATGCAGGACAGACAGATGAACTGTCAAAGACAAGGAAGGAATAGTTATTCCATATACTGAAGTGTTTTCCATATAAAATCTTCAGTTTCAGCCCCTTCAAAAATTGCACAAGTTGCTAAGAGACCCTTTGCCCCAAGTGAAAATCTTAGGTAGTAGCTGCTGTCCAATGAATGCTGGAAGTCTAGCTCATTATACAGCTATAACCAATTGCATTTTCAACTTCACAAACACACATGTTATTGACTGAAGTTGCTAAACCTTAATCTAAACTGACTTTTGTGCCCAATCTTACTTTTTCTACTTCCTTAATAAATATTCTAAACACTAAGGAATTCTTTCAGAATCTGCTTTCCAGAAAAACAAAACCTGCAAAAATTATCTTACCTGACCCACAAAACATTTGCTTAACATGTTTTGTGGTTATAGTCATTTACTTACCCAATTGCAGGGTAAAGAATTGAGTTTTACTGAAAGTAGGTTGTATTTATCCTAGTTTCTGGAGAATCACCTCTTGGCATTATTGGGTGCCTTGCTCTGGAATTTCCAAGTCATACCTGAAGATTTATGAATACAAGTGGAGTCTTGGCAGACCAGAAAGGTTTATTTACAGGACTGGACAAAAGTCTCAGAAAGTTTCCTGGTCAGTGAAGAGGGGTGTTGCGTCCTCTTTAGGAATCCTCCTAAATCCTGCTTATTAATCTCTTCCTTCTGGTAATCCTGATTCATATTCTTTTACTATAATAAATCTACAGTATAATAACAGTACTCTGAATTCAGTGAATAGTTCCATGATATTATTAAACCAAAGAAAGGAGAATGTAAGTCTATCAGGTGAACTCATATTATTTCGAATCTTTATTACTTTGCTTTAATTGTGCATTTAGCAAATTGTGCATTTAATTGTGTAGACAATATAGAGTTATACTGCCTGGTGTGGTGCTGTAGGATAAGCACTAAATTCCACATTGAAAGGCTCACGGTTCAAACCAATCAGCCACTCCTTGGAAATACCTGTACAGAATTAATACGAGTTGGAACTGACTCAATGGTACTTAAATGCAACAACATATACTTAGAAATTGATTTACTACTAGTGTTTATCTTGTTTATATTTCCCTTTTTTCTTACCTCTAGCTATGTGGTTTATGTTTAGTATTTATATTTTTCAGTGATTTAAGAGGCACATTTCACTCATTTATTTGGCAGTCTTTCACATAAAGTTCACTTTTCAAAAGGCTAGCAGACAGTAATATGAGGAGCTTTAAAATCAAAGGGGTATAAGATATACATCTCTTGCATACTTTAATTTTCACTTACTCTTAAAAACTCATTATTGAAAATGAGTATTTCAACAGTTTTTTTCAATAGTAACATAAGGCAATGAGCAATTTTCACACACAAAGACATTTTATATTCTTGTATCCAAATTAAGTAATTTAAAAAAATTGGTTACATTTTTTAACATGACTAACACTAAGTTTACTCAAATATAGCCTGATGTTGAAAAAATTTAACTCAGTTTGTCAGTATTTATGCAGAATTTCACTCATAAACCAAAATAATTTCATTGGAATCAACCACAGTTTACTTAACAACACATTTAAAAAAATACTGTGTATGTTTTCCCAGCAAACAGACTATTTGGAAACCACAAATTTGATATTTCTGCTAACCTTTTCATCAAAAGCTGCTTCAAAGAATGTGTGAGAAGATTAGCAAATGATTAATTTAAACTTTCTATTTTAGTGTAATCAAATAGCTCACATTTATAGATTACATTATTTTAATCGACTACTATTATTTTCTTACTTAGCCCAGCTGTTTTTGACAAACAAAATAGTGCAATTTGGCAAGAAGTGGAAAGGGAAGTTTATAATCTAACTATAGAGATGGAAAATTACTTCCAGTGCCAAATACCAAGCAAATTTATCAGATAAAAATCAAAAGCAATGGCTCTCACCATTGGCATAAGATTTTGAGGATTTTCTTTGGCTGTATCATGCAATTTAAGAGGTAAATGTCACTTATTTTTGGTAGTGTTTAATTTAAACTTTAAAGCAGGCATCCAATTCTCAAAACTGGCAGACAGTATATGGATAACTAACTCCATAAAAAATTAATTTTTCAGAGCATTGCAAAATATAAAATACAGCTTCATCCAGTAAATATCTGGCATGTTCTGGCAATTTTGATACAATTATAGCTATTTTCATTTTAGCTTTTATTTCTTTCTCAGAACATTAGAGCTATGTTGTATATTTAATTCTAAGTCATTGATTACAAATTAAAGAGGAATGGAGTTGCATTCATCATCAAAAAGAACATTTCAAGAACTATCTCA
Source organism: Chrysochloris asiatica (assembly GCF_000296735.1). Classification (NCBI taxonomy): domain Eukaryota; kingdom Metazoa; phylum Chordata; class Mammalia; order Afrosoricida; family Chrysochloridae; genus Chrysochloris; species Chrysochloris asiatica. Next base: position 7,044,737 of record NW_006408671.1, on the reverse strand, counting down.
AAGTATAATGCTCTCTTGGTAGGATAATATTTATCCACCTATAAGGAAGACCAGTTAATAATGCAATTTTCAAATTCATGCACCAACCACTAAAGCCAGTGATGATGAAACTTAAAAATTCTACCAATTTATTCGGTCTGAAATTGTCCAAGCATGCAATCAAGACATTGATAATTGCTTATGAATGTAATGCAAAGGTTAGATACAAAGAGGAAGGATCAGTCCTTGGAAAATATGACCTTGGTTATAGAAATGATACTGGAGATCTCATGATAAAATTTTGCATGACCAATGACTTCTACATTGCCAATACCTTTTTAATACAACATAAAAGATGGCAATACACATGACCTCACAAGATGGAGTACACAGAAATAAAATTGATTTTATATGTGGAAAGAAACTGAAGAAAAGCTCCATAGCATCAGTCAAAACAAGGTCCTGTACAGACCGTGGAATATTCAAGTTTAGGCTGAAGTAGAAGCAAATTAAAACAGGTCTACAAAAGGTAAAACATGGCCTTGAACATATTAAGCCTGAATTTAGAGATCATCTCAAGAACATATTTGATTAATTAGACACTAATGACCAAAGTAGCGTAGTGGTGATGAATCGGGCTGCGAACCTTAAGACTAGCAGTATAAAACTACCAGCGGCTTCGCTGGAGAAAGATGAGGCATTCTGCTCCTATAAAGATTTACAGCCTCGGAAACCCTGTACAGGGTCGCTATGGGTTGGAACCGACTTGAGGCACTTAACAACAACAAGTGACCAAAGACAAAAGGAGCAATGGGATGAAATTAAGAATACCGTAGGTCATTAAAAAGACAAGAAAGAAGGAAAAGACCAAAATGGACATCAGAAGAGACTCTGAAACTTGCTCTTTAGTGTAAAGATACTAAAGTAAGAGGAGAAAATGAGGAGGTAAAAGAGCTGAACTGAAAATGTCAAAAGGCAGCTCAAAAAGACAAAATAAAATATTATAATGAAATGTGTAGACATTGAGTTGGAAAACCAAAAAGGAAGAACACGCTCAGCATTTCTCAAAGTGAAGGAACTGAAGAAAAAAATCCACCCTTGACTTGAAAAATTAAAGGATTCAATGGGCAAAATGTTTAATTATGCAGAAAGCATCAAAAATATGGTAAGTAATACATAAAGTCACGGTATCAAAAACAAATGGTGGACGTTCAAGCAATTCAACAAGTAAATTAGGAAGATGACCAAGGTGCACTGAAAGAATTCAAAAAGAGCAAGGATCCAGGAATTGATGGAATACAAGTTGAAACCTTTCAACATAGTGAAACAGCACTGGAGGAACTCACTCACCTCTGCTACAAAATTTGAAAGACAGCTACCTGTCCAAAAGATGGGAAAAGATCCATATTTGTGCCCATTCCAAAAAGAGGTTATTTAGTGGAATGAAAAAGTCATTAGTCAATATAATTAATATCACATGCAAGTAAAATTTTGTTTAAGATGATTCACACACGGCTGTAACAGTACAGGTGATGGTCTGAGGTATAAGCTCAATTCAGAAGAAGATGTGGAATGAAGCATATCATGGCTGATGTCAGATGGATCTTGACTGAAAACAGAGAATACAAGAAAGATGTTTACTTGTTCTTTACAGACACTACAAATCCTTCTGATAGTGTTCACCATGACAAGCTCTAGATAGCATTGCAAAGAATGAATATTATAGAACACTTAACTGCCCATGAAGACCCTGTTCACATACCAAGAGGGAGTTGTTTGAACATAAACAGCAGATGCTCAAGGGTTTAAAATCAGGAAAGGTGTGTGCTAGGTTTGTATTCATTCTGTATGCTGAGGAAATATTTCAAGAAGTTGGATTATATGAAGAAGAATATGTCATCAGGATTGGGAGAAGACTAATTAACTACGTGTGATATGCAGGTGATACAACCTTGCTTGCTGCAAGCAAAGAGGACTTGAAACACTTACTGATTAATATAAAAAACTACAACCTTCAGTATGAGTTCCAACTCAATGTAAAGAAAACAAAAATTCTTACCACTGGATCAATAAATAGCATAATGATAAATGGAGAAATAATTGAAGTTGTCAAAGACTTCATTTTTTCATTGGTCTGCTGTCAACACTTAAGTTTTCAAGATCAAAGACGTCAATTTTAGGATTAAGGTATTCCTAACCTAAGTCACAGTATTTTCAGAAGCCTCATTTGTATGTAAAAAATGAACAATAAATAAATAAGACCATAGAATAATTGATGCATTTGAACTATGGTGTTGAAGAACATTGTAAGCATCATGGGCTGCCAGAAAAACAAGCGAATTTGTGTTGGAAGAAGTTCATACAGATTTCTCCACTGAAGCTAGGATATGGAATATGTTTTTCTCTAACACTTTGAACATATCAGTAGGAACCAGTTCCTGAAGAAGGACATAATGCTAGGAAAAGTGAAGGTTCAGCATAGGAAAAAAAAAAGACCATTAATGAGATGGCACAGTTTTAGCAACAATGGGCTCAAGAGTAGCAATGACTGTGAGTTGGACACAGGACCAGGCTGTGTTTCATTCTGTTATACATAGGGTCACTATGAGTTGGAACTCACTTGGAGCAGCACCTCACAACAACAACATGTAATTAATAAGAAAAAGAATAAATATTAAAATAATCAATTATTTATATACTACAATATTTTCTTAATGTTTTGTTACTTTTATTGTTCTTTACTTCAGTTGATTTATTTTGATGTGGATGTCATATATAAATGTAAGTCTTTCTTGAGGAACAAAATTAATTATCAATCTAAAATGTATTACTATATTGTATTTGTATATATAACAAAATTGTCATTATACAGAGGACAAAAAATAGAACTGTACATTTATTCCTATGAGAATTTCAGCAGATAAAAAATGGGATTATTCTCTAATTAAGATTAGATTGAAGGATTTTGTTGTTAGGTGTTGTATATGCTATTCTGATTCAGAGTAACCTTATGTGTCAAAGTAGAACTTCCCTCTAAAGTTTTCATAGAATCAGATTGCCATCTGAGCCCTGAGTGGGTTTGTAACCCCAGTTCCAGTTAACATTCAAGTGCTTAGCCATTTGTATTACTCAAGCTCCTTAACTAAAGGATAAAACATTTAAATCATTATTAACAATAGGAAAAAATAAATTGCTAAGGAAGGAGGCAGGGCTTCATGGCAGAAGAGGGAGAATTGTAGTGCCAGAACTCTGCCAGTAATAACATTGGATGAAGTAGGTTCAGGGGATGGTCCCAGAACTCTGAACTGTATATAAAGGAATATTTAGAAAGTATGAAAGATTAAATCCAGTGGAATTTGTAACAGAATCAAGAAAAGTGGTGTTTTCTGATCTGTTGCAGCCAGCCGGCTCCCAGAGTGGCCATCTTAGGTTTGATGGAGCCAGAGAAAGATCAGAAGAGCACTCCTACTGCAAA
>NW_006408671.1:7039365-7040215 GCF_000296735.1 Chrysochloris asiatica | reverse complement strand
AAAAAAAAAAAAAAAAAAAAAAAAAATCACAAACACATATCATAATCAAGCTCTTCAATATAAAAGACTAGGTGAGAGTCCTGAATGCAGCTGGGGAAAAGAGAAGTATTACTTACAAAGGAAAGCAAATAAGATAAAGCTCTTATCTCTTAGCAGAAACTATGCAGGAAAGTAGGCAATAGTGAGACATATATAAAACCCTGAAAGAAAACAAAACAAAAAAACTGCCAAACAAGAATTATTTAACCAAAAAATCTGTCAATCAAATACTACAGTGTAATCAAAACATTCCAGGATAAACAGAAGTTAAGGGACTTTGTCAAAGCCAACCTAGTGCTTCAAAACATCCTAAAGGGAGTTCTTTGGGCTAAGATCCAACAAGAATGGATAACAACGAAAGATTGAGAGATGTGGCAACACCACTCAGAACTCAGTTGACAGATAGAAGTGTCCAGAAAAGAAAAATACTATAGGAATGATTTCAGAGGATCTGGGAAATCAGTCTATCATCAAAACAATTACAATGTGAAAGAAGGGAATAATTTAGGAAGAGAGATTCAGGTGGTGAGAAGATCAGGTAGATTGCAATATAAAATAGACTGTGTTAAAAAGAGGAAGGTGTTAACAGAATGTAGGGTAGCCTCAGAGAAAATTAATGTTTCACAACATACCAAGGAAATGAAAATCTAAGAAGAATATGTAAATATGACAACTGAAGAAGCTGACAAGAAAAAGCACAAACAACATGACTCAGGACAGGAAGGCATGCAGAACAAAGACCAACAACACCACAATAATGAAACATAATGACAGAAATTAATTCATACCTATTGGTAATTACACTGAATGT
>NW_006408671.1:7010780-7018801 GCF_000296735.1 Chrysochloris asiatica | reverse complement strand
TTGGAGAAGGATGTCATGCTGGGTAAGGTGGAGGGTCAGAGAAAAAGAGGACGACCCCCAACGAGATGGATCAGCCAGGTGGCATCATTGATGGACTCAAGGGTGGCAGCGGTAGTGAGGTTGGCACAGGATGGGACATTTTTTCGTTGTCTTGTGCATGGGGTCGCTATGAGTTGGTTCCAACTCCATGGCACCTGACAACGATAACAACAAAGGAGTCCTGGTGTGTTTCTGTGGGTTAATGAGCCAGACTGTAAAGCCATTTGAACTGCAAGCTCACCAGCGTCTTCTTGGAAACCCTATACAGGGTCTCTATGGGTTGGAACCGACTCGACCACACTTAACAACAACAACAATGATAGCAATCATTGCAATGAAACAAGATTGAAGGTTTTGATTTCATATATATCAAAGAGAACAGTATTCTTGATGAAAGGATTAAAAAGGTGTAAACATATTCAGAAGATCTTCAGAAACCTAAGTGGAGAATATTTGAAGAAACAATAGCTTCACATATTTTTGTTTAATAAAGATGTCTATGATTTTGTAGGAATAATTTTAAATTTACTCTGCTATATATATTTACATTTGCATGTGTAGAATTAATCTAGCCAACCCACTGGAGTGGGCTCTATTCCCACTCACAGTGACCCTCCTGGGAAGAGCAGAACTACTCCAAAGAGTTTCTGAGATTGTAAATATTTTGAGACTCAGATAGCCTCATTGTTTTTCCAGAGAGTAGCTAGTAACTTTAAATTGCTTACCTTGTAGTTAGAAGCCCCATGCTTAGCCCACTGTGACACTAAGATTTTTTTGTAGAATTAAAATAATTTTTATGTCTTTATTAGATATAATTTTTCCACAGCTTCTTCTTAGGAAAATAGAAAGCAAATAATTAATATATCCATAGTAATTAAGATAAAATGTATTAATCAAGGACACGTTGTTGTTAAGTGCCATCAAGTGGTTCCGACCCACAGTGACCCTGTAGAGGTTCTCTGAGAAGCAGCTGGTGAGCTTGAATCACTGACCTTGCAGTTCAAACAACTTTTTTAGTCCAATATATTAACCCATGGCACCACACTAGGACTCTGTCAGGACACTATAGTAATTAATATTTTACTGTAGCATTTTAGAAAAGATTGGAATAGATGTTACTTTATTGTTGTTATGTGCCAACAAGTAACCTTGTACATAACAAAATGAAACACTGCCAGGTTCTGCAACATCCTCACAAATGTTCCTATGTTGGAGGTCACTCCTGCTGCCACTGTGACAATCTATCTCGTTGATGAGTGCTTCTGTTTTCGCTTACCATCTAGTTTATCAAACATGATTTCCTTCTTCGGGAATTGATCTCTCCTATGAATGTCACCATGCTTGCTTTTAAGGAACATTATGCCTATATCTATTACAAGACATATTTGTTTATTCCTCTGATGGACCATGGTACTTTCAATCATCTTTTGCAACACCATAATTCAAAAACATTGTTTGTACTCTGGTGTTTCTTATTCACTATCCAACCTTCACATGCATAGGAGGTGATTGGAAATATCATGGTTTGAGTAAATTGAACCTTACTCCTTAAATTGACAGCTTTGCTTTTTAACACTTGTGCTTAATTCAGTATGTCATTTAATTTCTTGATTGTTATTTCCATGACTTTTGATTGGGGATCAAAGCAAAATGAAGTATTTGACAACTTCAGTCTTTTTCTCAATTGATCAAGGTGTTATTTATTGTTCCAGCTGTGAGGATTTTTTGTTTTCTTTACTTTGAGGTACAATCCATACTGAAGTCTTGAGAATCTGATCATCATCAGTAAGTATTTTAAGTTCTCTGCTTTCAGCAAACAAGGTTGTATCATCTGTATTTTGTAGGTTGTCAATTAATCTTTCTCCAATCTTCATGCCATATTCTTTATATAATTAAGCTTCTCAGATTATTTACTCAGCATACAGATTGAATACATATGGTGAAAGAATGTCACCCTGGCACACACCTTTTCTAATTTAATACCATTCAGTATCATCATCTTCTGTTCTAACTACTGTCTTTTGATCTGTGTACAGTTTCTTCAGGAGCAAAATTATGTGATCTTCATACCCATTCTTCTCAATGTTATCCATAGTTTGTCATGATCCACACAGTTGAAAGACTTTGCATAGTCAATAAAGCACAAACAAACATCTTTCTGATATTCCCTGCTGTCAGACAAGAGCCATCTAACATCAGCAATAATAACCCTTGTTCCATGTCCTCTGGTGAATCCAGCTTGAATGTCTGGCAGGTCTCAGTGAATGTTTTCAACAGTTTTAAAAATTATCTTCAGTAAAATTTTATTTACATGTGATATTAATTTTATTGCTCAAAAATTATACTTCTGCTCCTCTTGCATACTATTTTCCTCTACTTGTATACAAAGAGGACTCCTGGTGTGGTGCTGTGGGTTAATGAGCCAGACTGCAAAGCCATTTGAACTGCAAGGTCAGCATCTCAAGCTCACCAGATGCTCCTAGGAAACCCTATACAGGGCCGCTATAGGTAGGAACTGACTCGACAACACTTCTCAACAACAACATATACAAATTACTTCCAGAGCATTTATGTATTCTCAGTTTGAGCACTTTAATGAAGCTATAGTCTTTGATCTTCATCAGCATGTGCTTTAAGTCTTCACTTCCAGCAAGGATGTATCATCTGCATATTGCAGGTTTTCATGAGTTTTCTGCCAATCCTGATACCATATTCTTCTTCATATAATCCAAATTCTTGGATTATTTGCTCATCGTACAGACTGAATTAATATGGTGAAACAATATGCCCCTGGAACACACCTTTCCTGATTTGAAACTATTCAATGTCCCCTTGTTCTGTTCTAAGGATGATCTCTTGGTTTCTATAGAGCACAACATAGAGCTCTGGAACAACCATTCTTCTCAATGTTATCCATAGCTTGTCATGATTCACACAATCAAAAGTCTTTGCATAGTCATTAAATCAAAAGTAAACATCTTTTTGGCATTTTCTACTTTTAGTAAAGTCCATGTGATGTCAGCAATATATCTGTAGTTCCACAACCGCTTCTGAATCTGCCCATGTACTGTTGTAGCTATTTTTAAATAATCTTCAGCAAAATTTTACCTGAATGAATTGCTATTAATGATATTCTTTGATGATTTCCATATCCTGATGGGTCATTTCTCTTTGGAATTGCCCAAAAATTAATCTCTTCCCATTTATGTGCCAGGCTGCTGTGATTTAAATTTGTTGATATAGATGAGTGAGTGCCTTTCGTGTTTCATAAGTTTCTTGAAAGATTTTAATTTGCATTCTTAGGTGAACATTATTGAAATATTCATACATAGAAGAAAATGTTTCATATAACGACTCAGTCAAAAATCTGGATGGAATCCTGATGTTGCACTGCAGGATAATGTGCTAGACTGTAAGATCAGTTTGAACTCCCATGTCAAGTTGTTAAGTGACTGGGTGACACTTTACAATAACAACAATTATAACTATTCTAAGGTGCTCTGGCTGCTAGTAGGTTACCCATCAGACTGCTTATTGCAAAGTCAGTAGTTCAAATCCACCAGGTGTTCCACAGGAGAAAGATGAGGCTTTCTTCTCAGGTAAAGATTTATAGCCAAAAGATGACTAAATGAAAGCTACTTTGTCTCCTTAACTTTTATTTCTCTAATACTCATATGCAAAAGAGGTTTTTAGCATTTCTAACTGAGAATGCTGTTTTAATTAATATATGTGTGATATATGTAAGGTAGTTAGTGTAGTGCCTATTCAAGATTATACACTCACATTGGGAAGACATTAGTTATGTAGTCTGAGCACCAGACTGCAAACCACAAGGTTGGCAGTAGAGATCACCAGCCACTCTGCATGACAGAGATGAGACTTTCTGTTCCAGAAGAAATATACAGCATTGAAAAGACTACATGGGGTTGCTATTAGTTTGAACTGACTCAATGGCACATGACAATAATTCCCATGATTCGTAGTTTTACTATTTTCCAAGTTTGTAAAGTGCAAAAACTTAAGCTTTTAACTATTGTATGTTGAGAATTTAAAAAAAAATAAAACATAAAGAGAAACTCAGAAAAGTATTTGTACATGCAATTTATCATGTATGTATTTGTTAACTTCAGAAAATTGGAAAATTGCATTTTGTAATATAGAAATAATGCTTAAAATATAAACAAAAGTATTTTCTAGAAACACCAGTAATTTAAATTATTTTCAGTAATAAATAACATTTTTTTCATTTTTAATGATCAGAACTATTAATGTAACATTAGATGCATGAAAGATTCCTGGTGTGGCGCTGTAGATTCAGCACTGGACTGCGAACCACAAGTCTAAAGTTCAAACTCAGCAGCTGCTCCTCAGAAACCCTATACAGAGTCACTATGAATTGGACCTGACTCAACAGCATTTAACAACAATACCAAGAACATGTGTATTAAAATCCACTTCACAATAAATGTACCATGAAGTCTTAGATTTGCATTTTTACCTTATAAAAGACTAATCTTAGTGACACACATAACTTTAAAAAGCAAAATCAAATGGCATTGATGGAGTTAAAAAATAACTCAGCTATTCCACTCCCTAACATTCTGCATTCCCAGCCCTGCTCACCAAGGCTTTAATTATCCCTGTTTATTGCTGTTTTGGTGCTTACCTACACATAAATAGCATATATGCTTATGCTGCTATTTTTGGATTAATCAACTGTTTATATTTTCTATTGTCTTTGGGTTATGATAGATGGGCTATTAAGTTATTTCTCCACATCCCACACCCCTCCTTTCTTCCTCTAATTCTAGGTAATTGTTTTACTCTTTTAAAAATTTCACTTGATTTACAGTTATTTTTTACATGACTAAAAATGCTCTTTCTTTTATAATCAATAGCAATATATCTTTGAATTTGCAATTTATTTGATGATCATGTGAATTCCTCTGTCCCTCCAATTTTGTAAGCATGGTGTCTTTCTTCAGGGACTGATACTTTCTGACAAAATGTACAAAGTCTGGCCATCTTGGACTCTAAAGAACATTCTGGTTGTACTTCTTCCAACACAGATTTGTTTGTTCTTCTGGCAGTCCTTGGCACCTTTAGTATTCTTCTCCAACACCATAACTCAAATGAATCAATTCTTCTAAGGTCTTATTAATTGATTGACAATTTTCTACATGCATATTAGGCTACTGAAAATATCATGGCTTGAATCAGGGGCATTTCAATTCTCAACCTTACATCTTTTGCTATTGAGCACTTTAAAGAGGTCTTGTGCAGAGATTTACCTAATGTAGGTCATCATTTGATTACTTGACTGTTGCCTCCATGAGTGTTGATAGAGGGTCCAAGCAAAATGAAGTCATTAAAATTTTCAATCATTTCTACATTTATAATAATGTTATTTATTATTCCAGTGATGAGTTTTTTTTGTTGTTGTTGTTGTTGTTGTTTTTAGCAGCTCAAATTGAAGGACATTGTATTTGATTCTCATCAGTAAGTATTTTAAGTTCTCTTCATTTTCAGCAATAATTTGTGCTAGTGTGGGATATTTATTTCGATTTTCTTAACTGAGTGTGTGGCCAGCACTTGTCTATCAGTTTGTAGTACTCTGGTGGCTTGTGAGTTACTGTGATTCTGAAAATTATGCCACCAGTATTTTATATACCAGCAGGTCACCCATGGTGGACAGGTTTCACATGAGCTTCCAATGAACACAGACTAGGAAGAAAGAGTGATGAGCTACTTCCGAATATGTAGTCACTGAAAACCTTATGAATAACAGAGAAACACTGTCAGATATAGTGCTGGAAAACGATCCCCTCAGGTTGGAAGGCACTCAAAATGCAACTGGGGAAGAGCTGCCTCCTCAAAGTAGAATTGACCATGATAACCTGAATGGCGTAAAGCCCATGGGAGAAGAACTCACAGAATCTTCATTTGCTATTGGGCACAAATCAAAATGAAGAGAAACAGCTGTAAACATCCATTGAAAATCATAACATGGAATGTACGAAGTTTGAATCTGGCAGAGTTGGAAATTGTCAAATATGAAATTGAATGAATAAACATTGATATCTTAGCCATCAGGGAGCTGAAATGGACTGTTAGTGGCCATTTTGAATCTGACAACTACATGGTTTACTATGCTGGGTATGACAAATTGAAGAGGAATGGTGTTGCATTCGTCGTCAAAAAGAACATATCCAGATCAGTCATGAGGTACGACGCTGTCTGTGATAAGATAATATCCATGCTGCTACAGGAAAGCCCAGCAAATACCACTATTATTCAAATTTACACACCAACCACTAAAGCCAGTGAGGATGAAATAGAAGAATTCTACCAACTTCTACAATCTGAAATTGATCAAACATGCAATGAAGATGTATTGATCATTACTAGGGATTGGAACGTAAAGTTTGGGAGCAAAGAGGAAGGATTAATAGTTGGAAAATATGGCCTTGGTGATGGAAATTATGCCAGAGAACTCAAGATAGAATTCTGAAAAACAATGATTGGTTCATTTCAAATACCTTCTTTAGATTACCTATGGACCTCACCAGATGGAATACATAGAAATAAAATTGACTACATCTGTGGAAAGAGAAGAGGGAAAAGCTCCATATCATCAGTGAAAACAAGGTCAGGGGCAGACTGTGGAACAGACCATCAATTACTCATATGCAAATTCAAACTGAAGCTGAAGAACATGAAAACAAGTCCATGAAAGCCAAAATATGCCCTTGAATATATCCCACCTGATTTTAGAGATCATCTGAAAAACAGATTTGATACATTAAACACTAAAGACAGAAGACCAGAAAAGTTGTCGGATGACATCAAGAACATCATACATGAAGAGAGCAAAAAGTCATTCAGAAGAAAGAATAGGTCAAAATGGATGTCAGAAGAGACTTCGAAACTTGCTTTCCAGAGTAGAGATGCTAAAGCAAATGGAAGAAATGAGGAGGTCCAAAAGCTGAACAGAAAACTTCAAAGATCAACTCAAGAAGATAAAGCCAAATATTACAACAAAATGTGCAAAGATTTGGAATCAGAAAACCAAAAAGGAAGAACACAGTTAACATTTCTTAAGCTGGGGTAAGTGAAGAAAAAATTCAAGCCTTGACTTTGGTTATTGAAAGATTCTCTGGGCAAATTATTGAATGATGCAGAAAGCAACAAGAGAAGATTGAAGGAATACACAGAGTCACTGTACCAAAAGGAAATGGTTACTGGTCAACTGTTTCGAGAGGTAGCATATGATCAAGAGCCAATGATACTGAAGGAGGAAGTCCAAGGTGTATTGAAGTTATTGGCAAAGAACAAGGCACCAGGAATTGATCGAATAAAAATTAAAATCTTTCAAGAAAGTGAGGTGTCACAGGAGGCACTTACTCATCTAAGCCAAGAGATTTGGAAGACAACTACGTAGCCAACTGATTGGATGAGATCCATATTTGTGCCCATTCCAAAGAGAGGGACCCAACAAAACGCGGAAATCATCAGACAATCTCTTTGATATCCCATGCAAGTAAAGTTTTTCTAAAGGTAATACAGAAACAGGTACAATTATACATTTACAGAGAATTTCCAGATGTTCAAGCCAGATTCAAAAGAGGCTGTGAAATGAGGGATATCATTGCTGATGTCCTATGGATCTTTGCTGTAAGCAGAGAATATAAAAAATATGCAGACTACACAAAGGTTTTTGATTGTGTGGATCATGACAAGTTAGGGACAACATAGCGAAGTATGAGTATTCTAGAACACTTAATTGTGCTCTTTAGGAACCTGTACATAGAACAAAAGGCAGCTGTGTAAACAGAACAAGGGAATGTAGAATGGTTTAAAATTAAGAAAGGTATGCGACAAGGTTGTAGTCTTTCACCATACTTATTCAACCTGTGTGCTGAGCAAATAATAAGAGAAGCTGGGTTCTATGAAGAAAAACATGGCATCAGGATTGGAGGAAG
>NW_006408671.1:6993986-7009065 GCF_000296735.1 Chrysochloris asiatica | reverse complement strand
TTTGTCATAGCTTCATTGGAAATATATATATCCTAAATTGCAACCCTTAGGTTTTTCTTTTGTTCTATAGGTCTCTCAAAGACAGATAATTGAAAAAAAAAGGTGAGATCTGTGCCTTCCTTCATCAATATCAGAAGTATTTTTTATTAGAGCTATTAAAAATAAACCATAAATATTTTATAACACATTTAAACACAAAGGTTTCTCATTATATGGCAAGAGTAAATACAATGACATGGGAAAGATTCTTTAAAGTTTATTTTCAGAAAAGTTCACATAATCATATTTAATGCAAAGAAGAATTTTTTTCCTACATTTGTGTTGAATTCCCAAGAGTGTCAAGTCTAATTAAACAAAGATCACAGAAACAGCAACACCTCAATCCATTATTTATGCAAATATTTGTAGAGGAGAAATTTGTAAGTTGACATTATATCAAGCTTTACAGATATTGCCTTATTCATGTTTAAAGATTGGCATTAGATTTTATTAGAATATTCTTAGCACATATATAAGGATCAGAAGATTTGCTATTCAGTACAGCAAGTATTAAAAAATAATAATAAACAGAAATTTGCAAGTTATTATTCCTAATGTTTTCAAAAAACAAATCAAATTTTGGCCTAATAATTAATTTTAATGATTTCTTATAATATGACAGTTATTTGAACATGATTAATCCTGATGTAAGGAGCTCTGGTAGCTAGTGATTATGAGTCAGAATGCTAACCTCAAGGTCAGCAATTCAAACGACCAGCTGTTCCATGGGAGAAAGATGAGGCTTTCTGCTCCTGTAAAAAACTGCAGCATCAGAAACCATATATAGGATTGGTATGAGTCATAACTGACTCCACAGCACATAGCCACCACCACCAAGGTTGGCAGCATCAGCCCCTTGGAAGCCTATATAAGATAGTAATTAGTCAGAATCAACTCAATGGCAGTGGGTTCTTCTAAGCAATTTCTCTTTAATAGGTATGCTTTAGATTGGAATTTTAACTTGTAAACTTGGAATTTTTTGTTTTTATGCTTTCACTACTTATTCAGAAGTTCTATTTACAAATGTTTTTCTTAGAAATTATTTCAGATGTTAGCCTTGAAATTGTAAGCATAGTATAAATACATTTCAAAGCAAAAATATTTTATGTTAATTGGAGTTAGTATCACAAGGAAACATCTTGTATATCTTCAATACTTGTATAAAATTAGTATTATGCTACCACTATACAAAAAGCTCTAAAGAAGCCTAACATATTATCCATCAAATATTTTGATAATTGATCTTACTTTCAGAAACAATTTTTGTCAAATAAAAAATAAGAACACTTACCTCATGCAATGACTTAAATACATTAAAATGTGACATAATGACCAATACATTCACAACCTCAAAAAGTATTGTTGTTGTTGTTAAGTGCCATTGAGTCGGTTCCGACCCATAACAACCCTGAACAGGGTTTCCGAGGCTGTAAATCTTTACAGGAGCAGAAAGCATCATCTTTCTCCTGCGGAGCAGCTGGTAGTTTCGAACTGCTGACCTTGTGGTTCTCAGCCTGATTCGTAACCACTACGCCACCAGAGCTCCTTGTTGTTGTTGTTGTTGTTGTTGTCAGGTGCCATCAAGTTGGAACCGACTCATAGAGACCCCAAGCACAGCACAATGAAACAATGTTCGATCCTGGGCCAACCTCACTACCGCTGCCACCCTTGAGTCCATCAATGATGCCACCTGGCTGATCCATCTCGTTGGGGGTCTTCCTCTTTTTCTCTGACCCTCCACCCTACCCAGCATGACATCCTTCTCCCAACGATTGTTTCCTCCGGACAACATGTCCAAAGTAGGAGAGATGAAGCTTAGCCATCCTGGCCTCCAAGGAGCACTCTGGCTGCACTTCTTCCAAAACAGATCTATTGGTTCTTTTGGCAGTCTATGGCACTTTCAGTATTCTCCTCTAACACCACAACTCAAAGGCATCAATTCTTCTACGATCCTCCTTATTCACTGTCCAGCTTTCGCATCCATATGAGGCTATTGAAAACACAATGGCCTGGGTCAGGCGCACCCTAGTCCTCAAGCTGACATCTCTGCTCTTCAACACTTTAAAAAGTTCCTGTGCAGCAGATTTGCCCAGTGCAATACGTCGTCTGATCTCTTCACTGTTACTTCCGCGAGTGTTGATAGTTGATCCAAGAAGAATGAAATCCTTGACAACTTCAATCTCTTCTCCATTGATAAGAATGTTGTTTATTGGTCCAGTGGTGAGGATTTTTGTTTTCTTGACATTGAGATGTAATCCATATCGAAGGCTGTGCTCTTTAATCTTCATAAGTAAATGTTTCAAGACCTTTTCACTTTCAGCAATCAAGGTTGTATCATCTGCATAGCGCAGGTTGTTAATGAGTCTTCCTCCACTCCTGATGCCACGTTTTTCTTCGTAGAACCCAGCTTCTCGTATTATTTGCTCAGCATACAGGTTGAATAAGTATGGTGAAAGAATACAACCCTGTCTCACACCTTTCCCAATTTTAAAACATTCAGTGTTCCCATGTTCTGTTCGAACAACTGCTTCTTGGTCTAGGTACAGATTTCTTAGAAGTACAATTAAGTGTTCTGGAATACTCATACTTCTCAATGTTGTCCATAGCTTGTCATGATCCACACAATCGAAAGCCTTTGCGTAGTCAATAAAGCACAGGTAAACATCCTTCTGATATTCTCTGCTTTCAGCCAAGATCCATTGGACATCAGCAATGATATCTCTCGTTCCATGGCCTCTTCTGAATCCAGCTTGAACCTCTGGAAGTTCTCTGTCAATGTATGATTGTAGCCATTTCTGTATTACCTTTAGCAAAACTTTGCTCGCTTGAGATATCAAAGAGAATGTCCGATGATTTCCGCATTCCATTGGGTCACCTCTTTTTGGAATGGGCATAAACATTGATCTCTTCCAGTCAGTCGGCCAGACAGTTGTCTTCCAAATTTCTTGGCAGAGATGAGTGAGTGCCTCCTGTGCTGCCTCACTTTTCTGAAAGATTTCAATTTTTATTCCATCAATTCCTGGTGCCTTGTTCTTTGCCACTTCTTTCAATGCACTTTGGACTTCCTCTCTGAGTATCATTGGCTCTTGTTCATATGGTATCTCTTGAAATGGTTGAACATTAACCATTAACCAGAGCTCCTTAGGCACTAAAAATATTTTGAAGTACAAATTGCCATTAATTTTCCATTCAAGGCGAAAATAAATAATTAGGTTAATTTGATATCATCTTCCTTAGTTTCTTATTTCTTTCATAGTCTTATTTTTTTAAATTTTGTTTTAAATAGCTACATTTTGGCGATATCTTCACTATATTACAGAATTCCTTTGAAAGTAGTTCAGTCAAGCACCTTGTTGCCTTTCAAGGCTGATGTGACTAATTTCCAATATCTCATGAACTTAGACACAAAAATCCTCAGTAACAACATAAAGGAAAGAACGGTACACTATGAACAACTGATACTTATTTCAGGTATGAAACAATTCCTCAAAATTTAAATATCAATCAAACCACCAAATGAATAGACTAAAAATCATATGCTTTCTCACGTGTCAATTGGTTGATGCTGAAAAAGCATTTGAAAAGACTGAGCACCCATTCATGCTTTTTAAAAACCAATATACTAATAATAAAAGAGGACATCCACAGCTTCATAAAGACCATCTGAAGCTATCATTATGCCTTATCATTATAGACTGAAAGTAGTCAAATATATCTATTCTTAATACTCTTTTCAACAGAATAATGGAAGCTCCAGTAACTGCAATAAACCATTATAAGCAGAAATACAAGACATACAGATAGAGCTACTGGTGAGACACTCACTGAGTACTCATCAGGGAGGCCCATGATGGAAACTAGGCTCTGCACAATGGGGCAAACAGCTTTTCTATTACTTCAGACCCTCTTTAACCATTACAAAGGGATCTGTTAAATTGGATGGGGGAGGAAAATGATTCTTTCAGTTATTTTACCACTTTAGGGAATGTTTAGAATCATTTATAGTGTTGAGTCTTTGTATTCCAACTTCAAAACAAACACTGATGTTCTGAGAGAAAACTGACTCAGCTTGATGATACTTGCTACCTCTAGACACTGACAGTGTTGGTGTTTAGACTAACTCTACCAGGAACTGTGAGATAATGTGCTAGACTGCAAGGTCAGTTTGAAACTAAAGTCAGCAGTTAAAGTTCACCAGCCACTCCAAGGAAACCATATACAGGGTTGCTATGAGTTGAACTGCCTTGAAAGCACTTAACAACAACAATGTTGCACTGTAGGATAAGCACCGAGTCACTGAGCCACATGGTCAGTTTGAATTGAAAGGTCATTGGTATCAACTCACCAGCTACTCCTCTGAAAATCTATACAGAGTTGGTATGAGTCAGAACTTGACAACACTTAACAACAGCAACAACATTTGTATTTACCTATGCTTGTTTTAAACTGGAATTAGCACATTAAGTACCCATGCAAATTCAAAATGCTGTTTCTTGGAATTCTGTAAAAACTTCCTGATTGTGTTTCTTCTATCCTTTCATTCCATCCTTCTTTTCATTTCATGCTTTCATTTCATCCATTCTCTTCTTCATTTTATTTTGTACTTTCTTTTCCAGTCAAATTGTATCTTAAACATTTTAAAGAATGGATTGTCAACCGTGTGCAGATTGTGTAAGTACTCAACCTCAATGTCAGCTTGAACAGGAAGATCTGCAATTCAAACTCACCAGCCACTCCTAATAAACACTGTATAGGGTGGCTATGGGTAGATACCCACTCAAAGACACTTCAAAACAGCAATCTGTATGGGGAAAAAGAGCTTTAGAATTAACTAGTGAATCATATGCTACATGAACAACACATGAAATTACATATTTTTAAAAAATTCTAAACATATATAGGTCATATTGTTATTGTTGTTAGGCATCATCAGATCGATTATGACTCATTGCAACATTATGCACAATATAAGGAAACACTGTTCATTTGTGTGCCATTCTCACAATTGTTACATTTGAACCCATTGCTGCTGCCACAGTGCCAATTCATCTCATTGGAGGCCTTCCTCTTTTTCTTTGCATTATGTTCTTATCCATAGACTGGTCTCTCCTGAAATAGTTCTGTAGTATGAGAGACAAAGTCTCACTATCCTGACATATAAACTGCATTCTGTACTTCTTCCAGCACATAAATTTTATTCTTCTAGTAGTTCTTGGTACTTTTAATATTCTTTACCAACACCTTAACTTAAATACTTCAATTCTTCTATGGTCTTCTGAATTAATTGTACAAATTTCATATGCATATGAGACTAGTGAAAATACCATGACTTAGGTCAAGCATCCTTACTCCTCAAAAAGACATCTTTGCACTTGAACACTTTAAATTGGTCTTATGAAAAATATGGTTTGATTTATTTACTGCTGCTTCCATGAGTGTTAATAGCAGATTCAAACAAAATGAAGTCTTTGAGGGCTTAATGGAAGATTAAGGAGAAGTGTAGTACAGACCTCTGCCAGCAATAACACAGAATACTGGATGAAGCACAATCAGGGGACAGCTCCAGAACGCTAAACTACATATGAAAGAATATTTAGAATGATCAAAGGCTTACTGTAAGTGGGATTTGTAGCAGCAGCAAGAATGGTGGTGCTTTCAGATCTGTGACTGCCAGAGGCTCCTGGAGTAGCCATCTCGGGTGTGATGGAGAGGGTGAAGGATCAAAATAGTGCTGCCACAGCAGAGATATGACTGATCTTCAGAGATAAAGGAGTGGACACTTCTTTTTCTGTTCATTGGTCTCTTATTGTCTGTGTACCTCCACTCTGGTGACTAGAGGAGGTGACTGAGCAAGAGGACAACTCTGCACCCCAGAGGTTTCTACTATGTATGCAAACTATACAAAGACTATTGTGCACAGAATCTAAGAGGGGAGAAGAGACTGCTTAAAATGGAATGGTCTCTTAAAAGTTGTTTCTTCTCATTAGGAAATGAAGGTCCAGAAATCTTAACTCCATTGTGTCAACATGATCAACTCTATTTGGAGGAGGCAATTCCCCAATTGTATTTTTAAAACAAAATGGTCTCAGAAAATGGTCTGAGCCAACCTGAACTGTTTCTCACTAGGAAAAAATCCTCAGTGGTGTTATAAAGGGAGAGAGACAGACTGAAAAGGACACAGACTGAAAATTAAATCCTGAGTTATGTCATAAGGAGCAACAGTACCATCTTGAAATTTCTCAGGTGGCCTTGAAGGCAAGAAGCCAAGATAGGAGCGTTAAAAATCACACTTATATTTTGCTATAGATTTTTTTGCAATTATAGACTATAATATGCAATCTGTTTTGTTTTGTTTTTACTGTTGTTTTGTATTTTGTTATTTAATCTCCATAATAACTTCAGGGGGGCTCCTTCTCTCCCTATGTTACCCAAGAAGAGACAGCAATTGTGCTCACATAGCCAAGCTATAATCACACCATATGAAATCCCATCATCCAGGCAAGAGCTAATACCAGATGCTATACATCAAATAGACAACAAACACCTGCTATAGTTACTCTAACTTAAGTAATAAGAAAAATGAAAAGAGAAGCCCATATCCTGATCACATCTACCTAGAAGCTATCAGAAAGCTTAATAATGAATCAATATACATTCATCTAATTATTGAAAACATACTTAATTATTGAAGATGCCCAAGAAACAACTGGTGATATCAGCACATGTCCAGAGAAACAGTAGCGTAACTGAGAAAAATTAGCTGGAGGTAAATCCAGACTTCCCATTGGAAGGAAGGCAGGTTTTGGAACAGCCAGAGAAGGAATTCAGGAGAATGATATTGAGGTGAATCCAAATACTCCACAGAGGGTTTGAGAAAAATAAGGAAGAATCAGGAAAGCACTATTGGAACAATCAAATAAGATACATACAACATTAAAAACAATACAAAACCTGCAAAAAGAGTTATAAATGATTAAAAATAAAACATCAGAAATGCACAATGCACTGAAAAGGCAAAGGAGTAGAATTGAAGAGATGGAATCTAAAACTAGCAAGTTGGAAGACAAATCTCTCAATACTGCTGATATATATATAAAAAAAAAAAAAAAAGCAGAAAAAAGAATAACAAACTCTGAAGAAAGTCTAAGATTCATGTGGGACAACATGAAGAGGTATAAGTTAAAAATTATTGGCATTCCAGAAAAGGGAAGAATCACACAAATACACAGAGAAGATAGTTGAAGAGCTGCTGGAAGAAAATTTCCCTAACATCCTGAAAAATGAGAAGTTAAGCATTCAAGAAGCTCAACCAAACCAGGAAGGATAGACCACAAAAGAAGATCTCCATAACATGTCATCATCAAGTTCTCCAAAATCAAAGATAAAGAGAGAACCTTGAAAGCAGCTAGGGAAAAGAGAAATGTTACTTACAAAGGCAAGCAAATCAGATTAAGCTCTGACCTCTCAGCTGAAACCTTGCAGGCAAGAAGACAATGAGGAGACATATATAAAATCCTGAAACATAAAAATGCTAGCCAAGAATCATCTACTCAGCAAAGCTGCCAATCAAATATGATGGTGCAAAAAAAAAAAAAAAAAAAAAAATCTGGATAAAGAGAAGCTAAGGGATTTTTTCCAAAGCCAAACCAGTGCTTCAAAACATTTTAAAGGGAGTTCTTTGGACTGAAAACCAACAAGAACAGACAACAAACAGAAATTGACATACTTGGCAACAACACCTTGGATTTAATCAAAAGATGGAAGAGTCCAGAACAGAATAGAACAGAACAATAAGAATCAATTCAGAGGATCTGGGAGATCAGGTTATGATCAAAACTATTAAAATATGAAAAAATGTAAAAATGTAGGAAGAGAGATTCAGGAGATGATGAAGTCAGGTAGAATGCAGGATAAAATAGACTGTTTTAAATGGAAGAAAAAGTTAACAGAATATAGGGTAACCTCAAAGAAAATTAATGCTTCACAAAATACCAAGAAAATGAAAATCCAAGAACAACATGGAAACATTAAAACGATGAAGAAACTGACAAGAAAGAACACAAAAAAAACATGAACTCAGCATGCAGAATAAAAAAAAACCCAGCAACACCACAAAACAACAAACATAATGACAACAATTAATTCATACCTATCAATAATTGCACTTAATGTCAACAGACTAAATGCACCAGTTAAGAGATGGAGAGTGGCAGAATGGATAATAAAACAAGATCCTTCAATATGTTGTCTGAAAGAGACACATCTTACACACAAAGATAAAAACAGACTAAAAGTTAAAAACAAGATCCTTCAATATGCTGTCTGCAAGAGACACACCTTACACACAAAGATAAAAACAGACTGAAAGTTAAAGGATGGAAAAAACATATATCAATATAATTGCAATTAAAAGTGTGCAGCAGTGGCAATACTAATCTCTGATAAAATAAACTCTAAGGAAAAAAGCAGCATATTGGGTAAAGATGGACATTACCTCCTGATTAAAGGGTCAGTTGAACAAGATGACCTAGTCATAATAAATATGTATGCTCCCAATAAAAGAGCTCCAAAATATATATAGCAAAATCTAATAGATTTGAAGAAAGAAACAGACAAATCTATAATAATAGTAGGAGATTTTAATACACCACTTTCGAAAAAGGACAGAAAAACGAGAAAGTAACTCAACAAAGACACAGAAGAACTTAATGCAATGAGCCAACTAAACCACATAGATATGTACAGATCATTCAATCCAACAACTGCACAATGCACATTCTTTTCCAGTACACATGAAACATTCTCCAGAATAGACCATGTTTTAGGCCACAAAACAAGCCTCCATGTATTTACAAACATCAAAATATAAACAATGTCTTCTGAAACCAAAATGCTATAAATTAGAAATCAACAATAAGAAAATCAAGGAAATAGAGACATAATACATGGAAACTGAATAACACCTTGCTTAAAAGCTACTGGGTATTAGATGAAATAAAATGTGAATTCACAAAATTCCTAGAAATAAATGAGAATGAAAACACAACGTACGAAAATCTATGTTGTTGTTGTTAGGTGCCATTGTGTCGATACCGACTCATAGTGACCTTATGCACAACAGAATAAAACACTGCCCGATCTTGGGCCAACCTCACCATTGTTGCCACACTTGAGTCCTTCGATGCTGCAACCTGGCCAATCCATCTCGTTGGGGGGTCATTCTCTTTTTCTCTGACCATGCACCTTGCCAAACATGATATTCTTCTCCAGCAACTGGTCCCTCCTGACAATATGTCTGAAGTATGAGAGATGAAATTTGGCCATCTTGGCATCCAAGGAGCACTCTGGCTGCACTTCTTCCAAAACGGATAAATTGGTTCTTTTGGCAGCCCATGGCATTTTCAATATTCTCCTCCAATACCATAACTCAAAAGCATCAATTCTTCTGTGGTCTTCCTACTTCAGTGTCCAGCTTTCACATGCATATGAGGTTATTGAAAATACCATGGCTTGGGTCAGGCGCAGCTTAATCCTCAAGCTGACATCTTTGCTCTTCAACACTTTAAAAAGGTCTTGTGCAGCAGATTGGCCTAACGCAATACGTTCTTTGATTTCTTGACTGCTGCTTCCATGAGGGTTGACAGTTGATCCCAGAAGAATGAAGTCCTTGACAACTTCAATATTTTCTCCATTGATAAGAATGTTGTTTACTGGTCCAATGGTGAAGATTTTTGTTTTCTTTACATTGAGATGTAATCCATACCAAAATCTATGTGTGTGTGTTATGTGCCATCGAGTCGGTTCCGACCCATAGCGACCCTGTATAGGGTTTCCGAGGGTGTAAATCTTTACGGGAGTAGAAAGCCTCATCTTTCTCCCGCGGAGCAGCTGGTAGTTTCGAACCACTGACCTTAAGGTTCGCAGCCCGATTCATAACCACTACGCTACCAGAGCCAAAATCTATAGGACATACCAAAATCTATGGCAAAGTGTAGCTGAGAGGACAATTTATTGCGATAAATGCATGCATCTAAAAAGAAGAAAGAATCAAAATCAACACATTTATCACATCTCCAACAACTAGAAACAGACCAGCAAAGTAAACCTACAGTCATCAGAAGAAAATAAATAATAATAATTAGAGCAGAAATAAATGAGATAGAAAATGGCAAAACTATAGAATCAAAAGGACAAGAAGCAGGTTCTTTGAAAGTATTAATAAAACTGACAAACCACTGGCAAACCTAACAAAAGAGGGAAAATGCACAAATAACACACATAAGAGACCACATGGGTGATTTCACAACAGAACCAACAAAAATTAAAAGGATAATAATAGAATATTATTAAGAGTTGGACTCTAAGAAATTTGAAAATCTAGAGGAGATGGATGCATTTTTAGAAAAGCATGACCTACCAAATATTTTTGTATGGGCAACTAAACACATATAAATATCTTTCTGGAATTTCCTGCTTCCTGTCAAGATCCAACTGACTTCAGAAATGATATTTCTCACTTAGTGACTGAATATCAACTAATCCTTTTAGTACAATGACTCTGTGTATTCCTTCTATCTTCTTTTGATGCTTCCTGCATCATTCAATATTTTTCTCATAGAATCTTTCAATATTGTGATCCAAGGTCTGAATTTTTTCTTCAGTTCTTTTAGCTTAAAAAATGCTTAGCATGCTGTCTCTTTTGGTTTTCTAACTCCAGGATTTTCACATTTCATTTAAATTCTTTATCTTATCTTCCCAAGATGCCCTTAGAAATTTTCTGTTCAGTTCTTTTACTACATCATTTCTTCCTGTCACTTTAACTTCTTTATGTTTAAGAAGAAGTTTCATTCTCATCTGACATCTGTTTTGGTCTTTCTTATATTTTTAATGATGTTTTGATTAGTTCATGTATGATATTCTTGATGTCATATAGTCATATATGTCTAGGGTCATTAGTATTTAATGCATTAAGTCTGTTGTTCAGATGTTCTCTAATTCCTGGTGGCACATACTCAAGGTCATATTTTGGTTGTTGGACTTTTTAATTTTTCTTCAGCTTTAGCTTGAGCTTTCATATGAATGATTGATCGTCTCTTTAATTGTCTCTTTGGCTGCTGGCCTTGTTTAGGCTAATGATATTGAGTGTCTCCATCATCTCATCTCACAAATGTTGTTGCTATTATTATTAAGTGCCATCAAATGAGTTCCATCTCGTATCAACCATGTGTAGGTTTTCCAAGGAGTGGCTAGTGAATTTGAACTGCTGACTTTGTCGTTCAAACTGACCTTGTGCTCCAATGCATTATCCTACAATGCCACACCAGGAGTTAATTTGACTTCTTATTATTTCATCTGGTTATGTTCACGTATAGAATCCCTGTTTATGTTTTTGAAAAAAAAAATGGGTTTGCAATTAATAAATCATTGTTTTTATAGTACTTTATCATGCTATTTCAAAAAAATCTTGACATTCTCTTTTTGAAGATGAATTGGACACCTTTTCTGTACAATTTGTCATTACTGGCATAGAAATCAAATAGTCATCCTATTCAGAATGGGGAATACATGTCAATTTCAGCTCAGTAATGTCTAGAATGTTGAGCTTTATGAGCTCCATTTAACTTTTGATTACTTTTAATTTTCCTAAATTCATAGTTGTACATTCTGATTAATAGTGGATATTTTTAGTTGTTTCTTCTTATTTTGAGTTACATACCATCAATAAATGAAGGTCACAAAAGTTTTGCTGCATCCACATCCTCAAGTTCAAGTCTACTTCAACGAGGCATGTTTTTTCTATTTGTATTTTAAGTACATTCCAACTTGAGGGACTCATCTTTCAGTAATAGATCTGACAATGTTCTATTGCTATTCATAAAGTTTTCAGTCACTAATCTTTCCAAAGTGCTTTTTTCTTCTTCTTCCTAGTCTGCATTCGTCTGGAAGCTCAGTGGAACCCTGTCTATCATGGGTGATCATGCTGGTGTTTAATATACTGGTGGTATAACTTCAAGTTTCATAGAATCTCTCAACAAACTAGCCACCAAATTACAACAAACTGACAGAACAAGTGATTGTTTTTTATAGGTGTGTGCATTTATGTGTTAATTTTGTCTTTTAACTGAAGACCTAAGATGCATCATAGATTGTATTTCAGCACATTTCCACTGCTCATCCTTTTTGCACATTTCTTTTGATGTATTTCTTTATATTTCCTTTTTTAAAACAGTTGGTGTTTCATTTTCTAATTCATGGCATAGAAAGACCGTGGAGGTTAACAACAAAGTAAATACCTGAAACTTTACAAAATAAGTGTTACTCATTTTCTCCTATCTACTTTTTTGTCTTATTTTTATGCCTCCAAGAATTCAATATTAAATATGAAAGAGAATTAGAAGAAAAAAAATTAAAAACACGTAAGGATAGACATTAAAGTGCCTGAATCTCCCCTTACTACATTATTCTTGTCAAACCTGTTGAATACTCTAAATAATTAATTCTTACACTTTCCTTTTACTCAACTTTTGCTACCTTAATTATAGTCTTGATCTTGTTGTTGTTATGTGCCGTGGATTTGGTTCCGACTCATAGCGACCCTGTACAGGGTTTCTGAGGCTGTAAATCTTTACTGGAGCAGAAAGCCTCTTCTCCCGCGGGACATTTGGTAGTTTCGAACTGCTGACCTTAAGGTTCACAACCAGGGCTGTATAATTTTTTTTCCCTAATGTTATAATTAGTCAATAATCCCAATATTTTTTTCTGCAATCCAGATGAGTCTTTCTCACTTGAATAAATTATTTTCATGACACTTTATTACTTGAAATCTGTTCTTACCTCGCACTATCAGTCACAAATTATTAGACTTTCAACATCAAATTACTGAGATTTCTATGTTCTACACAACGTCACTGTTTAGGTTTGCATAAGCATATCTATCTATACTTCTTGTGTGGCACTGTAGGGTCAGCAATGGACTGTGAACCATAAGTTCAAACCCACCAGCTGCTCCTCCATAACTCTATACTGGGTCACTATGAGTTGGAATCAACTTGATGCCACTTAACACAACAACACATTTAAAGTAGATAAATGAGATAATTAATATGTAGGTACAATGACCTTCATATTTATGCTCACAATAAATGCTTCACTATAGTTAAAGCAAGGCAAAATATTTGCATTATAATTACTTAATATTGTATGTCTTATTAATGTAAATATACACAATGTAAAAAAAAGGTAATGAGCATGTTTTGGTTTTCATGCTGAGATTTCAAGATTACAATTGTTTGTAGAAATAAAATTGGCTTTCATACAGCAGGATAAAACTAGTCAACAATTAAATACATTTTGGTGCTTCTAAGTCTGTTCTCTCAGTCTCTTTCCTCTGAAGTCTTTGTAGTTATCTCCCTAAGGTTTTAACATGCTTCATTGTTTTCCATTCCTGTTTTGGAGGGATATTGGATTACCCTAGTTTCTGATACCCTATTTTCTGAAACCCCATAGAGCTTGCAAAAATGCTCAGTGATATGTTATTTTAAAAAATGTTGATTATATAAAATTTACTAAATTACAGTTTTAGTTTACTATTTTTCATTCTTATAAGTTCTATATTTCCCTTAATGCTATTTTAATTTCATTATGTTTTGACTATCTTTATTACTTGCTTTATATTCTGCATTAATTACCTTGTTTTTCTGCAAAACTAATTTTCTCCTTCACTACTCAAGGGAATTTTGTCTCTCATAGAGTAGAAGAAGAGCCAACAAATTCTCTAAAATGTAAACTCTATCTTGAAGGAAGAATAATTCAATTCATTGTAAGCTATCTATTCAGTAATTATAATGGTCAGGGTTTTGTGTCAACTTGATGAGGCCAGGATTTCCAGAGGTTTAGTAGTTGAAATGTGCTTATTCCCATGGTGATGAAACCAAATATAGGCATAGTTAGCGCTATGATGAATGGCTATGAGCAGCCAATCAATTGAAGGGAGGCTTCCTTGGGGGTGTGGACTGCTTCCACTATAATGGAGATATGGGAGGGACTGTCTTCCACTGTAAGCTAATAAACCTATTTACATATGTATATATGTTTATACATATATGTGTTTCACTGGTTTTGCTTTAGTAGAAAACCCGGCCTAAGACATGTGGTACTAAGAGTGGGCTTCTAGAGAAACAAAATCATAAGGATGAATTTTCTAAATTGATTCAAAAGTCTGACTAATTTTAAAGGCACTGATAAAGGGTGGAAGCATTTAATAGTAATCAGTCTTGGGCTGATTTTGATTTTGGTCCTCTTTCCCTCTTGAGGAGTCAGAGGAAGTAAGAAATGGTCTCCACTTGGTTTAAGCAGTTGACATTGTGAGCAATTTCATTGCAATGGCTCCACAGCCATAAAATTGTGAGGTTTTGTATGAGAAACAACAAAGTGGCATGGGATAAAATATTTCAGTGGAGGGGAGAGCAGCAGCTTCTGGAGTTGTCTGGAGGAGTCCTTGTGTGGCTCTGTGGTTTAATGTACTAGACTGCAAAGTCAGTTTGAACCACAAGATCAGTGATTCAAGCTCACCAGTATCTACTCAGAAACCCTATACAGGGTCTCTAAGGGTCAGAAGCAGCTCTATGGTATTTAACAACAACAACAATTACCTGCTAGTTAAAAAGGATGGCTGATGCTGGGCCTAGGCCTCCTGGAATCCACCCTGCCTGAGCCCCTGGGCCATATGCATATGAACAGAGTTAGTCCAAGAAAGAAGAAAATATTGAACTTTAGTGTTTTTAAAAGTTTATGTGTTTGACTGCCTTAAGCATATTGATTTTTCCTGCTTACTCTTGTAAAATTGACATAAATATGTGATAGGAATATTTGGGATTATGATAACAGAGAGTTTGTAAGCCCTCCTTCAGCCTACACTTGATTGGATTTGCTAAAGTGTGAGTTAGAATTTCCTCAGAAAATATAGGGTTTTTGCTTTAAGCCTTTGTGGAGTTTGGGGCTTTAGGTGAAATACTGAGCTCCATCAAAAATCTTAAGAGTT
>NW_006408671.1:6972636-6992891 GCF_000296735.1 Chrysochloris asiatica | reverse complement strand
GTACAGGGTTTCCAAGGCTGTAAATCTTTACGGGAGCAGAAAGCCTCATCTTTCTCCCGCGGAACGGCTGGTAGTTTCGAACTGCTGACTTTGTGGTTCGCCCGATTCGTAACCACTATTCTCTCTCTCTCTCTCTCTCTCTCTCTCTCTCTCTCTCTCTCGTTTTTTTTTTTTTTTTTTTTCTTCATATTTGCAAGGAGATGTTGACTTTGATGTTCATATGTTTCTAGGTGAAATAGGTTATTTTGGTATGGGGTGGGGGTTGTGTGTATAGGACTGTTTCTAGGAGTTTTAGAACAAATTTTCTTATACAGCGTATAATCCAGCATCCCATTAATGTTAATATGCCAAAAACTATAATTAAATAGGTGAGGACCGAAATCATAAGCCCTTTCCATTTCCCAAACCATCGTTCCATGATATTAGAAAAGGGGTCATCTATGCCTGAATTTTCAGCAAGTTCATAAGCTAAGGTGGTCAGCCCTTATAATGCTTTGGTAATGGTACCATCAGGAGCTGTGCTATTGGGAATGAAAGTATAACATTGGACTCTGATCATAACACATACTCCTTCTTTTACTGCTAATATCATATCTAGGGCTGACCTGTTTTCCTAGGCCATTTTGCTAGTAGGTCCTAATTGTTCTGCTAGTCCTTTTATAGCATCCCTGGTATAATTTACAAATCTTTGTTGATTATAATAGATGTAGATAATCTAGTCCACATTTTTGTTAATGGTTGACTACCAGAATAATAATAGATGCAAACCCTGCAGCTATTTGGTTTCTTGTTTTGAATTTGTTTGGCACCCCTCAGGGAACTCCTATACTATATATGTAAACATGGGAATTGAAAGAACAATGGGGAGTAACTACACTTCTCTTGGCTTTATGCCTGTTTCCTGTAGTTGTTGGTTGATGGAATGCCAGGGTCAAAGGGATGGCCAATTCACCAAAGCACAGGTGCCACTCCAATTTGCCAGTAAAGCCCTGAATAATTGTTTTTGGAGCTCTTTAAAGATTTTGGAGCTCTTTAAAGAGTTTGTGCTCGCTGTGTCCCATCAGGTTTCCAATGAACATCAAATCCCCCCCATGTCTGGAGACACACA
Source organism: Chrysochloris asiatica (assembly GCF_000296735.1). Taxonomy (NCBI): domain Eukaryota; kingdom Metazoa; phylum Chordata; class Mammalia; order Afrosoricida; family Chrysochloridae; genus Chrysochloris; species Chrysochloris asiatica. Next base: position 6,991,783 of record NW_006408671.1, on the reverse strand, counting down.
AAGTGAAATTGACATTTGAGGCTGGAAGCCTAACAGTCCTAGAGGGCTGACCAGTAAGACCCCTGACATATAGGAACAGTTCTGACAACGAGTTACAGGATTTGCTACCCCAGGCTATAAGGTCCTGGAAGACAGCAACCATACAGTGCATGCCCTGAGAGTTGAGGACAATCTGAGTGGAAAGGGGGCCACTTGGGCTTCTGGCCTTCCTGTTGCATAGGTGTAATAATTGCTTTTATTTAGAGTGCAAACAGAATATTTAATCCATTCCAACTAAACATTCTCATCCCCATATCCTGTTTCTATAGCTATAGTTTGTCTTAGGTCTTTAATTTCCAAAGTAATGTCACTTTGGAAGGGTCATTTCCTGAACTTAAGGGGTGGGGTGAGGTACCAGATCTGAATCATTTCAAGGATTCTGTGTTTGAATTCTATCCTTGGTAGAGGTACGGCTTGCATTTTGTTTAATTAGCTTTAAAGAGAAGACTTCTATAGGATTCTTTCCTGTAACATCAGCTCCCAATCCATAGTTTCCTATTATTGATGGTTCTCTGGTCATGGTTTTGGTATTATCTATAATTAAGAGCAACCAATTACATTATAAGAGTTTGCAATGGGGAGGAGGTGGTGGACCGTCATATGAGCTAGAAGTCCATTATCTATATTGGGTGGTCCACTGAACATCATTCCACTTATTACAGTGACCCCCAAACAAACATATTTATGTCTGTTTCTCACTGTTTAAAGGGGCAAAGATATTTATTGATACTGGACAATTGTCTGAGATTCCTCTTGTCTTCTCTGGATAACAGAACAGGGAGAGATGCCGTAGTTATATCTACTATTAACTTGACTGGTTGATCATAGACAAAAGCCCTTTGTATCTTCCCCATGGTAATGATACATTTTACCCATATTAGCTTCCAAATGCAACCCATTTTGTCAGGGACACATTAGAACCCTTTGGCCCTAGGCATCTCTTATTCTGACTTCGTATTTACCCCTGTACCCTGAGTTTTCTCCTACTAAACAGAGATCAAGGAAGTGGATAAGACATTTCTAGTCCAACAAGAATAGTAATACTGAGAAGAATAGCCTCAAGACAAAGATAAAGTTATCAAGACCTGAAACCCTAATTGAAGCAGCTGGCCACAGACAGAAGAACCATGAAGATAATGCCTAGAGCTGACAACTGCAGAAGGAACTCCATTTTCAATAAGTCTGCATCTCTTTACTAAAAGTTGATGAATATTCAACATATTATTCCTCTTAATCAATATGTATTAGCCCATTCTCATTCTCGAGAGCGAGAGGGACCAGGGAAAAACATAATCATCTGTCAGGTGTATGGCAAGGCAGCCTCTCAGATTCTTTTCACGGTTACTTTGAGAGGTTCCCTAGGTGAGGAATGTGTTTCCCACTGGTAACTACATTTCTCTTGGAGAGAGTCCCTTTTTGTCAGTTCCTTTAGTTGAATAGTTAGTCCACTACTCTGCAGTTGGATATCTCAATGGTTAACTGCACCTGGGAAAGGCCCTCACAGATTGGCTGGAGTCTGTTCTCTTTCCAGGTCTTAATCAGCATCAAGTCTCATAGTCAGAAGTGATGAACCGTGAATCTGAAGGGATGGGTTTGAACCAAGAGTTCTTTTAATGTCTACAACATAATATAGTTTTCCTCCTCTTAACAAGATGAAATGCATACATACAGGGTGGTCCACATTTTAACAACAACAACAACAAAATGTTTTCAATTTAGATAGAGTATCAGTACACCAAACATCTTTTAAGACAGTGTTATGTTTTCAGAAGATCTAAAACAACACAAAAATAAAATACAAACAAAGTCTCGAGCAATGTATAATTAAAAAAAAAAAAATTCTATCACACCAACCAAACAAATCTTTAACTATCCTATAAATGGATCAATTTATACAATTTTACTGTAGAAAGAATATCAAAGTTATTAAAACAGAACAAAACAACTTTTCAGTGCCTGATTCACATTTAAGTTTCACCTTGTATGGGTAAACTCAGAATTTTGCATTATAAGCTCAAACAGCCTATGTCTACATTTATTTTAAGAATTATATTTGAAAAACTACTGTATTGGCTTTAGATCATTTCTTCTTTCTAGGGGGAAAAGGTATTGTCTTCTAAGGTTCATCTCCTCGCCCTCCCACACCCCTTTTGTTTTTTCCATTTTGGGCATTCCTTCTTAAAATGTCCTACTTTTCCACATTTAAATTATCTGTTTTCTCCTCTGGTCATTTTTTAGTTCCTCTCCCCTCCTGTTTTGTCCTGACTGTGGGGGTCAGGATCCTGAGTGGCAATGGTTAATTTTCCTCTCTTGAGTTGCCTGACTGAAAGTGGTGGTGGTGATATGTCATGGAGTCATTTCTGACCCATAGTGACCCTATATAGGGTTCCCAAGGTTGTCAATCATTACAGGAGCAAAAAAACTCATCTTTTTTCCTGTGGAACTGCTGGTAGTTTCAAACTGGTGACCTTGAGGTTCCTAGTCCGATTCATAACCATTATGCTACTGGAGTTCCTTGCCTTAAGGTAGACAACATAGTTTCGACTTTCTGTTTCTGTTTTTCTTTACTCCATTTTATATATATTTTTTCAGTTTCCTTTAACAGTTCTTCCATAGACCTGTTTTTCCAGTTTTCTATTTTTTGTGTATCCTTATACAGATAGCGTAGTGGTTACGAATCGGGCTGTGAACCTTAAGGTCAGCGGTTCTAAACTCCAGCCACTCTGTGGGAGAAAGATGAGGCTTTCTACTCCCGTAAAGATTTACACCCTTGGAAACCCTGTACAGGGTCGCTATGGGTCGGAACTGACTCAAGGGGACTTAACAACAACAACAACATACAGATATCAGGTCAAGTATTCCTGACAAAATGGAGCTTTAACACTCCCTGGCCCAAAGGATCTTTTGGGTCTAACTTGGCATATTTTCTCATTTGCCCTTTTTTTTGGGTCCCCTGAACCAGTTAGGGGTACACTGATGAATCCCAATTTATCCTCTTCTTGAGGGGACTTTTTCAAGAGGATAGCTCAGGGTTGTGAGTCTGGGGTGTAGGAGAAAGGGCAGGATTGTAAGGCGGGGGTAGAGAGAAAAGGGGGTCTCGAGGGGAAGAAAGTTTTACTTTCTTCACTTTGTTATCCTTTGTCTTAAGTGCAAGTAGGACAATAGGACCCTGTCTCCAGCATAGGACATAATCTATGTCCTACTGAGGGATATTACTTTTGTTATTGGCATATTCAATTATAAATCGACAGACCCAGTCCTCATCTGAGTCAAATTTAGGCCAAAAGACAGATAGTTTAAAAATTGGTTCCTGTGTCCAAAAGAAACAGCAATATCTTATCATTTGTTATTTCTATGTCCCTTTAGTTCATGCACTATTATTACTCTTAATCGTCTATTAGGGGAAATTAAAATCTCATTCATATACACAGAGTCTCCAGGATGTCCCAACCACCAAGAAAGCATTGGCCACCCCCGCAATTTTGCTTACCTTGGTCTGAGCAAAGAGTTACCTGGTTGCCAAGTAGTGATGCTCAAGTAGGCCTTTTTCACACTTTGCCAAGAGTCCAGTTTTGTTTGCTTCCTTGGGAGACTTCATCCTTACCCAAGGGCTGTGGCAACTAGGCAGACGGATGCATCTCACTCAGAGGAAAAAGCTAAAGCTGCTTCTCAAAAGGAATGGGAAATCCTGGACGGGCCCTCAAATTGATAGAAATGAATTCTGATGTTGCACAAAAGATACTCAGTGAAACTAAATTACCTTGGCAAAGCAAAATTTACTCCTGCAAAAGGGTGCATTCACATAGTCATACAGGAACAGACCAGCAATCACACCAAGTGGGCAGTCCACTCGGGTTTTTAATCCCTGACATAAGTCTTAAGGCTGTGTCTCACCCCATTGGCTAAGGCTTTGACCATACAATCATTTCCCTCACCCGGTTGGCTAGTTCAAATTTCTAAGGTGTGCATTCCTATTTTGTTGTTGTTGTTGTTAAGTGCCGTCGAGTCGGTTTCGACCCTGAATAGGGTTTCCGAGGCTGTAAATCTTTACGGGAGCAGATCGCCTCATCTTTCTCCCGCGGAGCAGCTGGTAGTTTCGAACTGCTGACCTTCCGGTTCGCAGCCCGATTCGTAACCACTACGCTACCAGAGCATTCCTATTTTAGGAAAGGAAAAACTGTAATTTTAAATATTATAACTAAAAGGAGGGAGTAGTTATCTTTTATTTCAGGAATAGACTATCCCAAGACCATCAAGAAGGAAGAACATGAGTGGAACTTGAGGCAGCTTACCCGCCTGGAAAAGTGGTGAGTGTAGCGAAAGTAGGAGAGGCAGTAGCATGGAAGGATAGAGCAGCCATCTTTGTCTGAGTAAAGCTTTATGCATATTGGCAGGAGTCTGACTTACACAATAAGCTCTTTGGACTTTTGAATGAAAGTATGTATTTATTTATTTTTTTTTTACCGTTTTGCCTGAGTGCATCAAATACTTTTGCTTGGATGTTTTGTGATATTTAAGATAAAAATGGGGCCAGTGCATTTTATGTTGTATGTGTTTTAGTTATAGCATGTTAGGTACAAGTATGACTTTACAGTTTTCTTTATTTAGAGAGTATGCATATAGTTTATAGATGTCAAGTTGACAAGGGTATAATGTAGTGCTTAAGGTTTTGTTTCAACTTAAGTAGGCCAGTATTTCCAGAGATTTAGTAGTTGGAATATGATTATTCCTATGAATAATTAGCTCTATGGTGATTGACTATGAACAGTCAATCAATTAAAGGGATGCTGCCTTTGGATTATGACCTATTCACAATATAACAGATACATAGAGTGTGGATACCTTAGACTCTATACCTGAAAGATCATAAACTTCCCTTAATAGATAGATAGATAGATAGATGGATAGATAGCTATTTCAGTTGGTTTGCTTCTCTAGAAAACCCGTCCTAAGACAGTAATCATTATTTTTATATATATTTGCAATGTAACGTGCAAGACAGGGAATATGGTTACAAAAATAGATAAAATACAGTTACTGTTGTTTCACAGTTTAAAATCAAATTGAATGCAAAAGAATAAGTACTTATTTAATTACCAACACAGTGTAAAGAAAGAACATGAAAGTCACAAAAACATAACATTCAGCAGACTGGGGAAAGAAGGAATAATGAAAAGGAGATCTTTTTCAATTAAAGTTAAGGTATCTAAGAAGATTTGTTGGATAATCTACCATTTAAACAGGCCTAAAACAGATTAAAATAGATTTACTAACAGATAACATAGTAAAGTCATCAGATTTTTTTGTCTTTGTCAACACTGATTTCAATTATTGAGCATTTGAGTCTGTAAACCTTGGGATTTTAGTTGAAAAATGAGTAAAATAAGACCATCTGTGTAATAAAGCTGATGGTAGTTTATATGAGATTCATGCAAAACACTAGGGATATTTTATAACTTATGTGTTCCATTTTTTTTTTTTTTTCAGGAAAATCTCATGGCCATAAAGGGGAAAACTCATATGCAAACAAATATAAGATGCTACAATTGCAATTAAAGTGAGCCCAATAGTATTTATTGGCTCTGTATGATAAACACTGGACTACAAAACACATAGTCAGCTGTTTGAGCCCACCAGCCACTTTGTGGAAAGATAAAGCTTTCTGCTCCCACAAAGATGCATAAACTTCAAAACCCTATAAAGTGTTACTATAAGTTGTAATTTAAAGTGTTCAGGAACAAAGATGCCATTTCACATTGAAAGTGTTCAGAAGCAAATATGTCACTCTGAAGACTAAGGTGTGCCAGACACAAACCATGGTATTTTTAGTTGTCACATATGCATGTGAAAATTGGCAAAATGAATAAGGGAGACTGAAGAAGAATTAATTCCTTTAAACTATGGTTCTGGTGAAGAATATTAAATATTCCAGAGGAACAAACAAATCTGTGTTGGAAAAAGTAAGTTAGAGTACTCCTTAAAAGATACAAGGATGGAAAGTCTTGTTGCACGTATTTTGTGTATGTATCAAAAGGGATCCCTGGAGAGGAACATCATGCTTGGTAAAGTAGAGGATCATTGAAAAAAAGGAAAACACTTAGGGAGATTGACACAATATCTAGAACAATATGCTCAAACATAACAATGATTGTTAGGCCTGCACAAGGTTGGACAGTGTTTCATTTTGTTGTGCATACAGTTTTTATGAGTCAGAACCATTTCATCATCATCTAACAACATACCTATTAGAGAATCTACTTATGTCATTTTATATATTAAACTTAAAGGAGGAGAAAAATGTATGATTAGATACATTCCTATGGGAAAAAAAATAGTATTGAAACTGAATACTTGCCATTTTTAAAACTTTAATAAATTGAGGAAGCAAGACACTTTCTAAATTTAGAAAAGAACAAAGCCAAGGTAATTAGCCAAGGTAATGTTGGATGCTAGACATAAAATGAAAGAAGAAGTATGTTCACACTATTTCTACTCATCACTAATAACCATTACTTTAATCAAACCAGTAAATAACGAAAATGTACAATATGAAGACTGGAAAGAAGAAATAAGTCTTTAACATTTCCACATAATATCCTATGGCTTATCAAAACTAATACCATACTGACAAATGGATAGAGTGTAAAAGATGTTTGAAGCTATAAAATAATTAAACAATTATTAAAAATTTCATTCACCAAGCAGAAGAATTTTTAGCAATTATGATTTTAAAAGGATAAAGTTGATACTTGTACGACGCTTAAAGGTAGACTTTTAACAGATGCACAACTTCTTTGTGGAGATATTTCTTTTTAAAGTGTATGGAAGAATTAAGTAATAATCTAAATAAATGAAGGAAAATGTACAGTGGCATATAATAAAAGATGATTCACTATAATTATTTTCAAAATGTTGTTATAGCTAGTAAGCCAATAAGGGGTCTGGTAGTGTAGTGATTACTAGTTGATCAGCAGTTTGAAACTAACAGTTGCTCCACAGGATAAAGATAAGGCTTTCTGCTCCTGTAAAGAGTTACAGCCTCAGAAATCCTATGCAGGGTTGCTATGAGTTGGAACCACTCCATGGCACACCACCAACCAACAACCATGCTGGTTAAGTGTTAGGCTACTAAGGTAATGGTCAGAGGTTTCAATACACCAGCATCTGTATGAAAAAAAGAAAGATGTTAGTGTCAACCTCCATAAAGATGTATAATCCTGGAAACTCTGTAAGGCAGTTCCACTCTCTCCTATAGTCACTTTGATTTAAAATCTACACAATGGGAACAGGTTGAGTAAATCAACATGAAAATGATAGTCAAGATATGGAAAGTGATATCTCACAAAATATCTTGCCATTGCATTACATGCTGATGTTCGAATTTATATTTCTGTCCTTTAATATTACCTCCCAAATTTTCTATGATGCCAATTTCATATTTTAACAAAATATAGTTTTAGGTAACAAATTTTGTATTACATGTTAGGTGTGGTCGAGTTGGTTCTGACTCATAACAACACTATGCATAAAGGAATACTACCTGGTCCTGCACTGTCTTCACAATTGTTCTTACTGTATCACTTAGAAAACAAAAGAATCACAAATAATAGTGACTTAAATGTTTTTTTCTCTCACATAGATAAACCAGAGCTTATTCTGATCAGATCCCGACTGATATGTGCCTCCAAAGTCCTTTTGGATCCCAGACTTCTATCTTTTTCCTGTGCCATGCTTAGAATGAGATGCCAAATTCATAGACACAAAATGTCACCTTTATTTCCATCAATTATGTCCATGTTTCAGGCAACTGGATGGAGGACAGTGAAAAGGCTAGCTGTTTTTGCTCCAGTTGAGAACTTTCACAGCAGATACAGGTATCCTTTTATTTTTTCCTTCTTTTTCTAAATATCTCACTTACTGCATTTAGCAATAAGAGAATCAGGAACCAGTGACATTTTAGCTGGATAGCCCAGAATAAACCATAGTTAATCTGACAGTTTATCTTACAGTGGTGGCTTGTGTGTTGCTGGAAGCTATGACACCAATATTTTAAGTACCAGCAGGGTCACCCATGGTAGAAAATTTTCAGTGGAGTTTACAGACTAAGAAAGACTAGGAAGAAGGAATGTTTGATCACTGAAAACCTCATGAATATCAATGGAATACTGTTAGGTACAGTATAAAAAGATGAAAATGTGAATAGGAGCAGAAAATTCTCAGGCATAGTGTTGGAAGATCAGTCCCTCAGATGGGAAGTCACTTAATATTTGCAAGAGATGCCTACTCAAAGTGGTGTTGGCCATGATGACACAGCAAATTAATTTTTGGTACATTAATTTGTTGTTGGGGCACAACTCAAAATGAAGAGAAACAGCTGCAAACATCTTAATAATCATAACAAGGAATGTACAAAGTAGTAATCTAGGAAAATAGGAAGTTATCCAAAATTAAATAAAATGCTTAATGATCTATATACTAGGCACTAGTGAATTGAACTGTGCTGGTATTGACCATTTTTAATCTGAAAATCTTAAACTTAATAATGTCTCTAACAACAAAATCAACAGGAGTGCTATTGCATTCATTAACAAAAGAAAGTTTCAAATTCTATCTTGCTGTACAATGATGTCTGTGATAGGATAACATCTATACACCTACAAGGAAGTTCGTACCACTTAACTGTCAGTTTGTTGCACTGTAGTGGCTTATGTGTTACTATAATGCTGGACGCTATATCACTAGTATTTTGTATGCTGGCAGGATCATCCATTGTGGACACATTTCAGATGAGCTTCCAGATTATGATAGACTCAGAAGAAGGAGAGATGAGCTACTTCTGAATGTTTAGCCACTGAAAAACTTATGAGTAGCAGAGTAACACTGTCTACATCACCAGAATATTGAATGTTGATAAAATGATGAATAGCACCAGAATATTGTAGGATATAGTGCTTGAAGGTGAGCCCCTCAAGTTAGAAGTTATTCAAAAGAGAAAGAGCTATACCATACATTAAAGTCAGTGATGATGAAACTGAAAAATTATAACATCTTCAGTCTGATATTGATCAAACATAAAATCAAGATATATTGATAATTATTGATTATTGGAACACAAAGGTTGGAAACAAAGAAGAAGGATCAGTAGTTGGAAAATTGGACCTTGGTAATAAAAATGATACTGGAGGTCACATGATAGAATTTTTCAAGACCAATGACTTCTTCCTTGTAAATACGTTTTTTAAAAAAACCTAAAAAACAAATATACACATGGACTCCACAAGACAGGATACACAGAAATCAAATTAACTACATCTGTGGAAAGTGATGGAAGGAAAGCTCAATATCATTTGGTAAAACAAGGCCAGGAGCAGACTGTGGAACAGACCATCAATAGCTCATATGCAAGTTAAGATGGAAGCTAAAGAAAATTAAAGCATGTTCCCAAGAGCCAACATATGACCTTAACCATATACCTGCATCTAGAGATCATCTCAAGAACAGATTTGATGCATAGACACTAACAACCGAAAACAGGTTGTGGGAGGACATCAAGAATATCATACAGGAAAAAAGTAAAAGGTCACTAAGAAGACAAGGAAGAGCAAAGACCAAAATGGTTATCAGAAGATACTCTGAAACTTGTTCTCCAGTGTAGAGATGCTAAAAGAAATGGAAGAAATGAAGAAGTAAAAGAACTGAACAGAAAATTTCAAACAACAGCTCTAGAAAAAAAAAGTAAAATATTATAAGGAAATGTGCAAGTATCTGGAGTTAGAAAACCAGAAGGGAAGAATATGCTCATCATTTTTCAAGCTAAAATAGCAATAATGAATGATTCTTTCAACAAAATATTGAATTACTCAGAAAGCATCAAAAGAAGATGGAAGGAAAACATAGAGTCACTGCAGCAAAAAGAAATGGTCAATATTCAAACATTTTTAAGAGGTTGCATATAATCTGGAGCTAAAGGTACAAAAGGAAACAGTACAAAGTACACTGAAGGCAATAGCAAAAAGCATGGCTCTGAGAACTGACAGAATTCAAATCGAAATATTTCAACAAACTGATGCAGCACTGGAGAGACTCACTCATCTATGCCAAGAAATTTGCAGTGTAGCTATCTGGCCAGTTGGTTGGAAGAGATCAATACTTGTATGCATTCCAAATACAAGTGACCAAACAGATTTCAAAAATCATAAGACAATATCATTGATATTGTTGTTGTTAGGTGCTATCTAGTCGGTACGGACTCATAGTGATCTTATGCACAGCAAAACGAAACACTGACCGATCCTGGGCCAACCTCACTACTGTTGCCATGCTTGAGCCCATTGATGCTTACATTTTGCCAGTCCATCTCATTAGGGGTCTTCCTCTTTTTCTCTGACTCTTCTCCTTACCAAACATGATATCCTTTTCCAGTAACTAGTCCCTCCTGACAATATGTCCAAAGTATGAGAGACGAAGTTTGGCCATCCTGGCCTCCAAGAAGCACTCTGACTGCACTTCTTCCAAAACAGATCATTAGATGCAAGTAAAATTTTGCTAAAGATAATTTTAAAAATGGCTGAAACAATACATTGACAAAGAGAGTTCAAGTCAGATTCAGAAAAGGACGTAGAATAAGGCAATTCATTATAGACCCAAGATGAAACTTGACTGAAGGCATAGAATACCAGAAAGGTATTTACCTGTTCTTTATTGACTCTGCAAAGGCTTTTGACTGTGGATCATGACAATCTATGGATAATATTGTGAAGAATGAGTATTCCAGGACACTTAATTGTGCTTATCAGGAACCTATATGAATACCTATAGGCATCTGTGGGAACAGAACTAAGGGACAGTGAATTTTTTTTTTTTAATCAGGATGATTTAAAATTTGAAATTTAAAACTTTGTGTGTCTGGGTTGTAATCTCTCACCATATATACTCAATCTGTATGCTGAGCAAATAATCTGAGAAACTGGATTACATGAAAAAGAACATGACATTAGGATTAGAAGAAGGCTCATTAATGCAGTGATATGCAGATGACACTACTTTGCTTCCAGGAAGCAAAGAAGACTTAAAATACATACTGATTAAGATTCAAGACCACTGTCTTCAGTATGGCTTGCACCTCAAACAAAAATCCTTAAAACTGGATCAAAACTCCATGATAAATGGAGAAAAGATTGACGTTGTCAAAGACTTCATTTAGATTAGATCCACAGTCAACACTCATGGAAGCAGAAGTCAAGAAATCAAAAGAGTTATTGCTTTAAGTCAATCTGTTGCACAAGACGTCTTTAAAGTGTTAAAAGCTAAGATATTAGTTTGAAGAATAAGGTGTGCCTGATCCAAGACATGATATTATCGTTAGTGTCACATGCATGTGAAATTAAGCAGTTAATAAGTAAGACTGTAGAATAATTCAAATATTTGTGTTAAGGTGTTATAGTCAGAGTCTGCCAGAAGAACAAAGACACCTGTGTTGGAAAAAGTACAGGCTTGCTCCTTCGAAGATAGGATGGTGAGACTTAGTTCCTCATATTAGGACATGTAATCAGGAGAGACCATGCATGGGAGAAGGACCTCATACTTGGCAAAGGGGAAAGTCAGAGATAAAGAGAAAGATCCTCAATGAGATGGATTGTCACATTGGCAGTAGAAATAGGCTCAAAGATAGCAACAGTTGTAAGAATGTTGTGGGACTTGTCAGTGTTTTGTTCTGTTATGCATTGGGTTAATATAAGTCAGAGTTGACTCAACATCACCCAAAAACAACTACTCAGAATAAATATGTATCTACTCTTATACAAAATAATAAGAAAAATGTTGGAGATTGGGGACATGGATTAGTAAGCAGTTGAGGGTCTCTATCATTGAAAACTCTGAAAAATAATTACCAGCTCTTCAATTCTACCTCAGTTGAATATGGTCACTTTTTGATAGATAATCATTAAATAAATACTTCATTTACTATTATGTATCATTAAATAAATGTTTCATCTTACTGTTGTTCTAATATAGTTATGTGTATATCCAAATATATCTATATGCAAATTACACTTAACAACAACATAGGAAAAATACTGGACTGTTAACTACAAGTTAGCTACAGCTGCTTCTCAGGGTCATTGTGAGTCAGATACAACATTTAATAACATTTAATAACCACCAACATAAAATACAAAAGAAACACTTTTTGCCATAATAAATAACTTGAACATTTTTGTGTATTCCTTATTGATGAATATCAAATCCTTATTATTCCTAGCGAAAATACTTCCCTCACTCTGGCTAGGCTTTCAGTACAACCATTCCTTATATTTACTGACAGGGACTGTTTCTTTAAACGTTCATAGGCTTGATCTCTGAAATGATACTGCTGTAATAGTGTGGGGTAGAACATCAAGTTATCACATATCACTCATTAATTTTTTTGGTTAAAATTAGCCTATAATAGACAAAATATTTTAAAGTGTTTGCAATGAGTCAAGCACTGTTCTTTGTGATTTACCTGTTTGTCTCAAGTACTTCACACAGCAGCCATATTAATACCTGTATTTTACAGGTTAGAATACTGAGACACAGAGAGATTGACTGATTTTGTCAATGGCCAGACAGTTAAGAAGTGATGAATTCAACCCAAGCAACCTGGCCCAGAATTTATGACTTATGCAATATGTGATACTACCATTCTCAGATTTCTGAATCAGGTAAATGATATTTACTAATATAAGATAAGTTTTCTGACATGAAAACCATTTTCTAAGATCTTGGTGTATAATTAATTGACTAACGTTTTTCCATTATTGCATGGGAGAAACTCCCTTGGCAGCTAATCCTTTTTATTCTGTCACAGATCACTTTAATTACATGCATCATTGGAATTCTCCCCAAACACCTAAGACAGGGATATGTACAGATGAAATATTTTGAAACAATTTTAAGGGCTAATTCAGCCAAAACTTATATAGACTGGTCTTGAGATAAAAGTAATAGAAGCAAAGGAAAAGAATACGTACTAACGAATCTTATGAAAACAGAAAGAAGATAGAGGAACGGATAATCAGATAAAGAAGTGGATAATTAGAAAGGGAATAGTACTGAAAAGTATAGGAGAGAGAATTGAAAAACTGTTATATAATGAGGAGAATCAAAGTAAGCGCCATGCAGGACACAGTGATTAGATATAAAGCACCTGGATGAGAAGATAAGTGATGCAGGCAAGTTGGGAAATAAATAGGTTGTTGGTTTTACTACAAAATACCAGTGCCAGCAATTAATATTTTTTTAGTTAGTTAACCTAGGAAGATTGCATAGTCTTCTTAATAGCAACATCAGAAATGATTCAATGGAAAAATATTTTTTTAATGTATAATAAAATACCAAAAGTAATCAAGATACTAAAAGCAGGAGATATTTAGATATTTATTTTTGTGAATTGTATGACAGCGCAAACGACAGTCCAAAGCAATTTTGACTCCTGAGTGGTGAGACTGGAAGTCATAGAGGCACTGACATAAGTGGGCACTTAAGTTTTTTGGGAAAAGAGAGGGGCAAATATAGAAAGCAGGAGAGCTACAAAGATGGATTTCCACTAATACGAGATTTTTATTATGATCAGCCCACTTAGTAGAATTCGCTGGGATTTTAGTGTTTAAGAGGTCATTAGAGACAGATATATATCAGATTGAAAGTAATGTAACTAATGTGAATAAGTGTCATTTTTCAATGTTATACAAAACTACTTAACAACTGGCATACTGCAGTTCTATTCTATCTATATATAATGGAAAAATTACCATGAAAATTTATCTTCTTGGTCATTCACTCTCATAAATTTAGCTGCACTTACTTTTATGTAATGATACATTTTCACCGTCATATATCTTGATCTGTCAACTGCCAGTAGTCTCCTTTGTTGAATTCCTAAATAAGTAAGTGGCTTTGATAAAGTTAAAGAATCTATATAAAGAATATTTTAAGGGAAAAATACATTTTAAGAATTAATTAATTTGAGATTTCTAAAATGTCTTTTTTTCTTATTTAAAAAGTGGGTGGAATAAACAATAATTTTCACCTCACATATTCCAGTGCCACTGAATAACTTATCAGAGATTGGATCAGCGTTCTTATGGTTGACATTAGATTGGCTCTGCACAGATTTGAAAGACAGCTACTATTTCATCTTAGTTTTTCACTTGCCCTGAATTCCCAACTACATTGCTTTCTTTAGTCATCGGAAAACATACTAGAAAATTAGAGTGAATGTCTTCCTAAATTTTAGATTAACTGTAATGTTATTTGATCTGTCAATATCAATTAGAAAAATATCTCTTCTGTTTTGTGAATATCCTTGACTGTTGCACTTTTTTGGAGTTTGCTACCTAAACATGCAATTGTGAAATAAAATTGACAGCTTATTTGTATGATTATTCATTGAAAATTATTCATTCAGAAGAGAACCAGTATAATGATTAACTAAACATGATTAACTAAATATTGATAAACTAAACATGAAAAAATCAACCCATAGTTATCAAATTGATTCTAACTCAAAGAGACCCTTTTCTGTAATAATGCTATAAATCTTTCAGAAATAGACTATGACATCTTTCTTCCTCAGATGAGCTGGTTCCATCAATTGCTGACCTTTTATTTACCAACTGACTGCTTTAACCATTGTTCAACCGTGGCTAGTCTTTAAAAAAACAAAACCCAAAACTGTCATTTAGTTTCTTATAGCAATCCTTATAGTGATCCTATTTAGTGTTTTCAAGGCTGTAAATACTGATATGACATTGTAGGATAAGCATTGAACTGTGAACCTCAAGGTCTGAGGTTTAAACCCACCAGCTGCTCCTCAAAAACACTATATAGGAAAAATAGACTCTTAAATGGGAGAGAGAAGAATAACCAAAAATATCACCATAGAAAGCTTGTAAGTCTGACTCAGCCTATAACTTATTGGAATACCTAAAATGGGGCTAGAACTTGCCCAGTGAAGAAGGCTCCCTGCAGAGCCTTTACATTGCACAAGAACATAGGTAGAATACTGATTCCCATCCATAATTTTATGAGGTAGGAAATATCCACTTGAAAGTACAAGTAGACCATTCTGTAGCAGCTAGAACAGAAGACACTTCTTGAAAGAAAGACCAGCAGGAAAAATAAAAAACAATAACAGCATTCCAATTGACTACTACAAGAACAAACAAGTTGTTTACCCACTGGGAAGCCATCAAGGCAAGTGGTCAGGTCCCCTCAAGGCAAACCCCCTTCCAAGACTGAAACTCAAGTGGAATACATGAGCAGACATGGGGTCTTCCTGCTTGCCACATTGGTCACCAATAAAGGGAAATCGGGGAAAAAACATCAATGAAGTTGTGAGTATGACTACATTCAGTACACTCCTGTTAAACTGTATTGAGACCTGACTAACCAGCAATATGACGAGACCTGGGGACTCCTGGGCCCAGGGGCAGGGACATGGCCCCAGAGGACTATAGTGGAGTGTGAAGCATCCAGCTGATATGGAGGGGAGATGCCCAAGAACACTCACACTTTCAGCAAGTACTCATTTGACCTTGCATCAATGGCAGGATGATCAGAACAAGACTAGATGAAGAAAGAAGAGGTAAAAAAAAAAAAAAAAAAAAGAGTAACCCACTACAATTGGATGGACTTGACCTATGCTTGTGGATGCAGTATGACAAAGGAGTGAGCAAATCTTTACAATGAGGATCATTTCCACCCCCTTGGTACACAGGATCGACAAGGATGGGGAATTTAGACATTGGCTACCCAAAATGGGGGGCTACAAAGGCAACAAATGACTGGATTACAAGCTTTCAATAGGGAACCTAGTTCCAGAGGGTACAGGGAAACATAGGCTCTCCACTGAGTTGTTTCCAACCTGTCTGGATGGGGTTGATAAAAGGTGAGGGGGATAGGACTTCTGTGGTTCAATAGGGCATGATTGCTATCTGGTCTGACAATGAGTGTTGGAAATGTAAATGTAAAAGTTTTGTAACAAAAGGAGGGGATTGGCTGATTTTGCAGTCCCGGAGCAGAGATCCCAGGAACCATAAAGGGAGAAAAGTCAAGTGTGGGACCCTGTCCGGGGAGGCAGTGACACCAGAAATGGAGGCAGAGACAATGGCGTGGAGAGAAGGACCGGCTGGGGCCTCTGGACTCAGGGAGGGAGAGGGGCTGGGGGGCAGGCATGCGGGGTGTACCCTTTGGTTGTTTGATGATGCATGGAGGGGATTGCAATCATTGCAATGAAACAAAATAAGATAGGATGAATGTAAAGATAATGTTCTCCCATGTAAGCTAAACACATAATTTACAATAAAAACTTAAAAAACAAAACAAAACTATACAGGATCACTGTGAGTCAGAATCCACTCTATGGTTTATGGGAACAGAAAGCCTCCTCTTTACCACATGGAGTAGCTGATGAATTTGAACTGTGTACTTATTTAGTGATGGCTCCAAGGGCTTCTATGATTTTCTTTGTAAATGGTTTTAAGTCTGTTTTGACTCATAGTGACCCTGTGTGGGGTTTCCAAAGAGGAGCTGGTGGATTTGAACCACCGACCTTCAAGTTAGCATTCTAGTGCTTATCTACAGCATCACACCAGGATTCCTAGTTGTTTCCCACTCATAGTGACCCCTATAGGGTGTCCAAAGAGCAGCTAGTGAGTGGGACTTAGCGGCCCTACAATTCCAACAGACCTTGTGGTCCAGTGCTTATCCTACAGTGCCACACCAGGACTCCTATGTTGTTATTGTTTGTTATTAGGTGCCATTGAGTAGGTACTGACTCATAATGACCCTATACACAACAGAACGAAACACTGCTCAGTCCTGAGCCAACCTCACAATTGTTGCCATGCTTGAGCCCATTGATGATGCCATTTTGCCAATCCATCTCATTGTGGATCTTCCTTTTTTCTCTGACCCTCCACCTTACCAAACATGATATTCTTCTATAGCGACTGGTCCCTCCTGACAGTATGTCTGAAGTATGAGACAGGAAGTTTGGCCATTCTGGTCTCCAAGGAGTACTCTGGCTGCACTTCTTCCAACACAGATTTGTTGGTTCTTTTGGTAGCTCTTGTCACTTTCAATAGTCTCATCCAACACCAAACTCAAAAGCATCAATTCTTCTATGGTCTTCCTTATTTACTGTCCAGCTTTTGTATGCATATGAGGTTATTGAAAATACCATGGCTTGGATCAGGTGCTCCATAGTCCTCAAGCTGACATCTTTGCTCTTCAACACTTTAAAAAGGTCTTGTGCAGCCGATTTGCCTAATGCAATACGTAGTTTGATTTCTTGACTGTTTCTTCCAAGAGTGTTGATAGTTGATCCAAGACATAGTTGTTCCAATGCTTGACAACTTGAATCTTTTCTCCACTTATAAGAATGTTGTTTATTGGTCTAGTGGTGAAGATTTTTGCTTTCTTTACAGTGAGATGCAATCCATTCTGAAGGCTGTGGTCTTTGATCTTCATCAGTAAGTATTTTCAGTCCTCTTCACTTTCAGCAATAAAGGTTGTATCATTTACACATTGAAGATTGTTGACTGCTATAGAACACTAATATTCAAACAAAATGCTGCTGAAGTCCCACCTTACATGGTTAAGAATATGTAACATGCTATGATTTTTGTCATCAGGAGCTGTGGTAGTGCAGTGATTAAGCATTTGCCTGATAGTCAAAAGGTGGGTCGTTCAAAGTCACCAACTGCCCCATAGGAAAAAGATGTGACAGTCTACTAACATAGCATTTTCACCTTTGGAAATACTATGGGACAGTTTTTATTGGTGTTATTAAGTGCCATTGCCTCTGTTTAGACTTGTAGCAACCCTGAATAGGTTTTCCAAGGAATTGCTGGTGGGTTTGAACTTAGCAGTTCAGTGCATATGATATCATGATACACCATTCTTTAGAGTTCCACTTACGGTGTTTGCTAAGATCTAGTTTCCTGATCCTATCATGAAATCACAACCCAATCAAACCCATTGCTATAAAGTTGATGTCTACTTTTACTGACCCTTTAAGGTAGAGGGTCAATAAAAGTTGAAATGCTGTGGCATTGTAGAATTAGCACTGGACTACAAACTACAAGGTCGCCAGTTCAAACCCATCAACTGCTCCTTGGAAACCCTATACAGGGTCGCTATGACTCAAAATTTATTCAGCTGCTAATAACAACAAGGCATAATAGCATTTTAGGATTAGCATTGAATTTCTAACTACAAGGTTGGCAACTAAAACCCAACAGCTACTCCATGGAAATCCTATACAAGGTTTGTATGAGTCAGAACTGACTTGATGACACATAGCAACAACAAGGCAGAGTTGTTGTTGATATTGTTGTTAGGTACCATTGAAGTCAGTTCTGACTCACAGCAATGCTATGCACAACAGAATGAAGCAATGCCTGGTCCTGCACCATCCTCATGATTGTTGTTTCGCTTGAGACTGTTGTGCCAAACCATTTCCTTGGGGGTCTTCCATTTTTTAACTGAACCTCCACTTTACCAAGAATTTTGTCCTTCTCTAGGAATTGGTCCCTGATTATAATGTATGAAGTATGAGAGATAAAGACTTACCATCCTTAATTCTAAGGAGCATTCTGCCTATACATACATCTACATAGATTTGTTTGGTGCTCAATCAGTCTTTGGTACTTTCAATATTCTTCAACACCAGAACTCAACTGCATTAATTGTTCTACAGAGTTTCTTATTCATTGTCCAACTTTCACATGCATATGAAGTTATTGAAAATATTATGGCTTGGGTCAATGGCGCCTTGGTTGTCGAACTGACAATTTTGCTCTTGAACACTTAAAGTAATGTGTAGCAGATTGACCTAGTGCAACATATAGCTTGATGTCTTGACTGCAGCTTCTATGAGCACTGATAGTGGATCCAACCAAATTTAAGTCTTTGACAACTTCAATCTTGTCTTCATTCAGCATGTTATTTATTGTACTAGTGGTGAGGATTTATATTTTCTTTACATTGTGATGCAAACCATATTGAAGGCTGTAGTCTTTGTTCTTCATCAATAAGTATTTTAAGTCTTCACATTCAACAA
>NW_006408671.1:6970165-6971107 GCF_000296735.1 Chrysochloris asiatica | reverse complement strand
ACTCTGGGCCCAAGGGTCCCCATGTCTTGCCACACTGCTGGCAAATCATGTCTCCACCAGGGCTCATAGGAATCCACTGAACATTGTAGGGCTAAACTTGCAGCTTCATTGCTGTTTTTCCCTCACTCCACCAGGGCTCACAGGAGTCCACTGAATGTTGTAGGGCTAAGGTCGGAGCTTCATCACTGTTTTTCCCTCACTTTCCCTTGTCAGTGACGAATGTGGTCACCAATCAGAGCTTGTATTCCCATTCAGTTTTAGTCTTAGAAGGAGGTTTGCCCTGAGGGGACCCGACCACTTGCCTTGATGTCTCCTAGACAAGCAACTTGCTTGTTCTTCAAGTAATCCGTCAGTCTGCCTACATTGTTTTCTTCTTTTTTTTTTTCAGTTGATCTGATCTTTCTTTCAAGAAGTAACTTCTGTTCTTCTAGCTACTCCAGGTTGGTCTGTTTGTCCTTTCAAGTGGAGATTTCCCACCTCAGAAAATTCTGCATGTGGTTCAGGATTCCACCTATGGTCGTATGTAATGCAGAGTCTCCACAGGAAACCTCTTTCACTGGGCATGTTGTAGTCCAATCAGTTATAGGCAGATGGATTTACAAGCTTTAGGTATTCCAATCAGTTATAGGCAGAAGATGGATTTATAAGCTTTCTATGGTGATATTTCTCGCTATTCCTTTTTCTCACCCTCAAGTATCTATTTTATAATGGTATGTCAGAGAAACCAAGATTCAAAAGTCATCCAAGCTTCTTAACATTATTTCCCTCCTTTTCCCCATTCTGACCATGTATCAATCCCTGTATCCCAGAGCTCTGTTGTTCCAAGGTTGTGCATACATCATTATTTACCTCTGTCACACTTTAGCTTCACATTCATCCTATTGTATTTCATTTCATTGCAATGGTTACAATCCCCTCCATGCAACATCAAATAACCAAAGG
>NW_006408671.1:6958900-6968075 GCF_000296735.1 Chrysochloris asiatica | reverse complement strand
AACATGGTATGTTCTTCCAGTTCTGTAGGTCTCAGCTGCTGATCCACAACACCACACCTCTTACAATTCTTGAACATCAACCATTTCTTTTTGGTGCAGTGACTCTGAATATTCCTTCAATCTTCTTTTGATGTTTTCTGAATCATTAAATATTTTGTCCATTGCTGTTGTTAAGTGCCATCAAGTCAGTTCTGACTCATATTGACTCTATTTGGGGTTCCAAAGGAGCAGTTTGTGGGTTTGAAGTGCTGACCTTGTGGTTTGCAGTCCAGTGCTTATCATACAGTGCCAAAACAGGAATCCATTAAATCCATAGAATCCATCAATATTTCAAATTGCATCTTGAAGGTTTTCTTCAGTTCTTTCAGCTTGAAAAATGATGAATATGTTCTTCTTTTTTGGTTTTCTAACTCAAGGTGTTTTCACATTTCATTATAATACCTGCCTTTGTTTTCTCAAGGTGTCATTTAAAATTTTGTGGTCAGCTCTTTTACCTCTCATTTTTTCCTTTTGCTTTAACATCTCTATGCCTGAAAGCAACTTTCAGAGCTTCTTATGACATCTATTTTGGCATTTTCATTCTTTCTTCTGATGGTGGGAATATTAATCAGTATAACCCTAATATAAAACTTGCAATTTTTGTGTTGTTAGCTTTCTTTAAGTTGATTCCAACTCATAGCAGCTGATGTACAATAGAATGAAACATTGCTCAGTCCTGTGCTTGCCTCACATTTGTTGTATTTGAGACTATTGTTGCTGCCACTCTACAAATATGTCTCATTTTTGGTGGCACTACATTGTATTAAGCATGATGTTATTCCCCAGTGATTGGTCCTTTCTGACAATATGTCCCAAGTATTAGAGATGAAGTCTTGCCATACTGGTTTCTAAGGAATATTCTGGCTATACTTTTTCCAAGATATATTTGTTAGTTTTGCAGGCAGTCGAAATTACTTACAATAACCTTTTCCAACCATAATGTAAATGCATCAAATCTTCTATGTCTTCTTATTCACTGTCCAACTTTCACATGCATTTGAGGCAACTGATAATGTCATGGTTTGAGTGATGCTAACCTTTGTTCCCAAACTGCTATCTTTGCTCTTAAACACTTAAAAAACCTCTTGTGCAGCAAATTTGCATAATGCAATATGTCATTTGAATTGACTGTTGCTTCTTTGAATGCTAATTGTGGTTTCAAGTATAATGAAGTCTTTGACAGCTTCAATGTTTCCTCAATTTATCATGATGCAATTTACTGGTT
The DNA here is from genome assembly GCF_000296735.1 of Chrysochloris asiatica. Classification (NCBI taxonomy): domain Eukaryota; kingdom Metazoa; phylum Chordata; class Mammalia; order Afrosoricida; family Chrysochloridae; genus Chrysochloris; species Chrysochloris asiatica. Next base: position 6,966,811 of record NW_006408671.1, on the reverse strand, counting down.
CAGTTGTGAGGCTTTTTGTTTTCTGTAATTCAAAGTGCAATTCACACTGAAAGCTGTACTCTTTGATAGCCATCAGTAAGTATTTTAAGTCTTCTTCACATCCAGCAAGAATATCATAGGTTGTTAATGAGTCTACCAGGAATTCTAATGCCATGCTCTATTTCATAGAATCTAGCTTCTCAAATTAACTGCTCAGCAGAGTGAAAAATTGTTGAAAAGATCCAACACTGGGCATGCCTTTCCTGATTGTAAACAGTTCAGGATCCCCTTAATATGCTTGAGAAAATATCTCTTGGTCTATCTATATCCATGTTTCCCATGAATATATTTATATTTTCTGGAGTACCCATTCTTCAAAATGTTACCCATAGATTATCATGATCCACACAACTTAAACTCTTTACATAGTCAATAAAACACATATAAATACTGCTTTGGTATAACCTGCTTTTTGCCAAGATCCATCTGACCTCAGCAATGATATCACTATTTCTATGTCTCTTCTGAACCCAGTTTGGATTTTTGGAAGTTATCTGTTGATTATGTCAAAGAGCTCTGGTAGCATAGTGGTTACAGGCTGTAAACTGCAAGATCAGCAGTTTGAAACTACCAGCTGTTCCATGGGAGAAAGGTGAGGCGTTCCGCTCCTGTAAAGATTTGCAGCATCAGAAACCCTGTACAGGGTCACATGAGTCAGAACCAACTCCATGGCACACAGCCACCAACACCACCATATATTATGTCAACTGGTTTTGAATCACCACAAGCAAATTTACGTGCACGTGGTATTAATGATATTGTCTGATGATTTCTGCATTCCACTGTGTCACCTCTCTTTTGAGTGTGCAAAAATATGTGTCTCTTTCAAACTATTAGCCAGGGAACTGTCTTCAAAATTTCTTAGCATAGATGTGCTTCTTCTGACTTCTGTTTTGGTCTTTTCTTTCTTGCCTATCTTATTAATCACCTTTTGATTTATTCCTTTATGATGTTCTTGATGTCATCACAAAACTCTTCAGGTCTTCTGTCATTATTGTCTAATACACAAGACTTAATATCACATGGGATATATTCAAGGTTATATTTTTCACTCTCCTGGAAATGTTTCAATTTTCTTCAGCTTCAGACTGAACTTGCCTAAGAATAATTGATGGTCTCTTCCACAGTCTATCCATGTCCTTGTTTTGGCTGATGATATTGAGCTTGTTGTTAGGTGCCATTGATTTAGTCATGACCCATAACAACTCTATGAAGAACACATTGAAACACTGCCTGGTTCTGGACCAACCTCACAATTGTTACTATGCTTGAATCCATTGCTGCTGCCACTGACACAATCCATTTCATTGAGAGTTGTCCTCTTTTTCTCTGACCCTTCACTTTACCACACATAATATCCTTCTGCAGGGACTGGTCCCTCCTGATAATTTATCTCATGTATGAGAGATGAAGTATGGCCATCCTGGTTTCCAAGGACCACTCTAATGTACTTCTTCCAACACAGATTGATTTGTTCTTTTGGCAGTCCATGGTACTTTCAATATTCTCCTCCAATACATAACTCAAAAGCATCAATTCTTCCTTATTCACTGGCTAAATTTGTGTGCATATGAGGTTATTGAAAATACCATGTTTGAGTCAGGTGCACCTTAGTCCTCAAACTGACATCTTTGCTCTTCAACACTTTAAAGATATCCTGTTCACCAGATATGCCCACTGCAATACATTGTTTGATTTCTTGACTGTTGCTTCCATGAGTGTTGATTGTTGATCCCAGCAAAATTAAATCTTTAACATCTTCAGTCTTTTCTCCATTTATATGAATGTTGTTTATGGGCCAGTGGTGAGTATTTTTGCTTTCTTTACACTGACATGCAACCCATACTGAATGCTGTGGTCTTTGATCTTCATCAGTAAGTATTTCAAGTTCTCCTTGCTTTCAGCAAGAAAAGTTGTATCAGCTGCATATTGCAGGTTGTTAATGAGTCTTCCTCCAATCCCGATGTCATATTTTCTTCATAAAACTCAGCTTCTCTTCATGTAAAAAATATTTTTAAGAGGCTTTCCAACATGAAGTCCTCATATTTTTGTATTATATCTGACTATGCTATGCTGCTGTTCATAAGGCTGTCATTGGATAACCATTCAGGATTCCTCGTGTGGCATTGTAAGATAAGAACTCCAGTGCTAACCACAAGGTTGGCAGTCCAAATCCACCAACTGCTCTTTGGTAACCCTACACAGGGTTGCTATGTGTATAAACAGACTCAAGGACACTTATTAACAACAACAACAATTCATAAGTGGTCTGTCTCTGTTTTTCATAATTTAATTTTATTGATACTCTTCTGTGCACTGGAAGTCTTGGTACGATGCCATAGGATAAGCACTAGACTGCTAACTGCAAGGTTGGCAGTTCAAACCTACTAGCCATTCCTGAAAAATGTTATCCAGGGTTGATATGAGTCACAACAGACTTGATGGCACTAAACAACCTTTTGTTTTTTGTTTTCCTTCACCTCTGTTCTTATTTCAACAATTTTCTTCCTAATATTTTGTGAGTTTTCTTTTCTCTCTTTTAGAAAGTGTTTCACACGCGTTTTATGAATTTATTCATTTTTGTTTAAGTTTGTTGATTTTCATATTTTCCAATGACCTATCTTGCAATTCATTTTTACTCAGCATTTATCTAACTAATTGCACATATTTATGTTTTCAAGTCATTTGAATTTTTTTTGCACATTTAAAATCTTTACTGACAGTCTGCTTGGTTTTTAAACAATTTTTGTGTATCTGTTCCCCTTTTGTCTCAACATAGAAAACATAGTTACTTTAAAGTCTTTGCCTGATAACTCTAATTCATTGATCTATACAATGAATTAGCTTCTGCCATATAAGTTTATCTTGCACATTAGCTTGAAGTTGGCCACTTCCCATTAAGGTCAAAAATGAATTATCTGTTCTATGCCATGAATATATCCAGTGAAAAAAATACTTGTCAATATAAATTGATTTGATAGAACCTTCATATGATCTATGAAAAATATTTACAAACTTTAATGTCAATTTTTGAAACAATAAAACATTTAGGTTAATATCACTCTTTACTTATTGAAGTGGTTAGATTCTAAAGACCAGTTTGTTATGTGAAAATCAGAACTATGGTAAAATGAAGGATTACCATGTCAGATCACTAAATGGATGATGATTACATAATTACATATCTGCCAAATTTCATCATTACATATCTGTATATTTCATTACAAACAGGACATGACTGAAAATCAATGTCCACCCAGTTGTCACATAACCTTAAAATCTCAGATAGTAATACTCTTGACTTATTTCACAGAGTTCATTGCTACCAGATGTACATCATTAATATGTAAAAGAGCCAAATATAGAATATATACTAGTGTCATAAATAAAAAATGTCAGATAATGGCATAGTCAATAAATAAGAAATAGGAGTAGGACAATGTATTATGTAAATACGTAGCTGTTTGTGAAAACTATTTTAATTATTCCAGTCTTATTAAAATATCTATTTACATTTAGGTGTACATAATATTTACAAATTATTTCAATAGTGAAATAAATTACAAGTTTAAATATACACTAATTTTAATCATTGTGAATTTTTTCTCAGAGTCTGATATTTCTAGGTTATTAAATATGTGATCTTTTAAAACAGAAGACTATGTCATGGTATGGGATGTTTTACTAAAGTGATATCTGTGTAACACTTTAGTTATGTGGGACACAGAATGGACATTCTTTCAACTGATATCCAATGGATGCATTTTGTTCTTGAGTAACTAAAATGAGACAGAATTAAATGAAAAAGAGGGAAGCAGTTGAAAAAAAAAAAAATTGCCAAATATTTGTAGAAAAGGATGTAAATTAGGGACAGATGAAATTAGGTGGATATATGTGTAGGTGGAACTTTATGTACTTTCTGCTTGTAGTCAATTTTCTAGGGGATTTAATAAGTTGACAGTGAGAGAAGAATGGGTATTAGTCATCTTCAATAGTGCAAGAATGGGTGGACTGCAAAACTATGGTATGAATATTGAACCAAAAAATATCTCTTAAAAAAAATATGCCAGCATAGTTGCATGCTTTCTTTTGACAGTGGTCAGCCATTTGAGTGTACAAAAGAAACAGATCGTTGTTAATTCCCGTGAAGTAAATTCAGAGTCATGGTCACTCCATGTTAAAAAGAGTTGTTGTTGTTGTTATGTGCTGTGGAGTTGGTTCCAACTCATAGTGACCCTGTACAGGGTTTCTGAGGCTGTAAATCTTTATGAGAGCAGAAAGCCTCATCTTTCTCCCACGGAACAGCTGCTGGTAGTTTCAAACTGCTGACCTTGTGGTTCTCAGCTTAATTCATAACCACTATGTTACCAGAGCTCCTTTTAAAAAGAGTAGGACTGCTCAATAGGGTTTTCAAGTCTGTGACATTTAGAATGCTGGGTAATAAATTGTTTTATTTTATCTATGCAACTTTAAGGAAGCAAGAGCACCTATAGAAACTGAGAGTACATTTGGATACATAATGAGAACTACTAACTTTCAACTTTAAATTTGTTTCAGATTGGAATGAGGCAATGTGGCTGGTAAAAGAAAAATAAAAGACAAGATCACAGTAAGTCCAAATATAGGAAGTTAGGTTATATAAGGGATGATAGGGAAATTAGGTGTGATTGCTCAGAAAATAAGATAGATAAAGCCAAGATTATGGAGGAAATGCAATTTGCTATTTATTAAGTGAGCATTTTAATTTGTTCCATTTGAAAACTACTTTGGTCACTGGACATTTTGACCCAAGATTTTTGTTTAAAGTAGGTGGGGGTATATTATTGAAGGAAAAGATGATACAATTTATGATGATAGATTTAGAAAGATTATATATGGATGCAACCCATAAAGGTTTAAGACAGATTTTACTGAAATAGAAACAATGTGCCTTAAAAAAAGCTTACCAATACATTGTGTGGTAAACCATGAATCACCCTATGTATGCAACAAAAATAAACTGTCAATAGTATAAAATAAAATAAAATTGTGCAAAATTTATAACTTGGTATTTTAGATTTGTGAACATTATACATCCAATAAAAGAATGAACAAACATTTATTAAAAATTACACATCCAATCTAGTACTCATCTGTCAATATATCTTACTGTGTTGAATTATGTGTTACTGTAGTGCTGGAAGATATGCCAACAATATTTTAAATAACTGTGGGGGCACCTACGGTGGACAGGTTTCATTGAGTTTCCAGACTAAAGCTAGGAAGAGGAGATAAAGACCATTTATGAACCTCGGACCCTTATGAATAACAGCAGGATATTATCAGATACAGTGCAGGCCCTCAAGTTAGAAGTCATTCAAAATACATAAAAGACAGCTGCCTCTGGTTAGTAGAATTGACCTTAATAATGTGGATGTAAAAAAAAAAAAAGCTTTAGAAACCTTCATTTGCTTAATACACACTACACAAAATGAGAAGAAACAACTGCAAACATCCATTCATAATCAGAACCTGAAAAGCACAAACTATGAGTCCAGGAAAAATGGAAGACTTCTAAAAAGAAATGAAATACATGAGGATCTATATGCTAGGCATTAATGAGCTAAATTAACTGGTATTAGTCATTTTGAACCAAAGAATCATGATTTACTCTACTGTGAATGACAAATTGAAAAGAACTTGACACCAGGTATAGCAGAGACTGCACAGGAGCTGGTGATACTAACCACTGCGGAAACCAAGAGGATACGGGAAAAAGGAAGAACCACACCATCCTTGCCATCAGCCTCCACCTTCTGTTCCAGTAGGCTTCTGTCCATAACTGCTAATAAAACAAAGATGGTTAAGCCTCTCCAGTCCATTCACTGTCAAAAATAGAGCATTTCAAGATCTATGCTGAAGTACAATGCTATCTGTGGTAGGATAATATTCATAAACCCACAAGGATGACCATTTAATATGACTATTTTTCAAATTTGACCACTAACCTCTAAAACCAGTGATGACACAATTGAAGAATCATACCAACTTCTTCAGTCTGAAATTTATCAAACATGCAATCAAGATGCATTGATAATTACTGGTGATCGGAATGTGAAAGTTGTAAACAAAGAAGGATCCACAGTTGGAAAGTATGGGCTTATTGATAGAAATGATCCTGGAGATCACATGATAGACTATTGCAAAACAAGTGACTTACTCATTACAATATATGTATGTATGTATATATATATATATTTTTTTTTTTTTCCACAACATAAATGACAACTCTATACCTGAAATACACCATATGAAAAATGCATGAATCAGATTGAGTAGCTCTATGGGAAGAGATGAAGGAGATGCTCAATATTATCAGCTAAAATAAGGCTAGTGACCAACTGTGACACAGATCATCAATTTCTCATAGGCAAGTTCTGGGTGAAGTTGAAGAAAGATCAGCAGTTCAATCTCACCAGTGGTTCCTTGAAAACCCTATATGAGGTTTCTGTGAGTTGGAACCAATTCAAAAGCACTTAATAGCATCAACAACATCACATCAGCCAGAAGACAAGTGGGGAACACCTGAGAATATACCAACATAAAATTATAGCTTAAATATAAATACAATGACACCACAAAGTCTTAGAGACAACAGACAATTTCAGTTTATACAAAGATTGCTGTTGTTGTTAAGTGCCATGAAGTCACATCCCATAGAGACCTTGTATAGGGTGTCCAGGAGTGGTTGGTGAGCTTGAACTGCCCACCTTCTGGATCAAACCAACTTTGAAGTCCAGCACACTATTCCACAGTACTAACCCAGGACTACTTATATAAAGATAGAATGCCTTAATCAAGTGAAAGTATACAGAATCAGAAAACATTGTACTAGAAATGGTATTGAAAATACTTTAAAAAAATGCTGTTTAGATACCTTCAATGGATTGAGAGATTGATAGAGAAAACTGCAGATTAAATAAAGGAAAACACTAACAAAACTTTATAAAACAATTCAGAAAAAATCTGACAACATAAATAAAAAGTGGAAACCATGTAAAAACAGCAATTAGAAATCCATAAGAAATATAAACACTTCAGAAACAGATAATACATTGGAAAGGTAAAGAAGTAGAATTGAGTCAATGGAAGGTTGAATTGCTGAGTCTGAAAATTAGTCTCTCAATATTCATCTACTAGAGTGACACTGTAGGAATCCTAGTGTGGCGCTATAGAATAATGATAGGACTGCAAGTTTGGCTTGAACTGCAAGGTCAGCAGTTCAAACTCACCAGCCACTAGTAGAAAACCTATGCAGGGTCACTGTAAATCAGAACAGACTCGAGGCTACTTAACAACAAAAAGTGTAGCAGTGTAGTATAAGCACTTGACCACAATGTTGGTTTTCTCTGCAAGGCTGGTGGTTCAAATTTACCAGCCGCTCCTTTGAAACACTTTACAGTGTTGCTATGAGTTGCTGCTTAACAACAACAGTGGACCAATCAGAAGGGAAAAAAAAAAAAAAAAATCCAACGGAAGCCTAATAATTACATGTTACACTATCAAGAGGAATCATTTACAAGTGATTAAAATCCCAGAAATGGAACATACAAAAATAAAAATTAAGAAAATTGTTCAAGAGTTATAGAAATAAATCTTTCCTATCATCATGATAGCAGAAAAACACTGTCAGATATAGTGCCGGAAATGAGCCCCTCTGGTTGGAAGGCATTCAAAATGAGACTGGGGAAAAACTGCCTACTTAAAGTAGAGTTGACAATGATAACGCGAATGGAATAAAGATCTTGGGAGAAAAGACAGCAGGGCCTTCAGCTGCTGATGGGACACAACTCAAAATGTAGAGAAATAGCTGTAAACATTCACTGAAAATCA
>NW_006408671.1:6949654-6956369 GCF_000296735.1 Chrysochloris asiatica | reverse complement strand
GCCTGACCCAAGCCATGGTATTTTCAATAACCTCATATGGATTCGAAAGCTAGACAGTGAATATGGATGACCGTAGAAGACTGATGCCTTTGTGTTATGGTATTGGAGGAGAATATTGAAAGTGCCATGGGCTGCCATAAGAATCACTAGATCCGTTTGGAAGTAGTGCAGCCAGAATGCTCCTTAGAGGCCATGATAACCAATTTCGTCTCTCATACTTTGGACATATTGTCAGGAGGGAGCAGTTGCTGCAGAAGGATATCATATTTGGTAAGGTGGGGGGTCAGAGGAAAAGAGGAAGACCCCCAATGAGATGGATTGGCCAAGTGGCAGCATCGATGGCCTCAAGCGTGGCAACAATAGTGAGATTGGCCCTGGATCGGGTAGCATTTCCTTCTGCTGTGCATAAGGTCGCTATGGGTCAGTACTGACTCATGGCACCTAACAACAACAACAACAGTATCATCATGAAAGACAAGAATATATTCATTAGAGAAGTTGAATTAACTCCAAACAGGATAAACCCCAAAATAAAAACACAAAAACATATAATCAAATATTTCAAACAGAAGTGCAAAAAAAATGTGGCAACAACCAGTCCTCCCATATCTTCTCTATCCACCTGGCTACAATAATCCATTACATTAGCCAGGGAGAACTCAGGCATCATGTCGTAGTTTTGGAATTTTAGGAAAGTTAACAGGTTACAGTACAGAATGAGAAAATGCATCAGGACACAATTGTAACAGTAAGCAGCTGATAAATGCCCTCAGAATACACCACTCAGCCATAAGCCTTAACTTGAAGGCACTGGGCTCTAACTCCATGTGTTGGCAAACCTTGGTCCCCAACTAAAGTGCCTGGAAGAACCCCACTCTACAAGAAAGCCTCCTGCTCATAGTCCTTGTTGTAGGGGAAAAAAAAATGTTTATATGCAAATTAACATACTTCAAAAGATTTTTGTAATTGGCTTAAACATCCACATTTTACTAAAAAATATATTTTTCATAATTGTTCAATCACTGTATTAAAATACATTGCCATCAAGTTAATTTCAATCCATAGTTGCCTTACAGGACAGAGGAGAACTGCCGCACAAGGTTTCTACACCTGTGATCCTTATTAACACTATCACATATTTATTTTGCAAAGCAGCTGGTGGTGTCAAACTACTAACCTTTTCAATAGCAGTTCAAGTACTTAACCACTGCACCACCAGTTATATCATAAACAATATTAAAAATTTATACACTGTGCCAGAATTATTTTCATTATACCAGTGTGCTTCTTCCTTTTCATTTAAGTGAATTTACTTTGAGAGTATTTGATTTCTGTTAGGTGAACTGGGATGATGTGAAGACTTAAAACTAAGAATACAGTGCAAAACCATAATAATCTGGTTTAACTTTGTACACTTCATAATCATCAAATATTCTGTAAATGACAGTACTATCAAAATTATACTCTTTAAATGACCATGTATGAGTAATAAATATGTTTCTTTCTAAGAGCTATTACCTTAACAGAAAACCTAGGTACATGATCATTAACCTCCAGGAGACTGCTTAAACAAATTGTCTAGGAAGTCATTGACATAGCCAATTCATAGTCCATAAAATGACAAGAAAGTAGAAATTTCTGCAGTTCTGTTTCTGTTATAGTTGTCCAGGTCATTTTGTTTAGGATATCTTATGCAGGCTGTAGGGATAGTGCCCAAGTGCTCCAAAATGGTTACCCTAATATGAATTTAAACCATACCTTCTATCCTTCCCCTGCTCCCACTACACATACTGAAAGCTATACATGCCCAAACCCTTTTTTTTCTCATGCTTCAGTTTAATGTATGCTATGAAGGAGCAGACCATTTCCTTCACACACTTTGCATACTGAAATTCTTTGTTCTCTAGGAATGGACAGGTAACCAAGCACTTTATGGTTTCCCTTCCCTTTCCATGTCCCATCTACTACCCTTAACTGCCCTGACCCCATGATATAAAAAGACCCTTGCCCATGCCCCTATAGCAGAAAAATTTGACTGTCTAGCCAGCTAGACACCGGAAACAGTTACTGTTATCATCCTGATTAGTAAGTTTTCCTGTTTGTAAACCATCTCTTTTGTTTTATTTTTTGTAATAAACAGTCTCTCAGACCGACTCCTGGTTACTTTTTCAGCCTCTTCACAACCACATATCCAGAAGGATTTTCTCTTCTAGGTTTAAACCCAAACAACTGTAAGGCATCCAGGAGAAAGAAAAAGAAACAGAACTCCCTAGACATTATGGGAGGGAAAAAGATTCTATGAGAAAAATCCCAGCATGGCCATTGGCCACCATGTTTGGTCTTGTAGCACAGTTGCTACAGACTTGGAGATCAGTGAGTGAGTATAGGGATTCCCTGAAAGTGCCACAAGAATTGACGGAACTCCAACAAGGGCGTGGGGTCTGTAAAGCTAAAACAGACACTCAGTGCTGGTCACCTCAGTAGCCTGCCCACCTCCCATCCCCCCACCAAGACCACTGGTATGATTATAAGGGTCATTTAAGGGCATTGGTATGGAGTGTAGGGATAGAGCTCAAGCGCTCCAAAATACCACCCTAATATCAACTCAAAAAATATCTCTTATCCCTTCCTTCTGTTTATGCTACACACATGGGACTTCTTTGTTCTCATGCTTTAGTTTTACATAAGCTAGGAAGAAGCAGTCAGTCTCCTCCTCTCTGTATGCATACCCAAACTCTTTATTTTCTAGGAAAAGGCAGGCAGCCAGTCACTTTGTGGTTTTCCTACCTTTCCCGTGTTCCACAAACCATCCATAGCTACCCTGAGGTATGAAGCTTGTATATCCCAGGGTATAAAAAGACCTTAGCCCATGCCCTTTGCAAAGAAAAATTTGACTCTGCATCTGGCTGCCAATGGAACAACTGCTATTCTTGTCCTGATTAGTAGTATTCCTTGTTTGTAAACTGTCTCTTTTATATATTTTCTGTAATAAATTAATGTCTCTTGGACTGACTATTTCAGCCTCTCAGCAACTACATATGCAGAAAGATTTTTCCTTCTGGGTGTAAACCCAAACTAGGTCAAAAGTGTTCCCCTAAACAACCTGGGAGTAAAATCATTCCTTTTTGTCACCACCTAGATTATTGCCTTTTAAAAAATATTTCATTTGATATTTCAGATCCCAATAAACTAAAAGGTAATACAGATGCTAAAACATTAAGTGAGATAAATTCTGAGTTACCAGAAAGATATGTAACTTTCAGATTGTATCAGACTCAGCAGACAGGCAGTCCAAAAAAGAAATATGATCTTCAATTATTTACATTTTTCATAGAAGCAGCAGTAGTAAATTGATCAGAGAAGTTACATTTGTAATGCTAACAAGAAAATATTATTTTCTAACTCTGTATGTTAAAGGATATTTTCTCTAAAGTAAACATTTTCATTCTCATTAATTTTTATATGGAGATACTTTAAATTTTTAAATTTTATTGTGGTTTTATTTAAAGTAGCATAGAGTGGAGGTTAAAATACTCTGCTTTTCTATGTTATACTTGAGCTGTTTTAATGTATTTAAGCAATTTTAACAGGCATTTTCATATTTATTTATTCCAAATACGTGATTCATTGTTGTTATGAAGTGCCATTGTGTCAGTTCTGACTCATAGGGTTTCTAAGTAGCAGCTGGTGGGTTTGAACCGCTGACCTTCTTGTTTGAAGTCCAGTGCTGATCCTACAGTGCCATGCCAGGAGTCCATGATTTGTTAGTTCATGCATCAATTATTTAAAGTCAACATTTAATTAATTAATATGTATATTTTCTATGCTTTGTTTATGATTCATTTTTTAACATCATAATCCACTGCAAATTTAGTATGGGCCCTGGTATGGCACAATGCTAAAAGCACTGGACTGATAACCAAAAGGAAGGCAAGTCAAACCCATCAGCCACTCTCACAAACTCTATGTAGAGATCGGCATGATTTGGAATGTTCTCATGGAAAACAACTACTGCACAGCAACAAATTTATAATATACATGGACAAAAAAAGAAAATAGTGGAATTAGAGTAATAATAATATAATTTTAACTTATATTTTTAACTAGCAGAAGTAAATTAATTTAATTCTAAAATAAGGATTGTTGAGTTAAATAGATTTGCGCTGTTTCTTTGTTCAAATTGCCAAGTTAGTGAGAAGTCAATAATTTGTGACAGTAATTACCTCTTTTTCTACTTTTATTTAAATATAGATTTATGAATATTTGGAGTATGGTGTGATGCTGTGGGTTAATGTGCAGGACTGCCAGGTCTGTTTGAACCAAAATGTAGGCAATTCACGCTCACCAGCCACTCCTCTGAAACCCTATATGTGGTTGCTACGAATCTGAACCGACTCCGTGGCACTCAACAATAACAACAACAACATGAATATTTAAGACATATGAGAAGAACCAAAGCAGTGTTGGTGGTGGTGTGCAGTGAAGTCTGTTTAGACTCATGTTGTTGTTGTTGTTAAGTGCTGTGGAGTCAGTTCCGACTCACAGCGACCCTATACAGGATTTCCGAGGATATAAATCTTTATGGGAGCAGAAAGCCTCATCTTTCTTCTGAGGTAGTTTTGAACTGCTGACTGTGAGGTTAGCAGCCAGATTCCCAGAGCTCCTTAGAGACCCTGTATAAGGTTTCCAAGGCTGTAAGTCTTTACAGGAGGAGAAAGCCTAATTTTTCTCCCATGGAGAACCAAAGTAGATAAAATAATTGTAAATTTAACAACTTGTGGGGAAAAAAAGAACTTAATCTTACTATAGATTTAAAGTCCAGCATTGTAAAAAATAATCTACTATTTTTATTTCCAACATTATTCTCCTGTGTGCTGGGGAAAAAAGTGACTGTTCGTTTATGCACTATGGTGACTCCTTAAAATAAGTCAGATATTTTTATATAAATATATATACTCAGCATTTCTCTGATTTAAAGAACTGAAGAAAAATTAAAGTCTTAACCATCATTATTAAAGGATTCTATGGGGAAAATATTGAATGATGTAGAAAGCATCAAAAGAAGATGAAAAGAATATAAAGTCACTGTACCAAAAAGAAATGGTTAATGTTCAACCATTTCAAGGGAAAGCATATGATCAAGAGCAAATGTTACTGAAGGAAGAAGTATAAGGTACACTGAAAGAATTGGCAAAGTCTTCTGGGTTTTGATGGAAAACATATTGAAATCTTTAAACAGACTGATATAGAACTGAAGACACTCAATCATCTATGCCAAGTAATTTGGAAGACAACTGATTGGAAAAGATCCATATTTGTGCACATTCCAAAGAGAGGTCACGCAACTGAATGCAGAAATCATTGGACAATTTCATCTGCAAGTAAAATTTTGCTGAAGGTAATTTTAAAAAGGCTGAACCAGTACATTGACAGGGAACTGCCAGAGGTTCAAGAAAAATTCAGACAAGGATGCAAAATGAGGGATATCATTGCTTAAGTCTGATGGATCTTGGCTGAAAACAGAGAACACCAGAAAAATATTTGCCTGTATTTTATTGACTATGCAAAGGTTTTTGACTCTGTGGATCATGGCAAGCTAACATTGGGAAGAACAGGTATTGCAGAACACTTAATTGTGCTTATGAGAAACTTTCCCATAGACCAAGGAGTAGTCATTTAAACATTGAATCATTTAAAAATCAAGAAAGGTGTATGCAAGAGTTGTATTTTTTTTTTTTTTTTTCACCATCTTTATTAAATCTGTACTGTAAGCAAGTAATCCAAGCAGCTGGATTACATGAAGAAGGACAAAGAATCAGAATTGGGGGAAGGCTCATTAAAAATTTGTAATATGCAGATAATACCACCTTGTTTTCTGTAAGTGAAGAGGACTTAAATTATTTACTAATGAAGACCATACACCAGTCTTCAGTATGGGTGGCCCCTCAATGTTAAGAAAGCAAAAATCCATATCACTGAACCAATAAATAACATCCTGGTAAATGGAGATATGATTAAAATTGTCAAAGATTTCATTTTGCTTGGAACCACTTTGACACTCATGGAAGCAGCAGTCAAGATATTAAGTGGCATATTGCACTGGGCAAATCTGCTGCAGAAGACCTCTTTAAAGAGTTCAAGAGCAAAGATGTTAGTTTGAAGACTAAGGTGTACCTGTCCCAAGCTATTGCATTTCAATAGCCTCGCATGCTTGTGAATGTTGGGAAATGAGTAAGGAAGACTGTAGAAGAATTAGTACATTTGAGTCATGGTGTTGCAGAAGAATATTAGAAATACCATGGATTCCAGAAGAACAAACAAATCTGTCTTTGGAAGAAGTACAGACAGGATGCTTCTCAAAAGCCAGGTTGTTGAGACTTTGTCTCTCATATTTCAGACATATTATCAGAAGGAATCAATTCCTGTAGACTGACATTATGCTTGGTAAAATGGAGGGTCACTGCAAAAGAGTAAAATCCTAACATGATAGATTTGCACTGTAACTGCAACAATGGGCTCAAGTACAACAATGATCGTGATGAAGTTTCAGCCACAAGTTCTGTTTTGCATGGGGTTGCTAAGCATTTGGATCCATAGGGCACCTAACAAGAAAAATGCATATACATGTGTACACATAAATACATATGTGGAAAATTTGAGGGAAAAGGGAATTAAAAGATAATAGAATTTTCTCCCATGAACTTTTGAATATATA
>NW_006408671.1:6945338-6949554 GCF_000296735.1 Chrysochloris asiatica | reverse complement strand
ATTGACAGCCTATAAAGAATATACATTTATCTTATCACTGATTAATGGATGGAATTATTTAAATAGGTATCATAATATCATTTTGTTTTATATTCAAATTACTTTTATTTACATAGTAGTTAAATATGCTGTTTTCCCTCACTTTGTTGTTGTTAAGTGCTGTCCACTAGGTTCATAGATCCAACAAATACCAGGAAAAAAATTAATATAACTCTAAACATAACTTCCCTTAAACAAACTCTTTTGTTAACTATAGTTAACTAGGATTTAGTTACCTGAAATGGCAGGTGATGGCCATTTGAACCTGACAGTCACATGCTTTACTGTGCCAGAAATGACAAATTCAGGAGGAATTGAGAACCAAAATATGACCTTGAACATATCCCACCTGAATTTAGAAAGCATCTCAAGAGCAGATTTCATGCATTAGACACTAATGAACAAAGACCAGAGAAGTTGTGGGATGACATGAGGAAAATCCTAGAGGAATAAAGCAAAAGTTCGTTAAAGAGGCAGGAAAGAAATGACAGCTTGCTCTTCAGTGTCGAGATGCTAACAAGAACAGAAGTAATGAGGAAGCAAAATAGTTGACTGGAACATTTCAAAGGACAGCTCAAAAAGACAAAGCCAAATATTATAATGAAATGTTCAAAGACCTGGAGTTAGAAAACTAAAAAGGTAGAACATATTCAGCATTTCTCAAAATGAAAGAACCAAAGAAAAACAATTAAACTTCGACTTGCAATACTGAAGGAATCCATGGGCAAAATATTGAATGATGCAGAAACCATGAAAACCAGATGGAATCACTGTACCAAAAAGAATGTTCAACCATTTCACGAGGTGGCATATGAACAAGAGCCAATGGAATTTAAGGAAGAAGTCCAAACTCATTGAAGGTATCAGAAAAAAAAAAAAAAAAAAAAAAAGTCTCCAGGAAATGGCTGTATATAAATTGAAATAATTCAACAAATAGATAGAGCATTGGAGTTGCTCACTCCTCTATGTCATGAAATCTGGTCAATTGATTGGAAGAGGTCCATATTTAGACCCATTACTAAGAGATGTGTCCTAATGGAATGCGAAGTTGCTGAACAATATCATTAACATGACATGCAAATAAAATTTTGTTGGAGAAAATTGAAAATCATCTGAAATAGAACATCGAAAGGAAACTGCCAGAAACTCAAGCTGCACATGGAAGTGGAAGAGAAACTAAGGTTATCACTGTTGACATCAGATGGATCTTGGCTGAGAGCAGAGAATACCAGAAAGATGTTTATATTATTGACTGTGTAAAGACTCTCAGCTATGTGGACTATAACAAGCAATGGAGAACATTGAAAAGAATGGGCATTCCAGAAGACTTAATTGTGCTCATGAGGAACTCGCACATAAATCAAAAGACAGTTGTTCAAACAGAACAAATGGGCATGGGACTGTTTAAAAATTAGTGTATGTGTGCTCCAGGGCTATATTCTTTCACCATACTTATTCAATCTATATGCTGAGCAAATAAACTAAAAAGCTGAATTATATGAATAGCATGACATCATATTGGTGGCAGATTGATACAGTCTGTGATATACAGATGATACAAACTTGCTTGCTGAAGAGAATGTAAAAAACTTAATGATGAAGATCAAAGACTGCAGCCTTCAGTATGGATTGCACCATAACGTAAAGAAAATTAAAATTTTCACCACCTGACCAATAAGTCATATCGTGGTAAATGAAGAAATGATTGAAACTCTCAAAGACTTCATTCTGCTTGGATGTACAATCAATACTCATGGAATCAGTAGTCAATAGATCAAAATACATTTTGCATTACACAAATCTGCTGCACTGGATCAATTTAAAGTGTTCAAGAGGAAAGATATCAGTTTCAGGACTAAAGTGTACCTGACCCAAGGCATGGTATTTTCAATAGCTTCATATGCATGTGAAAGCTGAGCAATGAATGAATAAATAAATAGATAGATAAGCTTATTTTTTTTCTATAAAAGACAAATATTTTGACATTTATTTTGAAATATATTTCTTAGTAGGGAAAACAGAGATGAATTACACCAATAATCAAGATAAGCATGAACTTACTTGTACTTACTGATATGTATTGAACATTTTCACATAGGTCAATGATATGAAAGAAAGAAAGAAAAAAAAACTAAACTAAAACTATTCACTATAGATTAGTTAGGAAATTGTTTAATGGGTACTCCATCCTTGTAAGAGATTATAAATTGAAAATAGGATTTGATTCTGTAGGAAAGTGCTGTGAGTTTGGGATTAAGACAGATGGCAACCATATCTAAGCACTGAATTAATGATGGGGTGTAAAAAATATGAAATTGTTCACAAGAGATTAGTAAGTAAGCACAAATATGCTCATGCTTAGTAAGCTAAGCAGGTAATTTGCTTGAGTGGAAGCATCTGTGAAAAACACTAAACATCTGTGAATCTAAATCTAGAGACAGCTTAATTCTTCACAGCATAAAGGTTGGAAATGCACTGCTGCTCAACACGTGAAACTATAAATGACAACGCTGTGTGCCATAGAAAATGCATTTTCAAAATTGAATTTAATGCTAATTTATCTCACTGGAATATCCTTCTTATTCACAGTCACATATATTGCACTGTATTTTTCTAGTGTGAATACATGCATGTGTAACTTATGGCTAAAAAGGAAAGTTGGTTAAAACAGTACTTTGTTGTGGTATTTCCTTTATATTTTAGCCATGACTGTTGTTACCAAGTGTCAAGTTGATTCTGACTCAAAGCAACCCTTTACAGAATTTTCAAGTCTGCAAACCATTGTGGGAACAGAAAGTTTCATCTTTCTCAAGCCTAGTGCTTGTGGGTTCCAACTGCCTGCCTTACAGTTCTAAGTCCAGTGCTTATTATACAGAGCCACTGTGCTCCCAATACGTATGATATCTCAGAGCATATAAACACTACTACTAATAGGTACAAAGAATAAAACAAACACAAAGAAAATTCAGGTAAATCTAATCTAGATGAAATTAACTCTAGGTTCATGGGGTGACTCCTTAGGATAAGCAAAGGACTGCAAACCACATTGTCAGTAGTTCTAGCCCACCATTGGCTCACTGGAAGAAAGTTGAAGTTTTCTGCTGCCACAAAGATTTACAGCTTCAGAAACCATATATAGGGTCATTGTGAGTCAGACCTAATTCAATAGCACTTAACGACAACAAAAATCATCTTAAAAAATATTTAATGATCTTCCTAAAATAGATAAGTTTCAGTTTGTTTTCAAACAATGGGTCATAATCACTTCTAATTTTATTTATATTCAAATAATCTGCTATAGATCAAATTGAGAATCATGACTTTGTAAGAAACTATTTTGTTCCCCCCAAAATCAAATAATGTGGTTAGTATTGTATTTCCTTAACAAAAATGTACTAATATATTTCTAGCTACAGAAATGGAAACAACTGAAACTGTTTTAATCAATTAAAACAACTCATAATCAAACATTGTTTTCCAATCATTCTGGCTTCTTCTCTTGTCACTGTAAAAATAATAATGAGCATCTGGCTTTATACGGTTAATGAATGTGAAATTATATTGAATATATTTTCCCCTAGGGCTCCTGTGCCTTTTTCCTATATCCAACATAGAAATAAGTTATACTGACTTATTTAGTCAATATAGAAAATCAGTATCTGTATTTGTTGCATGCATGAGTGTTAACTTGTCATTGTACAAACCCTTAGTGTTTCCTTTACAGGTGTTTTTTTTTTTTTTTTTTTTTCAAAGTCAGAGATAAATTGTATAAATTCATTTAATGTGGCCACCAAAGACAGTTGTTAAAATTATGTCCAAGGATATAAAACTATATATAATAGTCCCTTACCCCCACCCAGGGAGGAAGTCCAAAGCGCATTGAAGGAATTGGCAAAGAACAAGGCACCAGGAATTGATGGAATAAAAATTGAAATCTTTCAAGAAAATGAGGCGGCACAAGGGGCACTCACTCATCTCTGCCAAGAAATTTGGAAGACAACTATCTGGCCGACTGATTGGAAGACATCCACATTTGTTCCCATTCCAAAGAAAGGTGACCCAACAGAATGAGGAAATCATCGGATAATCTCTTTGATATCTCAAGAGAGTAAAGTTTTGCTAAAGGTAATACAGAAATGGCTACAATCATACATCGACAGAGAACTTCCAGAGGTTC
>NW_006408671.1:6940300-6944848 GCF_000296735.1 Chrysochloris asiatica | reverse complement strand
CAATAAACAACATTCTTATCAATGGAGAAAAGATTGAAGTTGTCAAGGACTTCATTCTTCTTGGACCAACTATCAACATTCGCAGAAGCAGCAGTCAAGAGATCAGACGATGTATTGCATTAGGCAAATCTGCTGCACAGGAACTTTTTAAAGTGTTGAAGAGCAAAGATGTCAGCTGAGGACCGGCTGGTTAATGTGAACTGTTGACCTTGCGGTTCAAACTGATCTTGTGGTCCAGTACATTAATCTACAGTGCCACACCAGGATTCCATGTGGTCATTTTGAGACTATAGAAATATTTCTCTAATATACTGGTCAAAAACTACCAAACATGCAAACAAATTCCAGTAATCCATCTAAACCATGGAATCATTAAAAATTACTGTCTCCATATTTGTGAAAAAAGATAATATCCTTCAAATGTTTTAAGTGAAAAAGAATGTGAAACTCTATGTTCTTGTTTTGTGCCGTGGAGTCGGTTCCAACTCATAGTGACCCTGCACAGGGTTTCCGAGGCTGTTAATCTTTACGGGAGCAGAACACCTCATCTTTCTCCCACTGAACCACTACGCTACCAGAGCTCCTTGTGGAACTCTATAGCTATAGTAAAAATCTGCTTAAGTAAAAAAGCATGTCAGCTTAAGCACATATTTGCAAATGATATGGTAAATCAACATGTTTCATAAGTATAATAAATGTGTTTTTTCTTAATTTCTAGAATTCCAATAAGGAGCTCTGGGCTTCCAACTTCAAAGTCAGCAGTTCGAAACTACCAATGGTTCTGCAAGAGAACCATTCTGCTTAAAGTTGAATCCTCTCACTAATATTTTTCCAGTTCATTGGATGCTACTGCACTGGGCCTCTTTTGTCTCTTCTCAGCTTTAGTTTTCTGATTTTCACTCTGGTTGTTAGCTTCTCTGACTTCAGTTATGTTAGACATTATGGTGATCTGTATTTAGTTCTATAGGAACCCTAGTGATGGAACATGTTAAGCACTAAATTGTTAACCAAAAGTTTGACAATTTGAACTCACCAGACACTTCATGGGAAAAAGATGAGATAGTCTGCTTCTATAAAGATTTACTGTCAAAGAAACTCAATGGAACTGTTATACTTTGTCTTGTAAGGTTGCTGGTGTGGTGCTGTGGGTTAATGAGCTGGATTGCAAAAGTTGTTTTGAACCTCAAGGTAGGTGGAAACCCTATACAGCATTGCTATTGTTCTGAACTGACTCCTTGGCATTTAATAACAATAACAGTAGGATTACTATAAGCCATATCAACTCCATAGAAGTGGCATATATAGTTCTTGGGAAATAGACCTGTGAAATATTTTCCATGAAAAATTTTGGAAATGTTGGACCTTTAATTTTATGAAACATGGAAAAACACTGATCTGCTGTACTTCAATCAAGACCTTTGAGCTGGTCTGTTGAAGTCAAACTGATTAAACTCTGGAGTTAGAACTGAATATGGTGGTGGTAGTTTTGATAAAGGGGAATCAACCTGGCAATAGCTCTGCCTAAAGAAAATATCTCAGAATCCTTGCTGTCTCTCCCTTATCTTTACTCTTTAACTTGAAGTTGTTGATGTAGGCCCTCAAGCCAATTCTGACTCATAGCAACCCTCATATGACAGAGTAGAACTGCCACTCAGGGATTCCTAGGTTGCAATCTTTATAAAAAGGAGCTCTGGTAGCGTAGTGGTTATGAATTGGGCTGGGAACCTTAAGGTCAGCAGTTCGAAACTACCAGCCGCTCCGTGGAAGAAAGATGAGGCTTTCTACTCCCGTAAAGATTTACACCCTTGGAAACTCTGTACAGGGTCGCTGTGGGTCGGAACTGACTCGACGGCACTTAACAACAACAACAATCTTTATAAATGAGTTCCAATGGTACAATGAATAAGTGCTTGGCTACTAATTGAAAGATTGGTGGTTTGAACTAACACTATTCCATGACAGAAATATGTGGTCATATGCTTCCATAAACATTGCAGTCTTTGAAACCCTATGGGACAGTCCTATTCAAGGGTTTCTATGATTCCGATTTGGCTGGATGGCACAAAGCAATCTTTAGGGAAACAGTCTTTTGTCTCACTGAGCAGCAGATTGGTTTTAAACATCTTTTGTTTAACAGTGTATCACTTAACTATTGTGCTACCAGAACTCCTTTTTTTTTTTTTTTAAGTTAAAAGGTGGTTAATAATAGCATAAAATCCATATATTTCTCTTACTTTTTTTCTTCTCTTTCCTGATTTTCTGTTTGTTTGTTTGTTTTCTGCATTTACTATGTTGTAACTTAACTTACACTAACTTTGGAATGCAGTGTTTATAGTAATATCATAAGAGAGGAGCTGGGAAGAGTCCCATTTTAGCAATATAATATGTAGTCATATGCTAAGTCACATCTGTTCAGCCAATATTCAACCACATACATATTATTGTTTCAACCCACATAAAGTCTATTGCGTTAAAAAAATTAAGGTACATACAGTAGTTTCTAATAACAAATGGTTGCAACTTTGTGACACTTATCAATAATTATTATTAGTTTACTATTATGCTAAATATGTTTTGGTTGTTGTTAAGTGCAACCAAATCAGTTAGAATTTGAAAAGCGTACTAAAAATATTTGACTAACTTTAGATACAAGCAGTATCTAATTGTTCTGATTTAAAAACAAATTCAGGTTAAAGACAGATTAAGGAACAGGACTTGTTAGGACTGCTGGTTTCTAATATGGTGTTCACATTACATCCAAGTAGCATAATATCCTATGTCATAGAGTGTATCATGGTAGTTTGTTGTTGTTTTTTAGATGTCTTCAAGTCACCTCTGACTTATAGTGACCTTGTATAGCATTTCCTAAAAGTGGCTGGTGGGTTTGAAATGTTGACTGCATATGTATTTTAGTACAGATGCAGTCAACATGTTCTCACTAATAT
The DNA here is from genome assembly GCF_000296735.1 of Chrysochloris asiatica. Taxonomy (NCBI): domain Eukaryota; kingdom Metazoa; phylum Chordata; class Mammalia; order Afrosoricida; family Chrysochloridae; genus Chrysochloris; species Chrysochloris asiatica. The sequence goes on along the minus strand of NW_006408671.1, from coordinate 6,941,903 downwards.
GCAAAGCAATAGTTGTTGTTGTTAAGTATTGTGGAGTCGGTTCCGACTCATAGTGACTCTGCACAGGGTTTCCAAGTTTGCAAATCATTACAGGAGCAGAACACCCCATCTTTCTCCCTTGGTACAGCTGATAGTTTTGGACTGCCAACCTCGAGATTAGTAGCCCAATTCATAACCACTATGCTATGAAAACTTTTAAAGAGATAGCAAATTTCTTAATATTGTCATAAATGCATACTGTCAGAAAAAAACATAGTAAGTGAGGAATAGGAGCATTAACATCAAGTCTCTCTATTTCATGTTCTTGAATTCAATAGAAATATTTGTCTTTTTTTTAAAGATGTTTCAACTCCTTTCAGCACTCTCCTTTCAGAAACACAAGCAAGTCTTGTCTTTCATATTATCACGTTCATATTTTTTCTTTCATTTCACTCTTCTTTCATATTGAATTTCTTTTGTTTGAGTAGCCTTCTGTTCTTTAAATTTGGGATTCCTTAGAGCTTATGTTTTGGACTTCATTCCCTAAAAGATCTAAATGATTTTTAAGAATTTATCTTACATTTATTTGCTGATTACTTGCTAGTATAAATTCCTTTCCTAAATATCTTTTCTTAGCATCCTTCTTTAAAATATTTGCTCCCTGTATAGAATCATTACTTGAACATATCAATCATAATAAAATCCAAAGTAGAAGCCTTGATTTCCCCTATGAGTTAATGAATCATCTTACAAAGGGCAATGTGGCCATTGTCTTTGGTTCCTGAAAGATTACTATAGTGTCTTTAGTTTTATCTAAACCTGAGAACTACACTATGGGAATTGAGCTAATGAGTGAGCGGCTGGCTTAGCTAGAAGGACAACCTCATGCCTAGGGATCATGATTCAATTATGCATAAGGATGAGTTTTCTAAATCGGTTCTCAAGTCTGAAAATTTTTAAAGGCACTGATAAATCTGCCTTCACAGTAAAGACGGCGAGGGTGCTTCCAACCCTTGATTGAGGTGGCAATATTAATTCTCAATATATCACAACCAATGGATCACATATTGGAGAGAAGTGAGCTCTGGGTGATCCTGTATATGATACTTTTCGGCAATTTTTTCAGGATAAAGAAGCTGGTTGGTTGGTCCTACTTACCAAAGAACACTTGGCAAAGGAAAGAAATTAGCTCAGTGCTAATGATTCACAGCTCAAGCACCACATAAAAGACCACAAAGTTTCCACTTGTATCCTGAAAGAAAACCTTATTTCTTGTAATTGAAGAACTGATATTGCTGAAAATGAAACCCAGACTCTTATTCTAAGAGTGGCTGAATTATAATACCTGTTGTATTTTCAACCTCAAATGCTGTCCCATGTTAAAGTTTGATTGAGAAGAAATGGGATCCTGAAACCTGGGGTGGGGATGTATGGGCAGATAATCAGGAAGCTGGACATTCAGAGCCCCTACATGCTGTTGAATCACTTCTGCCAACAGAAATAGCCCTCTTAGTCTCTGATGATGAGATTAATCAAAGTATGATTGATGAATCATTGTTTGAGATATTACCTGGGGCATGTTTCTTTAGAACCACTCTCAGTACCAAAAGTCTTAGTCTGACTT
>NW_006408671.1:6924682-6939645 GCF_000296735.1 Chrysochloris asiatica | reverse complement strand
AGAGAGAGAGAGAAGTTTAGATCAAGTACATGGCTCATACAACTGTAGAGGTGGCAGAGTCCAAAGTCCATGGTTCAGATGAACCCAGATCAGCAGATGAGATAGCAAGCTACTGAGATATGTTGAGATGGTAGATGGTAAGAATGCTGATGACTCCCAGTACTGGCATGCAATAGAGGTGGCCAGTGACTCAAATCCAAAGAATTGTAGGTGGAATGACAAGCCAGATGCAGGACCTAGACCTACAAGAAAGCAAGCAAGCTTTGTGTGAGAGTCCAATATAATGAAAGCAAGTCATATTTCCAAGGAAACATCCTTTCAGTTGACTTGCTGGTAATAACAGAACTCATCCCAGAATTGATTGTATTATATTAGATCTCATCATGGCAGATAATTACACATCAATTGCAAAATGACTGAGAATATTGACCCAATCAAATGGACACAAAACATTAATTATGACAGCCATAATTCATCTTACATCAACAGTGATATTCCTCTTTCCACATCCTCTTCTGAATGTGAATTGAATTTCCAGCAATATCCTTTTAATGAACTTCTGCAACTGTTAATTATCTTCAGCAAAAATTTACTTGTTAGTGATATTAATGATACTGTTTGATAATTTCTATATTGCATTGCATTATCTTCTTTGGAATTGGAACAGATTTGGATATCTCCCAGTTAGTTTGCAAGGTTGTTGCTTTCCAAATCTCTTGGAGTGGGTGAGTGCATGACACCAGTATTGCATCCATTTTTGGCATTATTTCAATTGGTATTGCACCAATCCTTGGGATTTTTATTTTTTTCAATGCCTTCAGTTCATATTGGACTTTTTCTTTCAATATAATTTGTTCTTCATCATATGCCATGAAATTAATGAACATCAACCAATTATTTTTGGCACAGTTTCTGTGTTCCAAAATCTTTTTTAATGCTTCCTGTGTCACACAAAAATAAATTATAAGATTGGTCCTCAAAGGATGGGGTGGAACATGGTCAGGGGAGACTTTCCAGAGGAGGTTATGGGATGTTGACGGTATTTCACAAAATAGGAGATGACAGCTATTGCAGGCAGGTGGATGAAGCAGATTACTGTAAATAAAGTCTTGAGCAATTTAAATTGCATAGACACCATGTTCCTCTATATTAATGATTCTCACCATAAGATGATTTTGCCCCCAGAAGATAATTTGTAATAGTTTATGGGGTACATATTGGGCTGATAATCGCAAGAACAGCAGTTTTTTAATCTACCAACTGATCTGTGGGAGAAAGATGAGGTGTTCTGTTCTAGTAAAGATTTACAGCCATGAAAATGCTATACAGGGTCACTATGAGTCAGAACCAACTTGCAGCAGTAGCAGCAGCAGCATTCAAGGTCTTGTCTATAGAATCCTTCAGCGTTTCAATTTGAAGCTTGATTTTTTTCTTCAGTTTTCCAGTGTGAGAAATGCCAAATATATTTTTCCTTTTGTTTTTCTGACTCCAGATATTTGCCTACTTCATTATAACACTTCATTTTGTCTTCTCTAACTGCTCTTTGAGATGTGTTCAGTTGTTTTACTTCATCATTTCTTCTACTTGTTTTATCTACTCTATATGCAAGAGCAAGTTTCAACATTGTTCCTTTATTTTCTGTTTTTTTAAATATTCTTGTTGTTATTATGTATGATACTCCTGATGGCATTCTACAACTCATCTTGACTTTCATCATTAGTGTTCACTGTCAAATTCATCCTTGAAATGATTTCTAAATTCAGATGTGGTTTACTCAAAGTCATACCTTGACTCTCATGGATTTGTTTAAGCCTCAAAATTTAGGAACTGAATTTTTGTATATTCTTCTCACTCAAATATGCCCTCTATTCATAATTTTATACTTTAGGACATGATATAATCCACTGAGTGCAATCTCTTGTTATTTTCCTTCCTATCATCCCCATACTCCATCCATAAATATAGGTCAAATTCATCAAACTGTAGTAGATCAATCTTTTTTCCTCTTTTTTCTTCCTATATTCGAGTTCTGATTATCCAGCCATTGAAGACAGGTCAAATGGCTACTATCTGCAAGTATGTGTGCCCTTGTGCATGTCTCCTAACTTCAAATCAGCTGGACGCTTCACTCTCTGATCTTGTCCTCTGGGACCATGTCCCTGTAACTGGGCCCAGGAGTCCCCAGGTTTCGCCATACTGCTGGCCAACAAGTTCTCAATCTAGGTTGAAAGGAGTTTATCAAATGTGGTCGGTCTTAGCTCACAACTTCATTGCTGTTTTTTCCCCACTTCCCCTTATCAGCAGACCAACACGGTCACCAGAACATGTCTGTTCATGTATTTCCCTTGAGTCTTAGTCTTGGAAGGGGGTTTACCCTGAGGGGACTCAACTGCTTGCCTTGATGATTCCCCAGTGAACAACTTGCTTGTTCTTGTAGTAGTCAATTGGACTACCATTATTGTTGTGTATTTTTCTTGATGGTCTTTCTTTCAAGAAATATCTTCTGTTCTTTTAGCCTCTGCAGGCTGGTCTGCTTATCCTTTCAAGTGAAAATTTCCCACCTCAGAATATTCTGGATGGGGATCTGGATTCCACTTATGTCTTATTCAATGCAAAGGCTCCGCAGGAAGCTTCATTCACTGGGTAAGTTCTAGCCCCATTTTAGGTATTCCAATCATTTATAGGCTGAAGACAGACTTACAAGCTTTCTGTGGTAATATTTGTGGCTATTATTTGCTCTTCCCTTCAAGTGTCAATTTTACAATGATAGGCAAGGGAAACCAAGATTCAAAAGACAGCCAAGCTTCTTAACATTACTTCCCTCCATTATCCATTCAAACCATGTCTCAATCCCTGTATCCCATACCCTTGTGTTTTCAAATTTGAGAATACATCACGATTTATCCCTATCCCACTTAGCCCATGTAAACCTGCCTAAATGTTCTCCCACCCGCCTTGCTCTTCCATTCCCCAACCCCTTCTTGTTAATTCTTCCCCACCTCCCAGTCAGCACCCAAAATATGCTGTGTCTATTTCCTAACTTTTGCTCCACCTTCCCCTTCATCCCCTCGCTCCACCCCCTATATCCTGGTAACCAACAAAGAATTTTTTTTTTTTTTTTTCCATTTTAGTGTGGGATTCTCTTAAGCTTTTACATTAATGGTCTTATGCAGTATTTCTTCTTTTGTGACTGACTATGTGACGCTGTGTGTTAATGTGCCAGACTGCAAAGCTGTTTGAACTGCAAGGTTGGAATTCAAGCTCACCAGCTTCTCCTCGGAAACCCTATACAGTTTCGCTATGGGTCGGAATCTACTCGACTTAAAAGCACTTAACAACAACAACAACAATTTCACTTAGCATAATGTCCTCAAGTTTCATCCATGTTATGCAGTGAGTTGTGACTTCTTGTTATTCTTCAAGGTAGCATACTATCGCATTGTGTGTATATACCAAAGTTTGTTTAGCCATTCTTCCATGATGAGCACAAAGGCTGTCTCCATCTTTTTCCTGTTGTAAGTAGTGCTGCCATGAACATTGGTGTGTTTATATTTACTCATGTTATGGCTTCTATTTCTTGTGGATAAATACCAATTAAAGGAGTTGCTGGATCATAAGGTGTTTCTATTTCCAACTTTCTGAGGAAGTGCCATATTTCCAGAGTTGTTGGACCTTTTTGCAATTCCACCAGCAACGTAGGAGGGTCCCAGACCCTATGCATCCTCATCAGCATTAATTGTCCTCTACTTTTTTGATCTTTGCTGTTATTCCTGGGGTGAGATGATATCTCATTGTTGTTTTGATTTGCATCTCTCTAATGGCTAGTGATCATATACACTTCTTTATATGTTTGTTGACTGTCTGGATCTCCTCTTTGGTGATGTGTCTGTTCATGTCCTGTGCCAATTTTATAATTGTGTTATTTGTCTTTTTCTTGTAGAGGTATTGTAGTTTCCTACATATTTTAGAAATTAGTCCCTTGACTGATGTGTCATTGCAAAAGATTCTTGCCCATTCTGCGGTACCCTTTTTACTCTTCTGGTGAAGTCTTTTGATACACATATGTTTTTAATTTTTAGTATGCTCCAATCATCTTTTTTTTACTTTTGTTTATGCAATTTTCAAAATGTTTGGTATTTTGTGTGCATCTTGTATTAGAGCCCTAAAAATTTTCCATATTTTTCATCAATGGTTTTACAATTTCGTAATTCACATTTAGGACTTTAATTCATATTGAGTTGGTTTTTGTATAAGGCTTGAAGTAAAGGTCTTGGTTAAATCTTTTGAATATAGCTTTCCAGTTCTGCCATCACCATCTATTGAAGAGACTATCGCCTCCCCATGTAATATACTTAAGCTTTTTGTTGAAAATCAGTTGGCTATATGTGGATGAGTTGATTTCTGGATTCACAATTCTATTTCATTGATCTTTGTATCTTTCATTGTACCAGTACCAACCTGTTTTGACCACTGTAACCATGTAGTAAACCTTGAACTCAGAAAGTGAGAGGCTTCCAACTTTATTCTGCTTCTTAAAAATTGCTGTGTTATCCTGGGTCTCTTTCCTTTCCATATAAAGTTTGAAATTGTTTTTCCAACTCTTTGAAAAATATCATTGGAATTTCAGTTGGGATTGTATTATATGGGTAGATTGCTTTCGGTAGTATTGACATTTTCACAATTTTAAGTCTTACATCAGACAATCTCTTTGATATTCCATGTGAGTAAAGTTTTGCTAAAGGTAATACAGAAATGGCTACAATCATACATTGTCGAGAACTTCCAGAAGTTCAAGCCAGATTCAGAAGAGGCCATGGAATGAGGGATATGATTGCTGATGTCCAATGATCTTAGCTGAAAACAGAGAATATCAGAAAGATGTTTACCTGTGATTTATTGATTATCCAAAGGCTTTTGAGTGTGTGGATCATGACAAGCTATGGACAACATTGTGAAGCATGAGTATTCCAGAACACTTAATTGTGCTCATGAATAATCTGTACCTGGACCAAGAGGCAGCTGTTCAAAGAGAACATAGGAACACATAAATTTGAATAACAGTGGTATTAATTGGGCTTCCCTGTAGGTGCATACATATTATCCTATCACAGATAGCGTTGTTGTACCTCATGACTGATCTGGATATCTTCTTTTTGAAAGTGAATGCAACACCATTCCTCTTCAATTTGTCATTCCTGGCATAGTAAACCATGTGGTTGTCAGATTCAAAATGGCCAAAACTGGTCCATTTCAGCTCACTAATGTCTAAGATATCGATGTTTAAGCGTTTCATTTCATTTTTGGCAACTTCCAATTTTCCCAGATTCATAATTCGTACATTCCATGTTTGGATTTTCAATGGATGTTTACAGCTTTTCCTCTTCATTTTTAGTTGTGCCCCATCAGCAAATGAAGGTCCCATGGGCTTTTCTCCCACAGTCTTTACTCCATTTACATCATCACATTCCACTCTACTTTGAGGAGGCATCTCTTCCCCAGTTGCATTTTGAATGCCTTCCAACCTAGTGGCTCATTTTCTGGCACTATATCTGGCAGTGTTTCTCTGCTATTCATAAAGTTTACAGTGACAAAATATTCGGAAGTAGCTCATCACTCTTTCTTCCTAATCTGTGTTTGTCTGGAAGCTCATCTTCCTGCTCACTGTGGGTGACCCTGCTGGTATTTAAAATATCAGTGGCATAGCTTTCAGAATCACAGCAACTCACAAGCCAACACAGTACTATAAACTGATAGATGAGTGGTGGCCATTTGGTTTTAAGTAGAAACTGTCACTTTAAATTTTGAGGAGATAGGTTCACTTGCATAGTAGAACCCTCCAGAGGTGGGGGTGGAGTGTCCTTTTGCTCAGGCATCCCCTCTAGTCACCAGAATGGAGGTGCGCAGACAGCAAGAGACCAATGAACAGAAACCAAAAAAAAAAAAAAAAAAAAAAGCTTGTCCACGCCTGTATCTCTATGGTTTTGCCAGGCATTTCTGGCTGTTCTAATCCTTCCCCTGTTTGGTCCTCCCAAAATTGCAACTCCGGAAGTGTCTGAGCATCTTGAATTAAAAAGCAATGGGTTTCTTGATTCTGCTACAAATTCCCCTTAGCTGTAACACTTCGAAACTTCTAAATATTCCTTTATATGTGATTCAGAGTTCTAGCACCATCCCCTGTGTCTGCTTGGTCCTGTATTTTGTGTTGTTGCTGATGGAGCTCCTTACTGCATGTCTACCCAATCCTCCATCTTGTTGTCCAGCCTTTAGGTTACTAAAAGTACTAAGTAGTTTCCAGAGGAAATTCCCTCCTGCTGCTGGCTACCGTTGCCTAGGAAAGTCACCTCAGGATTCTAAGCCACTTCCTTAAGTCCTGAGAGACAAGCAGCCATTGGAAGTCTCCAATATGTGGCATTTAAATACTCAGTAAACAAGGGATAGGCTGGGTGGATGCTACTGGCTTATCCTGAAATTTACAGTATTGTAGCATAGTGGTTACAAATTAGGCAGCCAAGCCCAAGGCCTGTAGCTGGAAACCACCAGCTGCTGTGCAGGAGAAAGAGTAGGCCCTCTGTTCTCACAAAGATTCACAGGCTTGGAACTCCAGTGTAGCGTCACTATGAGCCAGAACCAAACTCCCAGGCAGTCAGGTAGCATGAAAGGTGAGAGCCTGTAAATGCTGACAGGATCTGCACACATGCGTGGTGGAAGAACTCTCCAGTGGAGGACGTGGGAATGTCCACTAGCTCAGGCACTCCCTTTAATCACCAGAATGGAGGTGTGCAGACAGCTAATGAACAGATAGATACCCAATAAATAAATAAATAAATCAGAACAAAGGAAAACCAAATAGATAATATTGTCACCTTTGTTCCAAGGTTCCCGCAGTCGTTAATTCCCAGTGGGGGTCTTTGCTTACTCTCCTGCCTGGTCCCATTGGTTGTTTAGTCTCACCCAAGTTGCCGGCTCTGGGCCACTGAGCCCAGCAGATTCTAAAGTATGGGATTTCTTACTTTCACTACAAGTTCCACTAGCTATAAAACTTCAAACTTTTAAAATATCCCTACCTATGTGATTCAGAGTTTTTGAGCTCTGCCCTGAACCCTCTTCATCTGGTTTTATGCACCTCTACCCTATCCACCATCAAGCCCTGCCTCCTTCAATGCTCAGTTTTTACATGCATATGAGGTTTTGAAAATATCATGGCTTGGGTCAGGCACACCTTTGTCCTCAAGCTGACATCTTTGCTCTTCAACACTTTAAAAATTTCTTGTGAAACAGATTTGCCTAATGTAATATTTCATTTGATTTCTTGAGTGCTGCTTCCATGAGTGTTGATAGCTGATCCAAAAAGAATGAAGTCCTTGACAACTTCAATCTTTTCACCATTGATAAGAACATTGTTTATTGGTCCAGTGGTGAAGATTTTTGTTTTCCTTACATTGAGATGCAGTGAATACCATAGGCTGTAATGTTTGATCTTCATAAGTAAGTATTTTGAGTCCTCTTCACTTTCAGCAGGCAAGGTTATATTATCTGCATACTCTAGGTTGTTAATGAGTCTTCCTCTAATTCTGATGCCATGTTTTTCTTTATATAACCAATATTCTCTGATTGTTTGCTCAGCATACAGTTTGAAAAGGTATGGTGAAAGAATGCAACTCTGTCTCACACCTTTTTTAATTTTAATCCATTCACCGTTCTCATGTTCTGTTCAAACAACTGCCTCTTCATCCAGGTATAGATTCTGCCTGAATATAATTAAGTGTTCAGGAACACTCATAATTCACAATGTTATCCATAGCTTGTCATGATCCACACAATCTAAAGCCTTGCCATAGTCAATAAAATACAGGTAAACATCTTTCTGATATTCTCTTGTTTAAGTCAAGATCCATCGGACACCAGCAATGATTTCCCTCATTCCACATCCTCTTCTGAATCCAGCTTGAACCTTTGGAAGTTCTCTGTCAATGTATGCTTGCAGCCGTTTCTGTATTACCTTTAGTAAAACTTTATTCACATGGGATATCAAAGACATTTTCTGATGATTTCCACATTTCATTGGGTCACTTCTCTTTGGAATGGGCACAAATATGGATCTCTTCTAATCAGTTGGACAGATAGTTGTCTTCCAAATTTCTTGGCATACCTTAATCCTGAAAGTGGCATCTTGGTTCTTTTAATCCTTAAAAAGGTCTTTTGAAACAGATTTTCCCATGCTATACATTGATTTCTTCAAATGTTGTTGGTTTAACATGAACATTGATTGTTGTTGTTACAGGCCATTGAGTTGACTCTAACTCAAAGTGACACTATGCAGAATGGAACAAACCATTATCCAGTTCTGTGCCATCTTCACAATTTGTTATGCTTGAGCTCATTGTTACTGTCACTCTCTGCCAACCCATCTCGATGGGCGTCTTCCTCTTTTTTTTGCTGACCCTCCACTTTACCGAGTCTTCTCCAGGGATTGATCTCTTCTGATGACATCTCCAAAGTATGATAGACGAAGTCTCACCATCAAGTCTTCTAAGACTCATTCTGGCTGTAATTCTTCCAACATAGGTTTGTTTGTTCTTCTGGCACTCCATGATATTTTCAATATTCTTTTCCAACACCATAATTCAAAAGCATCAATTATTCTACTGCCTTCCTTTCTCATTGTCCAACTTTCACATGCATATGAGCTTATTGAAAACACCATGACTTGGATCAGGCTCACCTTAGTCCACAAACTGACATCTTTGCTCTTGAACTCCTTAAAGAAGTCTTATGCAGTAGATTTAACCAATGCAATATGTCACTTGATTTCTTGACTGCTACATCCATGAATGTTTGTTGAGGATCCAAGCAAATTTAAGTCTTTGACACTTTCAATCATTTCTCCATTTACATGATGTTATTTCTTGATCCAGTTGTGAGGATATTTGTTCTATTTAATTTGAGGTGCAATCCTTGCTGAAGGCTGTGGTCTTAGCCCTTTATTAGTATTTAAAGTCCTTTTTACTTCAATATTGATGAAATTGACGTATTCTGCCAACTAAATTGCACTTGACCAAAGCCATGGAATTTTCAGTGCCTCAGATGCATGTGAAAGTTGGACGATAAATAAGGAGGATCATAGAAGAAGTGATACATTTCAGTTATGGTGTTATAAGAGAGTATTGACGGTACCATGAACTCCAGAATAACAAACCAGTATGTATTGGAAGAGTGCTCCTTAGAAGCCAAGATGGCCAGACTTTGCCTCATACATTGGATATATTATCAGAAGGGACCAATTCCTGGAGAAAGACATCATGCTTGATAAAATGGAGGGACAACGAAAAAGAGGGAGACCTCAATGAAATGATTTGCCTAGTAGGAGTGGCAATGGGCTCAAGCATTGCTTTAATTGTGAGAATGGTGTAGGACCAGTTGTACTAAGGATTATTCTGGCTTGGAACTGATTCAATAATACCTAACAACAGCAATAGTGAACTTCTTCAATAATTACTGGTTACTGGAATTGGAATGTGGAAAACAAAGAGAAAGGATCAGTAGTTGGAAAACATGATTTTGGTTTCAAGTCATATATATCAGGTTCCCATGATATAAGTTTGCTATATCAATGGGTTAATATTTCAAAATGTACATATGCACCTCACCAAATGGAATATAGAGAAATTAAATTGACCACATATGTGGGAAGAGATTGTAGGAAAACACTGATTTTGTATATAAACAAAATGAAGTCTTTGACAACTTCAATCTTGTCTCTATTATGATGTTGTTTGTTGTTCCATTGTGAGGATTTTCTTTTTATTTACCTTCCAAACAGAGCTCTGATAAAATGTGATAATTTTTGTTTTGTTTGCATTTGTTTTTGCTATAAAAATCATTCTAGATTTATATTTTAGAATGTTTACTATAGAAGAATTGATGCATTTTAGCTATGGTGTTGGAGAAAAATATTGAAAGTACCATGGACTTTCAAAAGAACCCTCGGATCTGTGTTGAAAGAAGTACAACCAGAATGTTCCTTTGTCTCTCATACTTCAGACATATTGTCAGGAGATACCAGTACCTTGAGAAGGGTATCATGTTTGCTAATATGGTGGATTGGAGAAAAAGATGACCCCCAACTAGATGCATTTGCACAGTGAAAGCAGTGATGTTCACAAAGGTAGCAACTGTTGTGAGGTTGGTGCAGGAGTGGACAGAGTTTCAATCTGTTGGAAAATTTTTCACTATGAGTCGGTACCAATATTTCTATTTGTAGGATAAAAGCATACACATAAGTCCTTAGGTGCCATCAAGTCAGCTCTGACTCAGCAATCTGTAAAACTTTTCCATGGAGAAGCTGATGGGTTTGAACCACTGGCCATGAGGCTAGCAGTGCAATGCTTATCCTATAGTGCCACACCAGAACATGTATGCACAGATATTTAATCTCCTTATTTTATACCTTGTTTTATTAGTACAAGGTACCATAGGTTTTGTTTCTTTGTTTTTTTTAGTTATCTAATGCTGCTATAGCAGAAATACCATAGATTTATTCTTTCACACATTATGAGACTAGAAGTCCTAATTAAGAATGCTGCCTCTATGGGATGATTTTATTATTATCAGCTAAGGCTAAAGATCCTTGCCTCCTTTCAGCAGTTGTTGGCCCAGTATTCATTTGACATCTCCATATTCTTGGCACCAACCTCCCCCTGGATTTAGGAGCTTTATACTGCAGGGACTCCAGATTAAAAAGACACAATCCACTCCCAGCTCTTCGGTTGTGGTAGTAATAGGTCCCTCTGAGCTCTGCTCATTTCTCTGATACTTTTAAACCTTAAAAGAGATTGCCTCCTGATACAAACGAATCCTGTGGATTGCATAAAGCCTCATTAATATCATGTAGTTATTAAGTGCTGCCAAGCTGTTTTTGACCCATAGCAACCCTATAGAGTGTTTCCAAAGAGCAACTGGTAAGTTTGAACCACTGACGTTGCAGGGAAAACTGAACTTGAGGTTGAGTGCTTCTCTTATGGTGACATATCATGAATCATCATTAATACCACAGAAGTAAGTATTTGCAATATGCAGGATAATTAAATCAGATTAGAGCTCATCATATCAGATCATACCTTAGGGTGACTGCATCATGTTCGATATCATCGTGGAGGGGATAACTGTATCTTAACTGCTAAAACTCTGAGAATCTTGGCCTAGCCAAGTGAACACAAAACCTTTACCATCACAATGTTGTTGTTGTTGGTGTTAAGTGCCATCAAGTGTTAAGTTCCAACTCATCATAGCCCTGTACAGAATTTCTAAGGAGCAGCTTGTGTGTTTGAACAGTTGACCTACGGTAATCAGTCCAATGCTTATCATACATCACATCAAATTTCCAACTATCACAAAAGTAATCCCATTTTTAAAAAACTTTTCAATATTTTTTAAAGGTTAATCATTAGCCTTGTATAAAGATTTATTTTAACTGTTTTATAGTACTCCAATTCATGATTACCATATGAGGGGACTTCTAAAAGTTTGTAAAAACATTCTGGTATCTTTCAATTCCATCTTTCAATAAATAAACATTTGGACCCCCCTTATAGTTTCAACCATTCACCTGCATATAGACATTATGTTTTCTTCTTTCTTTTGCTTTGGCAAATAAAGAAAATAATGTCTGTTGCTGTTCATTTGATTCCTACTCATGTATACCCAATATGTCATTTCAAATTTTTTCTATATTATATTTGGAAGAGATGAGTAAAGAAAGGATTGTTAATGAAACAGATAATACATATTTCTGCTAGATACCTCCAAATACCTTTTTACACGTATTGCACCACTATATATTGACAGCAATATATAAATATGTGCTCTTTTACAACCTCACCAAAATAATATATTACTAAGCTCCTTAAATTCCTTTGAAAGGGTGAATTTGTTTTCATTACACATAGAGCTTAAGAATGAATTATCCAACTGGAAAAATATAAATCATGCCATTTTATTGCACCAACTTTGTGTAATCCTATTGCTTTAGAGACTCATAAATTATCTGTCCACCACATATCTCTCAGTCAAAATGAATATTCTGTGGAATACACAGAAATCAAATTGACTACATATGTAAAAAGAGATGGTGGAAATGGAATATATCATCTATATCTATCTGTATATATATATAGATAGATAGATAGATAGATAGATAGATAGATAGATAGATAGATATAGATATATAGATATATAGATATATATAGATATATAGATATATATATATAGATATATATAGATATATCTAGATGTAGATATAGATATATAGATATATAGATATTTCAAAACAAGGTCCACAAGATCCATAGGATGCAGGGCTTGATGGCAAACTAGGCAGGAAGGATTTGCATACATCCACCAGTAATAACACAGAATACAAGATGAAACAGGTTCAAAGGGTGGTCCCAGAACTCTGAACTTCAGATAAAGGAACAAATAAGGGGATTGAAGCATACTATGATTAAGAATTGGAGAAGAAGCAAGAAACTAGGTAACTTCTGATTTGTGGCAGCCAACAAGTCCTGATATTATGGCCATTTTAAATGGGAAAGAGCAGATACAAGGTCATGAGAACACTCCAATTGCAGAGGCCTAAAGTATCAGCAGAGATAAAGGTGAAAGCATTTCTTCTTTACTCTTTTATTTTCCTCTGTCTGCCCACCTCCACTCTGAGTACTACAGGCGATACCTGAGTAAGTGGACAAATCCAGGGAAGGTTCTACTATGCAAGTGCAAGGATCTGCACAGCAAGGAGTGCTAAGTGCAGAATCGAAGAAATGAGAAGAGTCAAAAGGAATAGCTTGAAACAGGAGTGTCTTCCAAAATGAGTCTGGCCAGATCTGGTTTGTTCTCACTAGGAGAAACCCTGAATGGACTTGAGGGTAAGTAAGATGGGAAAACAAGGAGAAAAAGGCCATAAACCAAACCTTGAGTTATATCATAAGTTGCAATGGGAACATCTTAAAATTTGTCAGGCAGCTTTGAAGGCAAGAGGCCATAAAGCGGTGTTAAAGTCTTACTCATATTTTGTTACATTTATTTATTTAGGAAATTTTTTATTGTAGTTTATAGTCTGTTTTTTCTAGTCCCCCTTTTGTGTCAGGGAGAGTCTTTTTATTGCTGCCTTACCCCAAAAGAAACAGTAATTGTGGTCATACAGACAAGTTACAATTGCACCCTATTGAATCCCACCATATGGACAAGAACCAATAAAAGCTGATATACACCATGACAGTGCAAACAATCAACACCTGCTAAAAACACTCTGAATTGAGTAGTAAGAGAAGTGAAAAGAGAAGCCCGTATCCCAATCACATCTGCCAGGAGGCAATTGGAGAATCCTTAGGAACACACAACATAATAATTCATCAAATTATTTAAAATACACAAACACCACAATGCCTTATAATGCTCACATGCAGAAACAAGAAGGAGTAGAGGTGGAGTTTGATTGGAGACAGGGTAGAGGTGCAGTGAAGTTATCTGTAAACAATACCACAGAATACCAGGCCCAGTGAGTTCAGGGCAGACCTCCAAAACTCTGAATCACATATCTAGGAATATTTAAAAAGTTTGAAGGCTTATAGCTAGTAGAACTTGTAGCAGAAGTAAGAAATCACATACTTTTGAATTTGTCTGGCTCGATGGCCCAATGCTGGCAACTTGGGTGAGACCAAATGGCAAGAACAAGTGGAGGAGAACAGACCAACCAAGGAATAATGCCTGGGGAACCTTAGAGCAAAGGTGGACAATACACTTTTGCTTTGTTCTGATTTTCTTTTTTTGGTATCTGTTTATTGGCACCCCACTGTTTGCACACCTCCATTCTGGTGACTATAGGGGGTGCCTGAGAGAGTGGACACCCCCCTCACCCACCACTGGTTGGTTCCTCTGCCATACATGTGTACAGATACTCTCAGCCTAAAAGCTGGCCCTGAACTGTTTTTTGTTTTGTTTTGTTTTTCAATAGGGAAAAGGCCAGAATAAGAGGCATGGAGAGGGAAAGAGAATTTAAAAATAAAACAGGCTGCAAATTAAATTAAATCCTGAGGCATAGCATAACAACAACAACAAAAAAAGTGGCATATTGAAATTTATCAGACAGGCTTGAAGGCACGAAGCTGAAAGAGGACATTAAAATCATACTAATATTAGGCTACAGATTTTCTTTCATTTTCTTCTTTTCCTCCTCTCTCCATTCTGCTAGTATAGACTAGAGCATCTAATCTAGTCCTTTTTGTTGTTGGTGGTGATTTTTTGGTGTGTTTTTTTCTTATTATTTTTTTGTTTTGTTTTGTTTTGCTATTTTATGCTCCCCTTTTACCTTTGTGGGACACTTACTCTCCTTATATTACCCAATAAGAGACAGCAACTGCTGCCATATAGTCAAGCTACTCTCATACTTCATAAAACACCAAAATCCTGGCAAGAACCTATACCAGCTGTCATACATTAGGGAAGCAGACAACATCTGTGAAACTTAATCTGAATTAAGCAATAAGAAGAGTGAAAAGGGAAGCCCACCTCCTGATCACATATATGTGGGGTCTATCAGAAAGCATAAAAAATACCAAAACACACATTCAATTAAGTATTAAGGCCACAGATAAACACAAAACATGTCCAAGAAGCAAACGCAGATGACCATATCAGCACATGTCCAGAAATAAGATAAAATGTTTGAGAAAAATGACATAGAGATAGACCTGGACTCTATTCTGGAAGGAGGACAGGCCCTGGAAATGCCTGAGAAGGAATTCAGAAAAATGATTATAAAATGTTTCAAAACACTTTAAAATGGAGTTGAGAAAAATAAGGAAGAAGTCAGGAAAATGCTACAGGAACAATCAAATAAGATAGATACAGCATTGGAAACAATTCAAAACCTACAGAAAGTAGTCCAAATGATTAACAATAGAATATCA
>NW_006408671.1:6920884-6924247 GCF_000296735.1 Chrysochloris asiatica | reverse complement strand
AAGCAAGTCATATTAAGCTTGGATCTCTCAGCAGAAACCATGCGAGCAAGAAGGCAATGGGGAGACATATATAAAACCCTGAAAGAAAAAAAAAAAAAAAAACTGTCAACCAAGAATCCTTGATCCAGCAAAGCTATCAATCAAATATAATGGTATAATCAAAACATTATAGTATAAACACAAGCTAAGGTATTTTGCCAAAACCTACTCTGCACTATGAAAGATCCTAAAGGGAGTTTTGTATATTGAGAACCAACAAGAATAGACAAAAAAGAGAACTAGCACTTCCCAGAACTAAACTGACAGAAGGAAGAGTATAGAACAGAACAAAACTGTAAGAACAAGCTCAGAGAATCTTGGAGGTCAGTCTATTACCAAAAAAATTACAGTGTAAAATAATTTAAACACATAGGAGCAGAGAACCAGATGGTGAGAAGGTCAGGTATATTACAGATAAAACGGACTTCACTAAATGGAGGAAAAAGTTAATGGAATATTAGGTAACCTCAAAGAAACTTTACACTTCACAGCATACCAAGAAAATGAAAACCCAAGATGGACATGGAAACATTAAAACTAAGAGGAAACTCACAAGAAAGAAAACAAGAACTATCTGACAAACATAACAAAGAAAACAGCAGCATCACAAAAAACAAATATAATGGCAACAATTAATCCATACCTATCAATAATTACACTGAATGTAAATGACTTAAATGCACCAGTTAAGGGTCAGAAGGTGGCAGAATGGATAAGAAAGCAAGATCCTTCAATATACTGTCTAAAAGAGACACATCTTACATACAGAGACAAAAACAGATTAAATGTCAAAGGATGGTAAAAAATATACCAAGCTAATTAAAATAAAAAATGAACAGAAGAGGCAGTTCTAATCTCTGAAAAATAAACTTTAAGGCAAAACCCAGCATAACCGATAAAGATGGATATTTTCTCGTGATTAAAGGGATAATTTAAGAAAATGATATAGCCATAATACATATCTATGCTCCCAATGAAAGAGATTCAAAATATATAAAGCAAACTCTAATAGATTTTAAGAAATAGATGAATCTGTAAAAATCATGGTCAATTTTAATACACCGCTTTAAAAAATGGATAGAACATCCAGAAAGTAAGTTGACAAAGACACAGAAGACCTAAACATCACAATCAGCCAACTGGACCTCATAGATGTGTACAGAGAATTCAACCAAACAACAGCAAAATACACGTTCCAGGGCACATGGAACATTCTCCAGAAGAGACCATGTGTTAGGCCACAAAACAAACCTCCATAAATTTACAAATATCAAAATACTACAAAGCATCTTCTCAGACCGCAATGCTATCAAATTAGAAATCAACAATAGGAAGACCAAGGAAATCAAGTCAAATACATGGACACTGAGTAACACCCTGCTGAAAAGTGACTGTGTAGTAGAAGAAATGAAACGTTAACTCACAAAGAGCCTATAAACAAATGATAACAAAAACACAACATACCAAAATCTTTGGGACATGCTGAAAGCAGTGCTGAGAGGACAATGTATTGCAATAAATACACACATCCAAAAAGAAGAACCAAATTAACACATTAACACAGCATCTACCACAATTAGAAGCAGACTAACATAGGGTACCTACAGAAAAGAAAAGAAATAATAAAGATTAGAGTAGAAATAAATGAGATTGTAAACAGAAAAACTATAGAAAGAATCAACAGGAAAAGAAGCTGCTTCTTTAAAAGGGTTAACAAAATTGACAGACCATTGGCAAACTTAACAAAAGAAACAAGGAAGAAGACATAAATTACATGCATTAGAAACCACATCTGTGATGTCACAAGGGAACCAAAGGAAATCAAAAGGATAACGGAATACTATCAAAAGTTGTACATCAACACATTTGAAAACTTAGACAAGATGGATACATTTTTAGAAAAACACAACCTACCTAAACTTGCACAGAGTGAAGTAGAAAATCTGAACAGACCTATAACAAAAGAAGAAATTGACCAGGTCGTCAAAAAACTAACAACCAAAAGAAGTCCAGGCCTAGATGGCTTCAATGGTGAGTTCTACCAAACATTCTGGGAAGAGCTGTCACCAATTCTACTCAAAATATTCCAGAATATAGCAGAGGATGGAAAACTTCCTAACATACTTTATGAAGCAAGCATAACCCTCATACCCAAACCAGGGAAGGACATCAGAAAAATGATCAACATAATCCATCATATAAATAAGAAAAAAGAAAAGATCCACATGATCATATCGATTGATGCAGAAAAGGCATTTGACAAAATCCAAAATCCATTCTTGATAAAAACACTCAACAAAGTAGGAATTGAAGAGCAATCCCACAACATAATTAAGAGCATATATACAAAACCAACAGCCTACATTACTCTCAATGGAGAGAAACTGAAAGCCTTCCGTCTGTGAACAGGAACCAGACAAGGATGCCCTTTGTCACCATTCCTATTCAATATTGTGCTGGAATCCTTAGCAAGAGCTATACAGCAAGACAGGGAAATTAAAGGCATCCAAATAGACAAAGAGAAAGTAAAACTCTCTCTATTTGCAGACGATATGATCCTATACATAGAAAACCTTCAAGAATTAGTAGAAAAGTTACTAGACCTCATTGGAAGATTCAGCAAAGTGGCAGGATATGAGATCACCATCGAAAAATCTGTTGGATTCCTCTATAACAAAAAACGACAGTACTGAAAAGGACATTAGGAAAGCAATACCATTTAAAATAGCCACCCAAAGGATTACATGTTTAGGAATAAATGTAACCAGAGAAACAAAGGAACTATACAAAGAAAACTACAAAAACACTACTATAAGAAACCAAAAGAGACGCATAAAAATGGAAGAATATACCATGATCCTGGATAGGAAGACTTAACATTGTGAAAATGTCAATACTACCCAAAGTAATTTACGCATATAATGCAATCCCAGTACAGATTCCAATGACATTCTTCAAAGAGAAGGAAAAAACAAACAAACAAATAGACAAACAAAAAATTACAAACTTTATATAGAAAGGAAAGAGACCCAGGATAAGCAAGCACTGCTTAAGAAGAAGAATACGAATAGAAACCTCTCACTCCCCAACTTCAAAATTACTACACAGATACAGTGATCAAAATAGCCTGGTACTTGTACAATGAAAGATACATTGATCACTGGAAAAGAACTCAGAATCCAGAAATTAACCAATGCACATACAGCTAACTGATTTTTGACAAAGTACCTAAATATATCCCACCTGAATTTAGAGATCATCTGAAGAACAGATTTGATACATTAAACACTAAAGACCAAAGACCAGAAGAGTTGTGGGATGACA
>NW_006408671.1:6917591-6919169 GCF_000296735.1 Chrysochloris asiatica | reverse complement strand
TGGAAAAGGATGTCATGCTGGGTAAGATGGAAGGTCAGAGAAAAAGATGGATATTAGCTATCAAAATTAGGGTGCTGTAAAGGCAAAAAGTGGCTGACTTACAAGTTTTCATGTGGGTGATTAGGGTCAGAACAATGTGGATAAGATAGAATCACCACTGAATATTTTTCTTCTTTTCCAGATGAGTCTGATGATGATGTGGATAGAATTTTACAACTCAATTGTCAGTGATTGTTAACAGGACTAAAGGTGATTGTCACAACTATAAATGTGTACCTGAAATGGAAGAACCGTAAATCTGTAATTTCAGGAACACAGGACCTTAGGGCCTTCAAGAAGGAAGAGCATGAAAGGAGCAAGAGATCCTAACTAGAAAAGCAGTGACCACAGACATGTTGGCAGAGGCGATGACATAGAAAGATAGAGCAGTAGAGGACTAGAAGTCCATGGCCTAAGAAAAGCAAGCAGTAGGTTGGCTTACAAAATGTGCCCTTTGGATATTTGATCGAATATATATTTTCAATGTGTTATGGGTCTATCCCCCCATAAAAGAGAAATGGAGGTAAAAACTGTTAGCTGAGGGTGCATGGAGTGGATTGTAAGCATTACAATGGTTTGTTGAATGTAAAACTGGTGATCTCTTCTGTAAACCTTACTCAATTCATAATAAAAGCTAAAAAAAAAAAAGAAAACACCAACAGAAATAGCATAAACAATTCAAAACCTACAAAAAGAAGTCCAGACAAGAAGTAATAAAATACCAGAAATGGACAATACACTGAAAGTTTGAAAGTTTAACAGAGTATAATTGAAGGGATGGTAACCATAATCAGTGAACTTGAAGACAAATCTCTCAATACTGGTAAAAAAACAAGAGCAAACAGAAAAAAAGAAAAAAACAAAACAAAACTGAAGAAACCCTAATATTTGTATGGAACAACATGAAGACAGATAATCTGTGAGTCACTGGAATTCCAAAATAAGAAAAATCTTCAACTATCACAGAGGAGATAGTTGAAGAACAGCTGGAAAACAATTTCCCGAACATCCTGAAAGATGAAAAGATAAACATTCAAGAAGCTGAACAAACCCTAGGAAGGATATAGCCTAAAAGAAAAACACCAAGGTGTATCATAGTCAAACTCTTTAAAATCAAAGATAAGGAAAGAATCCTAAAAGCAAACAGGAAAAAGAGAAGTGTTACCTACAAAAGAAAGCACATAAGATTAAGCTCTGACCTTTCAGCAGAAACCATGCAGGCAAGAAGGCAATGGAGAGATACATACAAAACTGAATTAAAAACAACTGCCAATGAAGAATCATTTACCCAGCAAATTGTTGATTAAATATGGTGGTATAATCAGAAATGCCATGATAAACAGAAGTTAAACAACTTTGTAAAAGTCAACCCAGGACTTTAAAACATCCTAAAGGGAGTTATTTGGAATGAGAACCAATAAAAACAGACAAAAACCAGAGGTTGATATATGTGTCAACAACTCCTGGAACTCAATCGATAGATGAAAGAGTTTATGTTGTTGTTGTTGTCAGGTGCCGAGTCGGAACCGACTCATAGCG
>NW_006408671.1:6902656-6917121 GCF_000296735.1 Chrysochloris asiatica | reverse complement strand
TCTGCTCTTCAACACTTTAAAAAGTTCCTGTGCAGCAGATTTGCCCAGTGCAATACGTGAAAGAGTTTATAGCAAAACAAAACTATAAGAATGAAATCAGAGGATCTGGGATGTCAGTCTATGATCAAAACAACTACCATGGGTAAAAAGGGAAAAATAAAGAAACAGAGATCTAAGGGGCAAGAGAGTCAAAAAGATTTCTGAATATACCAGATTGTTCTAAAACAAGGAAAAAGTTAACAGAATTTATGATAACCTCAAAGAAACTTACCGTGTCACAACCTATCAAGTAAAGGAAATTCCAAGAACAAGAAACATTAAAACTATGAAGAAACTGACAAAAAAAAAACCACCCCAAAATGAATTCACCACAGGAAGACAGTCAGAACAAAGACACCAGCAGCACCACAAAGATACAAACAGAGTGGTAGCAATTATTTCATACATTTTGATAATTACACAGAATGTCAAGAGATTAAATGCACCAGTCAAGAGACAGAGAGTGGCAGAATGGACAAGAAAATAGGATCCTTCAGTATGATGTCAACAAGATATACACCTTATAGACAAAGACAAACACAGATGAAAAATGACAGGATGGAATAAATAAAACAAGCTAATTGCAATAAAAAAAATGAACAGAAGTGGCAATATTAATCTCTGATAAAATAAATTTTTAAGGCAAAAACCAGTATAATAGACAAAGAAGGACATTATCTCATGATTAAAGTGTCAATTGAATAAGAGGACATAACAATAATAAATATCTATGCTGACAACAAAAGAGTCCCACAGTATATAAAACAAACCCTAATAGAATTGAAGAAAGAAATAGATAAATCTATACTGGTGGGAGAATTTTAATATACAACTTTCAAAAAAAAAGACAGAACAAAAAGAAAAAAAACTCAACAAAGACAGAAAGGAACTAAACAATACAATCAACCATTTCAACCATTTCACAGTTTTGTACAGAATGGGCACAAATACGTATCTCTTCTAATCAGGCAGCGAGATAGTTGTCTTCAAAATTTCTTGGCAGAGATGAGTGAGTGCCTCCTGTGCCGCCTTACTTTCTTGAAAGATTTCAATTTTTATTCCATCCTGTTGCTTTGTTCTTTGCCAATTCTTCAGTGCACCTTGGACTTCCTCCTTCAGTATCATTGGCTCTTGATCATATATTACCTCTTGAAATGGTTGAACATTAACCATTTTCTATTGGTATAGTGACTCTGAGTATTCCTTCCACCTTCTCTTGATGCTTTCTGCATCATTTATTAATTTGCTCAGAGGATCTTTCAATAACTAAAGTCGAGACTTGAATTTTGTCTTCAGTTCCCCCAGCTTCAGAAATGTTGACCGTGTTCTTCCTTTCTGGTTTTTATTAGGACTGTTGTTGTTGTTGTTAGGTGCCATCAAGTCGGAACCGACTTATAGCGGCCCTATGCAAAGCAGAATGAAACAATGTCTGATCCTGGGCCAAACTCACTACCACTGCCACACTTGAGTCCATCGATGCTGCCACCTGGCCAATCCATCTGTTTGGGGGTCTTCCTTTTTTTCTCTGACCCTCCATCTTACCAAGCATGATATCCTTCTCTAGCGACTGTTCCCTCCTGACAATATGTTCAAAGTATGAGAAACTAAGTTTGGCCATCTTGGCCTCTAAGGAGCACTCTGGCTGCACTTCTTCTAAAACAGATCTACTGGTACTTTTGGCAGCCCATAGCACTTTTAGTATTCTCCTCCAACACTATAATTCAAAGGCATCAATTCTTCTACAATCTTCCTTATTCACTGTCCAGCTTTCACATCCATATGAGGTTATTGAAAATACCACGGCTTGGATCAGGCACACCTTAGTCCTCAAGCTGACATCTTTGCTCTTCAACACTTTAAAAAGTTCCTGTGCAGCAGAATTGCCTAATGCAATATGTCGTCTGATCTCTTGACTGCTGCTTCCATGAGAGTTGACAGTTAATCTAAGAAGAATGAAGTCCTTGACAACTTCAATCTTAGGAGTGTAGACCACGGAAAAAGAAAGAATGTGTATGGGCAGGCATGAGGCTGGCTTGCAAAATGTGACCTTTGGTTGTTCAAACAAATATATATTTCTGTGTGTTTTATCTACATTCAAAATAAAAACAGAATAGAGGCAATTACTGTTAACTGATGGTACATGGAGAGGATTGTAACCATTGCAATGAAACAAAATATGACTGGTTCAGTGCAAAACTGATGTTCTGCCCTGTAAATTATCACTCAACTCACAAGGTCAGATGCAGACTCTGGAACACACCATCAGTTGCTCATATGCAAGTTCATGTTGAAGATGAAGAAAACTACAAAATAAGTCTCTTAGAGTTAAAATATGACCTTGAACATATCCCACCTGAATTTAGACGTTCTCTCAATAACAGATTTTATGAATTAGACACTAATGACAGAAGATAAGAAGAGTTGTGGGATGACATCAAGAGCATCATACAAGAAGAAGGCTAAAAACATTAAGACAAGAAAGAAGTAAAATAACAAAATGGATGTCAAAGAAACCTCATCTTTCTCCTGATGAGCAACTGGTAATTTTGATCTGCTGACCTCTCTTTTAGCAGCCCAGCTCATAATCCATTATGCTATGTGGAGTGCCCTCTTTATCAATTTGGATGCCTTTAATTTGCCTTTATTGTCTTCTAGCTCTGGCTTAGATTCTCAACACAAATTGAATAAGAGTGGTGATAAGGGGCATCCTTGTCTGGTTCCTGTTCACAATGGAAATACTTTCAGTGCCCTCCATTGAGAGAGATGTTGGCTGCTGGATTAGTATACATGCTCTTAATTATGTTGAGTAACTTCCCTTCAATTTTTGTTTGTTGTTTATTAAAATTGGGTGTTGGCAACCTTGGGACAGCAGTGCTCTGTGATAGAGGGATCAAGACATAGTCTGAATGGGTAAAGGAAGGGAAAAAAATTAGATGCTTGATTGGCTTATGGATATTTGTTTCCCTGCCTACTATTGTAAAGTGAACATTTAAGTATGATATAAATGAATTTTTGGAATTATGATTATAGGAAGCTTGTATCTTCAGCTTATAACTAAATGGATTAACTAAAAGCGAAATCAGAATTTGCACAGGGAAATAGGCTTCTTGTTATACTTTGTGGAGTATTGGACTTTATGTGGAATCCAGATCCCTACCCAGAATCTTCTGAGATGATATATTACCAATTTAAAATACATGCAGAACAACCCAGAACTGTTAGGAGAACAGAAGACGCTTTATGAAAGACTAACAACAGATTGTTTGGCTGTAAAAATTTCAAACTGACCTTTTTTTCCTGGTTGATGTGAATGGAAGAATAAAAACAATTCAAATTAAGTAATCTCATAAAAATAGTGTTTTGACTTAACACTGCTAAATTAAATACAACACAAATGTCTTAAGTTTTGTACTCCACTTGATTTTTTTCCCTCACAGTGTTAGCACTTCTGAAATCAATTGACATGTATGACAGTTTGGAACAAATCAGAAAATAAATAATAAACAGGCTTATTAATACAAATTAAAAAGTACTAATCAGAATGGATAGAAATATGTAATGATTTATGTGATATTGGATTAGAATCAAAGGATGAATATATACTGAAATAAACAAACGGTGCATACCTGGGTTTGTACTCATACGTAAATTTTCTGGTTCTGTCTACTGAAAGCCTACAACAATGAACCCAGTGGCAATAAGCATAACCAATTATATTTTCTAAAACATGAAAGACAACATGGTCTTAACCAGATAAAATACACAGAAATAAAACCAACAGAATCTGTGAGAAGAGAAGATATAGAAACTCAATATCATCAGCAAGGTTAAGACCAAGGGCTGATTTGGAAACTGACCAAATTGGAGCTGAAGAAAATGCATTTCATCTTAGACCAGAAAAGCCATCCCACAGTCACTCTTCCACAAATAAATGATCAGTGCTCAACCATTTCAAGAGATAGCATATGATCAAGAGCCAATGGTACTGAATGAAGAAGTCCAAGGTGCACTGAAGCAATTGACAAACAACATGGTTCCTGGAATTGATGGAATGAAAATGAAATCTTGCGACAAACAGATGCAGCTTTGTAGCCGCTCTCATCATTGCCACAAAATGTGTAGACAGATACTACGCTAACTAATTGTAAGAGATCTCTATTTGCATGCATTCCAGAGAGTGGTAACCCAATGAACTGTGGAAATCTTTGGATAATATTATTAATATCACATACAAGTAACATTTTGCTAAAGGTAATTTTTTAAATGACTGCAACAATACATTGAAAGGGATTTGCCAGAGGTTCAAGTAGAATTCAGATGAAGACTTGGAATAAGGGATATCATTGCTAATATCATAAATATCTTGGCTGAAAGCAGTGAATACAAAAATCATGTTTACCTTGTTTTAATAACTATACAAAAAAATTCAACTGTGCTATGACTAACAATTGGAAGAATGGGTATTCCTGAAAACTTAATTGTGCTCATGAGGAACTTAATCATAGACCAACAGGGCAGTCATTTGAACAGAACAAAAGTACATTGAAAAGTTTAAAATCAGGAAATGTGTGCACCAGGCTGTATTCTATTACCATACTTATTCAATCTGTGTGCTGAACAAATAATCTAAGACTGGATTATAGAAAGAATAATGTTTTATCACTGTTGGTGGAAGACTCATTAACAGCATGCAATATGGAAAGAATACAACCTTATTTGCTGAAAGTCAGGAGGACTTAAAATATTTTCTGATGAAGATCAAAGACCACAAACTTCATTATCAATTGCCTCTCACAGTAAAGAAAACAAAACAAAACAAAAAAAATCTCACCACAGGACATCCTGATAAATGGAGAAAAGATTGTAGCTGTCAAAGACTTAATTTTGCTTGGATCCTCTCTCATCAGTAATGAAAGCAGCAGTCAAGAAATGAAACACTGTACTGCATTAGGGAAATATGCTGCATAACATCACTCTAAAGTTCCAAGAGCAAAGAAGACAGTTTGAGGACTGAGGTACACCTGACCCATGCCATGATATTTTCAATAGCCTCATCTGTATGTAAAAATTGTACAATGTATAAGGGAGACAATATTATTGATGCATTTGAGTTATGGTGTTGGTGCAGAATATCGAAAGTTCAATGAACTGCCAGATGAAAAAATAAATCTGTGTTGGAAGAAGTACAGGAATTCTTCTCATAAACCAGGTTGGTAAAACATTGCCTCTCATAATTTTCATATACTATCAGGCAGGACCAGTCCCTGGAAAAGGACATCATGCTTGGTAATGTGGAGGTTCAGTAAAAAAAAAAAAAAAAAAAGAGTATCTCCAGTGAATAGGACTGGCATAGTGTCAGCACAATGGGCTCAATTTAATAACAATTGTAATGATGGTGTAAAACTAGGTAATATTTAATTTTGTTGTGCATTGAATAGGAACCATTTTGTTGTGCACCTAACTAGAACAATAGTGTGACTCATTTGTAAACGTGTGTGTGGAATTTGGAATTCAACTTTCCAAAAAAAAAAGTCTTTGGTCTTGGTTTATGAGAAATTGTAGGCTAGAGGGTCACCTGAGAGCTCCAAACTGAGTAATCCTCATGAAGAATGATACAGTTCCTCATGACCACTTGGTGAAGCCAGTAAAATCTGTGAGCCCTGAGATATGAATTGTGTCTAAATTGGTGACTATGCATGAGATTGTAGAATGTCCTTTTTGGGACATGGAAGGTCTATGCTCAAACCTCTCTTGGATCTTGCCTTATGTGTATCTTCACCAGGGTTTTTTGCTGGTTTGTTTGTTTTGGCTTTGTTATATTAAATCTGTTATAATAATTGTGGTGTTTCCCATGAGATGTTCTACCAAATGATCAGATCTATCAGTGATCAGTAGGAGCTTGCTGTTATGAAGTGGGGAAAGTAATGTGACCTCCAAATTTTCAGTAGTATCTACTGGTCTACCTGCAGGTTGTTGTTTTAAGAGCCATCGAGTCAGTTCTGACATATAAAACCCTATACAGAGTTTCCAAGAAGCGTCTGGTGAACTTGAACCACCGACCTTGCAGTTCAAACTAATTTTGAAGCCCAGGGCATTAACCCAAAACACTATTCCAGGGACCCAAAATGAACAATCATGCAGATGATGGTGGTTGTGTGCCATGGAGTCAGTTTTGACTTATAGGAACCCTGTATAGGATTTCTGAGGCTGTAAGTTTTTATGGGAGCAGAAAGCCTTATCTTTCTCCCATGGAACAGCTGGTAGTTTGGAATTACTGACTTTGTGCTTACTAGCCCTACTCATAATGAAGAGATATGTATAAAACCTGAGGTCTGAACTGAAAAAAGAAAACAAGCTCAGATTTCCATAGGATGTACTTGTGTGTGATGTTTGTTGATCTTCAGGGCCTTGCGTATTTGTATTATTAACTAAATTTCAAAACATTTTAACTATTATTTCTTAATTTTAAATCAGTTTTATTGAGGGATAATTAACACTTTAAAAAAGTGTAGAATTTGGTATATTTTGACATCAACAGTACAATCAAGAAAATAAACATTCAATGTGCTGAAAGTTTTTCTATGATTCTTTGTTGTTCTGTATTCCATCCCCTTTCACCACATCCTCAGGTAACCAGTGGTTGGCTTAGTGTTCTCATATGTTAGTTTGCATTTTCTATATGTAAATAGCAATATACAATATGTACTTTTCCTCTTTTTTTTCTCCCTGTTTGTTTTAGTCTGACTAATTTTTAGTCCAATTATATTCAGTTGCACTTTCCCTTTACTGTGAATCAAGTTTGTTGCTTTAATTGTTGATTTAAATAACTATTACAAATAAAACAGCTTGAAATGCATAAAAGTCTTTGTGTGAATAAAAATTTTTCATTTCTGGGTAAGAATCTAGGCTTGAAATAGATGGATCAAATGGTAGGTGTATATTTAACATTGTAAGAAATTGCCAAACCGCTCACTGTTTATACTATTTTATATTCCTCTAACAATATGTTAACAGTTCAAACTCTTCTGTATTGTTGCCATACTTGATATGATCAGTTATTATAAATCCAGAAAGTTTTGATCATTTACCCCAGATCCAACGATGAATACCTTGATATCTGTATATAATCACTGTATCCTTCCTATAATATTTTTGCAATAGTAAGTACTTAGAATAATATTTTCCATAATTCCTATTTTATAACTATTTAGTAGTATTAAAATATATGAAGTAGTGCTGTATTTTCATCTTTGGAAATGTCTGACTTTCCTGATAGACTTTAAGCAACATTGGAAAAAGCTAGAAAAATAACATGTATTAAACCTTTAATATGTTTTAGTATTTAGTATACATTATGAAGAAGATTCTACAGATTTTGGTATTTCTTAGAACAATTTTTCTATACAACAGCTTAAGTTAAGGAGCTTTTCAAAAGGTAGAATATTTAGTATAGGTAGGACTTGCTCTATATCATGCCTATGTTATTGTTAATGCCATTGACTCAGTCCAAATAATAGAGACCCTTTATAGCATTTCAAGGAGCAGCTGGTGGATTTGAATCACTGACCTTTGAGTTCAAACCAACCTTGTGGTCCAGTGATTTATCCCACAGTGCCACAACAGGACTACTTGTAGATTACAGCACCTCCATACATCTTTGCTGAATAAATAGAACTAATTTCTGATTTTTCTTCCTTATAGATTCATTTCTTTCTATATCTATATTCATTTTTGGTTATAGCTATATATCGTTAATATCTTAACTCAAATTACTTAGAATGTTTGGCATAGACATAACAGCAGTGAATTTAACAAATGTTTGCCCATGAATATGCATTTAAAGTAATGTATGCTTCTCATTCTTTTAATGAGTGGAATGGATTATGACTTTGTGACTATCAGGCTGACAGGAAGGTAATAATACCATAGATCTTAGAAAAAAAGTTTCCTGAATCTATATTTTATCTAAAAGATATGTTGCATATAGATGACTCCCAATAAATAGAACCCAACTACGTTTTCCTACTGTGTTCTGAGAAATAGTAACAATAACAACAAAAAATGGTGGGGGATAATGAATGGAAAATACATGCCATTAAAATATCTTAAAGTATAGAATTTGAAAACATTGTATATATGTGAAAAACAAATAATGGTATTCTTGATACTACATGCCATGGCTACCCACAGAGTCATAGTAGCGTATAGTAGGCCTGTCCCTGAAAGAACAACAGGGATAAATTATCTTTGCACATAGATTTACTCCCAATAAAAAAAGGGGACAGATATGAGTAAGGTATACCAGTCAATTAAATACAATTCTACCAGTTATGCAAATTACCCCATTTATCATTGCCTAAGTAAAGAGAAAGAAAGACTAGTATTAGGACAATTCAGAACACATCTCATAGAGTAAAACATCACAGGGAAGAAACATATTTCTAATAGTTTATTAGCGTAGTTAAAATTTATGATCATTGACTAAAAATAATGGAAACAAAATTATTTTGGATTTTAAAATGATCATTATTAATCATATTTTACTGGAGTTAAAATTTCACTTATAAAATCTGTAATATTTATCAGGTATATATCTATATCTCTATCTATCTATCTATCTATCTATCTATCTATCTATCTATCTATCTATCTATACACATACACACACACGCATATATGTATATGTATGCATATATCATAGAAGTTTAGAGGATAGCACTGTTTTTATATTCTTAAATTTGCTTCCACATTAACATCATATAGAGTAGTTGAAAGATAGGGAAACTATTCTCAGTGCATCTGCCTAGCAATTTCATATAATTGACTGATATTTTAGGTAGTAAGTTCAGAAAACAGAAACAGTTGAAAGCTATCTGACCTGAATTTATTCCACAAAGTGTTATTCCCATCTGAAAATATGTCTGTGATTTATTCTCTGTCAGTGCTATATCTACACTAATGCACCATTATGCATAGTTGATGTTTCAGATGTATAACCATCTTTCTTCTTGAAGCCAGAACTTTATGATTACGCCAGACATCGTCTGGCATAATCTATTTAGCTACTCAATTTTACCTCCATAGTTTCTGATGAATCTGGAATAATTAGTTAAATATTTACTCTTTTATGTTTAAATTTTCTAGAACAAAGAAATTATGCATGCAGAAAGTGTGCAGGGGGGTTGAAGATAACAAATGATACATCAAGCACAGCCTAATGTAGCTTTACTGGAGTAGAAACTGTGGTAATAAATCACCTGCCAATGTTGAAAATAAAATACTGCCTTGGCCTCCATCAGCCACAAAAGAAAGGTTAAATGTTATTTCTCACAATAACTGTGTGGTCTTCATAGCTGACACCTCCAATATTAAACCCCATCATTATTTTCTATAGAAAATATTTGATCTTTATTCCTAATGGAACATTTTTATAAAGAAATACTTTTCCAAATATCTAATATCCTTGAAATACCTTCATTCATTTTATGGTTATTTTAGCCTATAAAAGTATTCCCCTCTTAAGCTCAAAACTAGTTTTATGTAATGGGTAGCTTTGGGAGGTTGAAATTCATTCTGGTCAACTGTAAGTGACCTCTTAATAATTGGATTCTTATGAACTCTGTGTTAGAGTAGTCTGTAAATTGAAATATTATCCCTGGATAAGCTCAATGATTTATTTTTGAGCTTGTTTATTAAATTAGATCTCCATTTGGGTCATATTCTATTCAAAATTTAAAATATCAACCTCATTCTTTGATGCATCTGTACAACAATCATTTCCCTATTATACTTTCTATAAAGTATCAATTTTTATAGAGTCTTCAAAATGTATCTTAGTCTCAAAGAGGAAAAACATAAAATATGCTTCAAGAGACATATATGTGAGTATTAAAATTATGGTGACATTGATGTATGTACATATAAGCCAAAAATTGCAAATCCTCTCAATCATGGTAAAAAACCTTATCAGACTAATTGATCAAGACTCCACCTGTACCTGTATCATCTTCACTACTAACTATAGTGTTATCCACATTTATTTCTGCCTCAATTTAGCAATCAAGGTCCTTCCTATTCTCCTCCTTTTCCAAAAATAATATTAAGGAGACCTATATTTAATGCTCAACCAGAGAACGGTAAAGTTTGTCAGAACAATTTTGTCTCCTGACAAGTCTCCTGAAACCCATACTCAAGATGTCCGAGCTTCCTGTATAGAAACAGACTCCTGTAGGATCACCCTTGGATTGTGGGCCAAAAGGTCATCAGCTCCAACACACCAGCTGCTCAATTGAAACCCTTCACAGGGTTGCTTTAAGTTGGAACCTACTGGACAGCACTAAGCCACATCATCA
Source organism: Chrysochloris asiatica (assembly GCF_000296735.1). Lineage (NCBI taxonomy): Eukaryota > Metazoa > Chordata > Mammalia > Afrosoricida > Chrysochloridae > Chrysochloris > Chrysochloris asiatica. The sequence continues at coordinate 6,906,730 of NW_006408671.1, read as the reverse complement.
AGTGTAGAAGCGGAGAGAATGCCTTCCAGTATAATCATCGCAAAAATTTGTCACCAGACACCCAAAGCGTCATTGAATGAGTTTATTCATATCACACAGCCACATGTGCCCTTCTTTACCAAAACCAGCAATGATTTTTAAAACAACTCAAACCAGAATTTCCTCTGTAAATATACTATTCAATCAAGCAGCATTTTATTTACTGATAAATTAATTCAAATTTTCACACATAGTAATTATAAACTTGGAGTTGCAGACGCACTTAATTAATCTAATTTGTGAATAAAGGCATTGTTTTAGATTCAGTACTGCAAAAAATTTAAGGGCAAGCACTGTTTCCATAGTAAGCCCAGAACAGTTACTTGGGTATCACCTCCTGTATTTCCTGAATAGTTTCTGGCATAGGTCTTTGTTTTTATATACTGGTATGGAGATGTCCAAGATAAACTCTATCCTAATCACTACTGTACTAAAGCATAGTCCTGGAATGACATAGTTCTAAATGTGTATATATATATGAAGTCCTGAAGGTGCAAATGTTAAGCACTTGACTGCTAAGAGAAATTTTGTTGGTTAAAATCCACCAACCGCTCCATGATGAAAAAAACCTGACAATTTTCTCCAATAAAGATTATAACCTAGGAAGAACTATGGGGTAAATCTATTATTCCCTGTTATATCATTGAGTTGGTCTCAAATCGATGGCATAAAACAACAAGCAAAAATGAAAAATGTTAATTAATAAAAGACAAGTTTTTTTCTTCAGAAAGTTCATTATATATGAAAAGATAATTGAATATTCTGCATTTTATGAAGGTTATAAGTAATGCATGTACTTAAAAGTATGGCTGTAAATTTCTGATTTTGCCATCAAAATTTTAAATACATAGGATCAATTATTAGCTTTTGAGGCTAAACATAAACAAATTTCATAAAGTGTACTTGAACTCATAAAAACTGAATGTATAGCAGAACAAAATACAGCATAATCCTGTGTCTTCCCACTCCCCACTCTAGTCCATCACTGTGCCACTGTATCAATCCATCTCCCTAAGAGAGTAAACATGATGTCTTCTCTAGAAGTGAAGATAATGTTGGGTTTTGATCCATACAGTTTCCACTAGTTAAATTTTTAAATAGATTTCCATGCCTTTCTTCTCACCTGTCTCAGTCTGGAAGATCTATTAAAACATATCCATCATGGGTGACTCTACTCATATTTGAAATATTGATCTTCCAGTATCACAAAAATATGCAAATAACCAAAGTAGGACAAACTGACAGATGGGTGGTTCTTTTAGTCATAAATAATACAAAACAAAATACTTTCCCAACATATTTCAGAAATTAGATTTCATTTCTGAGAATATGATAAAAATATTGTGACCCATTTTTTTTTCTCTTTTCTTTTAATCTCTGTTATATATAAAACCTATTGCCATGAGTTCAGTTCCAATTCATGGCAACTCTGTGTGTGTCAGAATAGGGCAGAGCTGAATAAGGTTTTCAGTAGCTTATTTTTAATAAACTTAATCACCAGTAATTTCTACTGAGGTGGCTCTAGGTGAGCTCAAACCTCCAATCCATTAGGTATTAGTAAGCATGCACTACTCTAGGATGTTCTTTCATTTCTCTCTCTCCTAACCCCCCATAACACACACTTGTTATTAGGTGTCATCCAGTCAGTTCCAACTCATATTGATCCTATGCTAACTGAGATGGATTGGAACCATGGCAGCAGCAATGGGTCCATGCATATTAACGATTGTGAGCATCACACAGGACAGAGTCATGTTTCATTCAGTGGTACACAGGGTCACTCTGAGTCAGAGCCAACTTGATGGCACCTAACAAAAACAACAGAATACTATTTTTCCTCAAATTTATTCATAGTTATAATATACACAGCTGAATGACTGTGCATAGTCAATGAAACAGATATTAATTCTTGCAATCTTCCTGGTATCTTCCTAAGCATTTGTCTATATTTCCCAAGGTCCGTCTTATTGTGTGTTGCCTTCCCCTTCACCCAAATTGTTATATGCCTAATCTCATAGAGAGAAGTAAAAGATAATTATATTTTTCTTAAACTGCTATATATTCAATAATTTGGTAGAAGGAACATATGATCAATTGTAAATGAAGACCTGTATATTACTTCCTTACTATTATTGTATTATATATTCCTCTCACCACTCAATTGTCAGTTTGTTGTACTGTAGTGGCCTGTGCGCTGCTGTGATGCTGGAAGCTATGACACCAGTATTTTGATACCATCAGGAGAACCTATGGTCAATAGTTTTCCGTGGGGCTTCCAGACCAAGACAGATTAGAAAAAGGAGAAGTAGACTACATATGATTGATTAGCCAATGCAAATCTGATGGATAGCAGCAGAAAAATGCCAAATATGGTGCTAGAATATGAAAACATTATTCATAGCTATATATTGTCAGATATAGCGCCAGAAGAAGAACCTTGAGAACTCGAAGACTTTCAGAATAAGACTGGGTAAGAGCTGCTTCTGTGAAGTGATGTTGATCATAATGACATGAATGGAGGAAAGTTTTTAGGACCTTTATTTGCTGATGGGGCATAACTTAAATGAGATGAAAAAACTGTAAATATCTGTTAATAATTAGATAAAGGCATATACAAAGTATGAATTTAGGAAAATTAGAAATTGTCAAAAATGAAAAGAAACACATAAAGATTGATATACTATGCACTAATGAACTAAAATGGCCATTTTGAGTCAGACAATAGCATGGTTTACTATTCCTGGAATGACAAATAGAAGGGAAATGACATCACATTCATTGTCAAAAAGAACATTTCAAGATCTGTCTTGAAGTACAATACTGTATGTAATAGGATAATATCCATATGAATACAAGGAAGGCCAGTTAATATCACAATTATTCAAATTTACACACCAACCACTAAAACCAATGATGATAAAACTGAAAATTTCTTCCGTCTGAAATTGATGAAACATCGATCAAGGAGTTCCAAGGAGCACTCTGGCTGCACGTTTTCCAAAACGGATCTATTGGTTCTTTTGGCAGCCCATGGCACTTTCAATGTTTTCCTCCAACACCATAACTCAAAAGCACTCATTCTTCTACAGTTTCCTTAGTCAATCTGCAGCTTTTGCATGCATATGAGGTTATTGAAAATAGCATGGCTAGGGTCAGGTGCACCTTAGTCCTCAAGCTGACATCTTTGATCTTCAACAATTAACAAAGGTCGTGTGCAGCAGATTTACCTAATGCAATACATCATTTGATCTCTTGAGTGCTGCTTCCATGAATGTTGAGGCATCTCTTCCCCTGTCACATTTTGAGTGCCTTCCAACCTAAGGGGCTGATTTTCTGGCACTATATATGACAGTGTTTCTCTGCTATTCATAAGGCTTTCAGTGACTAAATATTTGGAAGTAGTTCATCACTCTTTGTTCTTAGTCTGTCTTTGTCTGGAAGCTCATCTGAAACCTGTCCACCATGGGTGACCCTGTTGGTATTTAAAATACAGGTGGCATAGCTTTCAGAATCACAACAACTCACAAGCTACCACAGTACAACAAACTGACAGATGACCCTATAATATGAGAGGCATGATGTCCTTCTCCAGGGAATGGTTCTTCATAATAATATGTTTTCCCATAACTCTTCTGCCTTAAGGACATTAGTGTCTAAAACATCAAACCTGTTCTTAAGATGATATCTAAATTCAGGTGAGATATGTTCAAGGTCATATTTTGGCTCTCAATGATATATTTTACTTTTCTTTTGCTTCTACCTGATCTTGAATAAGAGCAAGTGATAGTCTGCTCCACAATATTCCCCTGGTCTTTTTTCGCTGATGATATGGAATTTTTCACCATCTATTACCTCACCACTGGACCAATGGAGAAGAGACTGAAGTTGTCAAGGACTTCATTCTTCTTGGATCAACTATCAACACTCGCAGAAGCAGCAGTCAAGGGATCAGATGACGTATTGCATTAGGCAAATCTGCTGCACAGGAACTTTTTAAAGTATTGAAGAGCAGAGATGTCAGCTTGAGGACTAAGG
>NW_006408671.1:6870002-6901856 GCF_000296735.1 Chrysochloris asiatica | reverse complement strand
CAGACATTGTTTTGTTCTGCTGTGCATGGGGTCGCTATGAGTCGGTTCCGACTTGACGGCACCTGACAACAACAACAACAGCAAAGTTCTATCATGTGGTCTCTCATGTCATTTCTATTGCCAAGGCTAGGTTTACAACAACTTATCCTTTCTTTTTTTTTCCAACCTTTGCATTCCAATCATCAGTAATTATCAATACATCTTGATTGCATGCTTGGTGAATTTCAGACTGAAAATGTTGGAAGAATTCTTAAATAGCATTATCACTGGCTCTAGTGGTTGGTGTGTAAATATGAGTGATAGTGTTATTAAATGACTTTCCTTGTTTGTCATTGTTAAGTGCTATTGATGTGGTTCAAACTGATAATGATCCTGTATAGGGTTTCCAAGGATGGCTGGTGAATTTGAACCCCTGCTCTTGTAGTTCAAATTGACCTTTCAGTCCAGTGCATAGTCCCACAGTGCCACACCAGGTCTTCCTTGTAGGTGTACAGATGGCATCCTATCACAGACAGAATTATACTTCAAGATAGATCTTGAAATATTCATTTTGATAATGAATGTGATGCTTTTCTTTAATAACAAATATTCACAATATTTCACTATTCAATATTCTGTTGCTATCTGATGTTTTCCCACTCGTATTCATAAGGTTCCCAGTGGCTAAACATTCAGAAGTAGTCTGCCTCTCCTTCTTCCTAGTCTGAATTGGTAAGGAAATTCAGCTGAAACCTGTCCCTATGGGTGACCCTGGTATTTATAGTAGTGGTGACATAGTGTCCAGCATTATATTAATATGCACGCCATCACAATATTACAACCGGATATAGGAGTGGTGGAATTTAAGTAAGAGTGTTATAAATTAGTCTTCTTTGCATTAATCATCAAGAACTTTTCAATATCTAATTTGAAGTATAACGTCTGTGATACGGAAACATTGATACAGAAGTACAATTAAGTGTTCTGGAATACTCATACTTCTCAATGTTGTCTATAACTTGTCATGATCCACACAATCAATAGCCTTTGCGTAGTCAATAAAGCATAGGTAAACATCTCTCTGATATTCTCTGCTTTCAGCCAAGATCCACCGGACATCAGCAATGATCTCTCTCGTTCCACGGACTCTTCTGAATCCAGCTTGAACCTCTGGAAGTTCTCTGTCAATGTATGATTGTAGCCATTTCTGTATTACCTTTAGCAAAACTTTACTCGCTTGAGATATCAGAGAGGTTGTCCGATGATTTCTGCATTCTGTTGGGTCACCTCTCTTTGGAATGGGCACAAATATGGATCTCTTCCAATCAGTCGGCCAGATAGTTGTAGTTGCCAGCACAGTAAGCCATATATTTGTTTGATTCAAAATGACCAATACCAGTCCATTTTAGCTTACTGATGCCTAGGATAACGATTTTTATCATTCCCTTTCATTTTGGACAACTTCCATTATTCCTAGATTAATGCATTTTATATTCCATGCTACAGTTACTAATGCATGTTTACAGCTGTTTCTCCTCATTTTTAGTTTTTTTCTCATTACAAAAGAACCAATAGATCTGTTTTGGAAGAAGTGCAGCCAGAGTGCTCCTTGGAGGCCAGGATGGCTCAGCTTCGTCTCTCCTACTTTGGACATATTGTCCAGAGGAAACGATCGTTGGAGAAGGATGTCATGCTGGGTAGGGTGGAGGGTCAGAGAAAAAGAGGAAGACCCCCAACGAGATGGATCAGCCAGGTGGCATTATTGATGGACTCAAGTGTGGCAGCGGTTTAAGGTTGACCCAGGATCAGACATTGTTTCGTTCTGCTGTGCATGGGGTAGCTGAGTCGGTTCCGACTCGATGGCACCTGACAACAACAACAACAACATTAGCAAATGAAAGTCCGTAAAAACTTAACTCCATTTATTAACTCCATGTGGACAACTCAACTTTGAGGAGACAACTCTTCCCTGTCATTTTTTCAGTGTTTCCAACCAGAGGGGTTCTTTTTCTAGCACTATAACTGTCAAAATTCTATTGCTATACCAGATGTTTCAATATTCAATATTCTGGTGTTACCTGACAGTGTTCTTCTGCTAGTCACAAGATTTTCAGTGGTTAAACATTAAGAAGTAGTTTGCCTAAAACAAATTCTAAAGTGTAAATTTGCTGGTGGAAACGAAGACAAAAGAGCTGAACTGAATATTTCAAAGGGAAGCTCAGAAAGAAAAAGTCAAGTGTTATAATTAAGTGTGCAAGACCTGGAGTTAGAAAATGAAAAAAAGAAAAACAGTCACTATTTCTCAATCTAAAAGAACTTAAATTCTTTCGTTCCTATATAGGGTCACTATGGGTCAGAACTGATTTGACAGCACTTAACAATAACAACAACATAGATGAAATAATGAATGATGAAAGAAGCATTAAAAGAAATGAAGGAATACAGAGTCATACCAAAGATAAATGGTTCATGTTTAACCATTCCAAGGGGTGCTATGTGACCAAGAATTAATGGTACTGAAAGAAGAAATTAAAGGTGCACTAAATACATGTTCAAAAACTGATGGAATACAAATGGAAATTTTTCAACAAACAGATGCAGTACTGTAGACACTCATTCATCTATGCCAAGAAAATTAAAAGACAGCTGGCTGGCCAAATGATTGGAAGATATACATATTTGTAGCCATTCCAAAGAAAGGTGACCCAACAGAATGTGGAAATCATCGGACTATATCATTAATATCACATGCAAATAAAATTTACCTAAAAACAATTCAAAAACAGCAGCAACATTATATTGACTGGGAATTTCCAGAAACTCCAGCCAGATTCAGATGAGGACATGGAACAAGGGATATCACTGCTGATATCAGCTGTTGTCTGAAAGCAAAGAATACCAAAGAGATATTTTCCTGTGCTTTATTCACTATGCAAAGGCTTTGGACTTCATGCATTTTGGAAACCTATGGATGACATTGCAAAGAGTGGGTATTTCAAAACACTTAATCATGATTGTGAGAAACCTTTACATAGACCAAAAGGCAGTCATTGAAACAGATTAAAAATCAGTTTAAATATAAGTTTAAAATAAGGAAAGTTGTATTCTTCTGCCATGCTTAATTAATTTGAATGCTGAGTAAATAATTTGATAAGCTTCATTATATGAAGAAGAACATGGCATCAGGATTGGAGGAAGAATCTTCAAAAACTTACAATATGCAGATTATTTACTCTTGCTTCCTAAAAGCGAAAAGATCTTAAAATACTGATGGATGGCAACGACAACTACTTTCAGTGTGTATTGCCCCTCAGTGAAAAGGAAGCAAAAATCCTCACCACTGAAAGAAAAAATAGCATCATGATAAATTGGAAAAAGATTGAAGTCATCAAATATTTCATTTTATTGGTATACACTGTCATCACTCATAGAAGCAGCAGCTATGAAATCAATGCTTTAGGCAAATCAGCTGCACAAGACTTCTTTAAAATGTTCATTAATATAGATGTTCCTTTTAGGACTAAGGTGTCCTGAAGTATTTTTATTATACTCATATGCATGTTAAAAATAAACTATGAATAAGGAAGACCCTAGAAGAATTAATACATTTCAGTTATGGTAATGGAGAAGAATATTAAAAGTATCATGGATTTCCAGAAGAACAAACAGATCTGTGTTGGAAGAAATGCAGCAAGAATGCTCCTTAGAAGGGGGGATGGCCAGACTTCGTTTCTCATACTTCTAACATATTATCATGAGGGACCAGTGCCTAGAGAAGGACATCATGCTTGGTAAAGCGGTGGATCAGCAAAACAAAGGAAGACTCTCAACAAGATGGATTGACACATTGCCAGAAACAATGAACTCAAGCATAACAACAATTCTGAGTATGGAGCATGAATGTGTAGTGTTTCATTCTGTTTTACACGGAGTCGCTATGCATCAGAACAGACATGATGAAACTTAACAACAGCAACAACATGTATTTTTCTGTCAAAATCCTCTTATTCTTGCAATTATATGTTAAGATAATTTGTGGATTTCCCCCCTCTATATGTACATGTTGTTATTGTTAAGTGCCTTTGAGTAGGTTCCCAAATCATTGTGAACTTTTATAGGGTTTCTGAGGCTTTGAATCTATGCTGAAGCAGAAAACCTCATATTTCCCCTAGTGGGCTTGAACTGCTGACCTATGGTTCACTATCTAGTGTTTTTCTTATTAAGCCACCTTGAGACTATGGTGCTGTGCCCAGGCCAGTTACTTCTGGGTTCTTAATTCGGTTCCGTTAGTCCATGTATGTCATTGTACCAGAACCAGGTTTTTTTACTATGCTCAGGAGGAGTAATTCTATTTATTTGTTAATTTCCTACAGATGTTTGGTCCCAAATATGTTAAAAAAAGAAAGAAAAAAATGACAACACAGCAGTACATTTCTTAGGAGCTCTGGTAGCATAGTGGTTATGAAATGGGATACTAACCTCAGGGTCAGCAGATTGAAACTACCAGCTGCTCCACGGGAGAAAGATAAGGCTTTCTGCTCCCATAAAGATTTACGACCTCAGAAACCTTGTTTAGGGTCGCTATGGTTCGGAACCGACTCGACGGCACTTAACAACAACAACAAAATTTCTTAGGCTCAGAATACATCATATTACCCTCATGGTATCATAAACTGACTTTTCTTTTAGATTTGATGCTTTTTCCTACAATTTATGAACATTTTCATTCAAATTACTTTGCATACTTTAAGTTTCTCCATAATGAATAATTTCTCTTTCTAGCCAGACATCATACCAACAAATTAAAAGTGTCATTATCATATTCATTACATTTTATTTACAGTTTTAAGACAATTTTATTTGTAAATAAAATCAATTTTACTTATAAATACTCATAATTTACTACTTTATTCAGACAACATACTATATGGTAATTTGGACATTGCCTTTATTGCTACTATCCCCTGATTTTGTTAACATACTTCTTTTCAATTAGCATACTGTCTGGTTTCCCAAGCCTAGAATTTTTGTTCCACACCTTCATTTGCTTCAATCTTTCAAGGTCAAATTAAGTATCTTCTCTCTTATAATGCATATTAATTTGATGATTTTTCCTCTACAAATTTCATGCACACAATTCTGTGTCTTTTCTGCAGAAACATAAAACCATATCACATTTCCACATAATAAAATGTCTAAGGGGAGTGTAGAGTGAATATACAAATAAGAATATTAATGAATAATAAAAAAAGCATTTTTGTAAATATGGAAATCAAGAGTTTTAATATTGGAAAGCCCTACAAATAATAAGAAACATTCTTTTCCTTCTGTGCTCTAGTCTGCTTAACTCTATTCTGTTTAACATAGATACCCTATATATAACAGAACACTGACTGCTCTTGTATCATCCTCAAAATTATTATGTGTAAGTCAGTTCATTGTCGAAATCATTGTGTCTAGCTGTCTCTTTGAGTGTCTTCCTCTTTTTTACTGGCCATCTACTTCACCAAGCATGTCTTTTTTCTGACAGCCAGACTCATAACTCACATTACCAGAGCTCTTTCCTGGATTGGATTAGGAACAAAATGTATTCATAGTCTACCCTTTCATCAAACGTTTAGACTTTTTAAAGCCCATTTCATGATGAATAATTGTAGCATCTCCAACTTGAGAAAAACTTTGATTTTTCTGGTTTTCCTTTTACTCCATATGATTGTGAAAATCTATATGAATTTAGGATAACCTTTGAGCAGCTTCAGGTTAACTGTAGCACTGTGAGTTTCTACATTCACTTACTTTCAGTTTTATGACTAATTCTCAGTTTCCTGACAGTGAAGTGATGGATTAAAATAATTTTTTATGTTTTATTTTATTTAAAAAGTAATTGTTTTAAGGAGAGATTGGAGTGTTTTATACTTTAAGAAATAGAAATCTACCAGGATAGCATTAAAATAATAGTGTGTTTTTTTCAATTGTACAACAATTTTGCACTACTTAAAAGCTAATATGATTCCTTAGGTTTTTGATTTTTTAATTTTTTATTACAAACTAGGTGAAATTTTAGAAAACAAATTAATTTTGCATTCAACAATTCTTACACAATTTGCTTCATTTAATTGAGTGTAATCCCTGTGGTGTAGCATTATTTAATGGTATTATTACATGTATTTTCAAAAACTGAGGTCAACTTACAATATTTGTTTTCATATACTATGACTTGACAGCATTTATCAACAACAACAACAACAACAGCTACAATCCTCCACCACTTGCTACCACTCATCTGTCTGTTGTACTGTGGTGGCTTGTGTATTTCTGTGATGCTAGAATCTATGACCTGTATTTTAAAGACCAGCAAGAACACCCATGGTGAATAGGTTTCAGTACAGCTTTCAGACTAAGACAGACTAAGAAGAATAAAAAGCTGACTACTTCTGAATGTTTAGCTAGAGAAAACCTTATGAATAGCAGTGAAACACTGACAGATGTACTGTTGAATGATGAGCCCTTCAGATTGAAAGTCACTCAGAATACGACATAGAAGACTTATCTCCTCAAAGTAGAGTTGATCAGGATAACAGAAGTGGAATAAAGTTTTCACATATCCATTTACTGATAGGGTTAAACTCAAAATGATGAGAAACAACTTCAAACATCTATTAATAATCAGAACATGAAATAAACGTGTGCATCTAGGAATATTTGAAGTTATCAAAACTGAAATAGAACAAATAAAGATTGATATCTTAGGCATTAGTGAGCTTAAATGGACTATGATAGGACATTTTGAATCAGACACTTATAGATTACTGTGCTGGGAAGGATGAATTGAAGAGGAATGATGTCACATTCATAATAAAAGAACTTTTAAGATTTTTCTTGAAGTACAATGTTATTTGTGAGAGAGTAATGTCCATACACCTACAAGGAACATTCGTTAATACCACTATTAGTAAAATTACACACCAACAACTAATGTCATTGTTGATGAAATCAGAAAATTCTGTCAACTTCCTCACTCTTAAATTGACTAGAAATGTGATCAAGATGTATTGATAATTACTAGAAAATGGAATGCAAAGTTTGGAAATCAAGAGTAAGGATCAGTAGGTAGAAAATATGGCCTTTGTGATAGAAATGATGCTGGAAAATTCATGATAGAATTTTGCAAGACCAATGACGTTTTTATTCCAAACGCCTTTTTAAAATAACATAAAAGGGGACTGTATATATCAACCTCACCAGATGGAATACACAGAAATCAAATTAACTCTCTCTCTTGAAAGGGACAGTACAAAAACTCAATATCATCATTCAAAATAAGCCTGGACCAGAAGGTTAAATAGATCATTAATTGTTCATATGCAAGTTCAGACTGAAGCTGAAAAAAACGTAAAACAAGTCCATGAATGCCAAAATATGATGGTAAACATGTCCCATATGAATTTAGAAACCATCTCAACTACAGATTTTATTCACTCTGTACAGGGTTTCCGAGGCTGAAAATCTTCATGGGAGCAGAAAGCCTTATCTTTCTCCTGCGGAACAGCTGGTAGTTTTAAACTGCTGACCCTGAGGTTAGTATCCTGATTCATAACCACTACGCTACCAGAGCATAGACGTGTTTAATCAAATGGAAGAAATGATGAAGTCAAAGAGCTGCACAGAAATTTCAAAAGGCAGCTCAAGAAGACAAAGTCAAGTAATATAATGAAATCTGTTAAGATGGGTAGTTAGAAAACAAAAGTGAAACACACAGCATTTCTCAAGTTGAAAGAAATGAAGAAAAAAATCCAAGCCTTGCCTTGAAATATTGAAGGATTCTATGGGTAAATATTATTGAATATTGCAGAAAGCATCAAAAGAAGATGGAAGGAAAATAGAGTCACTTCACCAAAAATAAAAAAATAAAGAAAAAGATTTTCAACCATTTCAAGAGGTAGCATGTGATCAAGAGCCAATGATACTGAAGGATATAGTCCAAGCAGCAATGAAAGGATTGTTGGAAAAACAAACCTTCAGGAACTTATGGAATACAAATTGAAATATTTCAACAATATAATGCAGCACTGGAACCACTCACTCATCTATGCCAAGATATTTGGAAGACAACTACCTGACAAACTGACAGCTAGAAGCCTATATCTGTGTCCGTTCTAAAGAGAGATCACCCAACAGCATGTGGAAATCAGCAAACAATACTATTAATAGCACATGCAAATAACATTTTGTAAAGATAGTACTGATAGGGAACTGTCAGAGATATGAGGTGGATTCAGACAAAGATGTAGAATGAAATATATTGTTGCTGATGTCAGATGGATCTTGGCTGAATTGCAGAAAATACTATAAAAAATGCTTACCTGTGCTTTATTTACTATTAAAAGGCTTTTGAATGTGTAGATCATTACAAGCTATGGGCATTGTTGAGAACCAGTGTCCTGCTTTATATGAGGAAGAATGTAGCATCAGAATTGGAAGAAGACTCATTAACGACCTGCAACATGTAGATACAGCTTTACTTGCTTAAAGTGTAGAGAATTAAGAATACTTACTGATGAAGACCAAAAACCTCAGCCTTTAAAATGGGTTGCACATCAATATAAAGAAAACAAAAATCTTCAAACTGGACCAATAAATAACACCATGGTAAATGGAGAAAAGATTGAAATTATTAATGACTTCATTTTGCTTGGATCCACTATCAACATTTATGGAAACAAGAGTCAAGAAATCAAACAACGTATTGAATTAGGCAAATCTGTTGCAAAGACCTCTTTAAAGTGTTCAAGAGCTGAAATGTCAGTTTGACAACTAAGGTGTGACTAGCCCAATCCATGAAATTTTCAGTAGTTTCATATGCAAGTAGAAATTGGACAATGAATAAGGAAAATCATAAAATCATTGATGTATTTCAGTTATAGTTTTGGAAAAGAATTTTAAAAGTACCATGGACTGCTAGAAGAAGAAACAAATCTGTTTGAACAAGTATGTCAGAGTGCTCCATAGAAGCCAGGACTTTGTCTCTCATACTTCAGACATGTTATCAGGAAGCACCAGTCCCTGGAGAAGGTTATCATGCTTGTAAAGTAAAGGGTCAGAAAAAAAAAAAAAGAGGAAGAATCCCAATTAGATGGACTCGCACAGGGACAGAAACAATGTGCTAAAGCATAACAATGACTGTGAAGATGGCACAGGACAAAAAGATAGTCCATTCTTTATGCATAAATTCACTATGAGTCGGAACTGACTTGACATCTAACAATAACAAGAAAGCTAAGATACCAGTTTAAGGTGTTCCTGGCCCAAGTCATGGTATTTTCGGTAGCCACATCTGCATGCAAAAGGTGGACAATAAATAAAGAAGAGCCTAGAAGAACTGATTCACTGAAGTTGTGGTGTTGTATAAGAATACTGATGATACCATGGGTTGTCAAAACATGAAACAGTTCTGTGTTGGAAGATTAACAGCCTGAGTGCTTGTAAAAACCAGCATAGTGAGAGCTGGTCTCTCAAATTTTGTAGCTGTTATCAGGAGGTACCAAACACCTGTATAATTACATTATTTTTGGTAAAATTTAGGGTCATTTAAAAGGAGGAAGACCCCCGAAAAGATGGATTGGCAAAGTTGCAGCAATGAGGGGCACAAGGGTAAAAAAATTGTGAGGATGGCACAGGAAAGAGCAGTGTTTTATTCTGTTGTACATAGGGTTGCTATGAGTTAGAACTGCTCATCAGCACCTAACAACAGTCTCCTGTTTAGTGATATATCTTTTTTTTTTTTTTTTTTTAAAGAAACATACATTTAAATAGTTTAATAATAGAGGAAAGATTGCTATAGCTAGTTCTTGTTATTAGTGTTTTTGTATCAATTCCAAATCATAGTAACCCTGTATAGGGTTTCTGATGAATGACAGGTAGGGTTTGAATTGCCAGCCTCATGATTTCCAGCACAGTGCTTATCCAACAGTGACACAATTGTTTTCCCATAATTACTCTGTTGTTGTTGTTGTGTTGTTAGGTGCCTTCCAGTTCTGCCGCCATAGTAAATTTGTGTACAAATTAATGAAAGAACACCTGACCCAGTGCCATCCTCACAATTGCTTCTATGTTTGAGCTCATTGCTGCTGCCACTCTGACAATCCATCTTGTTAGGGGTCTGTCTTTCACTGACTCTCCACTTTATCAAGCATGATGTCCTTCTCTAGGAACTGGTACCTCTTAATAACATATGAAGTATAAGAGAAGAAATCTAACCATCTAAGCTCCTAAGGTGCATTCTGGATGTGGTTCCTCCAACACAGATTTATTTATTTTTAAGTCAAAGGTACTTTAATATTCTTCTCCAGCACCACAACTCAAATACATCATTTCTTTTATACATACCTTTTATAGCATATCTTCCTGATACACTGTCCAACTTTCACATGTATATGAGACTATTGAAAATACCAGGACTTGAGTCAGGCTCACATTAGTACATGAACTGACATCTTTGCTCTTTAACATTCTAAAGAGGTCTTTTACAACAGATTTGTCCAATGAAAAACATTGTTTCTTTGCTTGGCTCTTGGTAGATCCAAACAGAATGGAGTCATTGACAACTTTAATTATTTACCATTTACCATGATACTATTTATTTGTCCAGAGGTGAGGCTTTTGCTTTCTTTACATTGAGTTGCAGCCCATAATGAAGGCTGTGGTCTTTAATATTCATCAGTTAGTATATTAATTCCTCTTCTCCTTCAGCAAGCAAGGTTGCATTATCTGCATATTGCAGGTTGTTAAGGAGTCTTCTAATTCTGATGTCATGTTCTTCATATAATCCAGGTTGTCAGATGAATTGCTTATCACACATATTGAAAAAGTATGGTGAAATAATACAACTCCAGTGTACATCTTTCCTGACATTGAAACATTCAGTGTTCTCTTGTTCTGTTTGAATGGCTGCCTCTTCGTTCATGTGCAGGGTTCCTCATGAGCACTATTAAGTGTTTGAGAATACTCATTATCTGCAATGCTGTCTACAACTTGTCATCCAAACAGTCCAAAGCCTTAGCATAGTCAATAAACACAGGTAAACCTCTTTTTGGTATCATCTTCTTTCAGCCATGATCCACCTAGTGTCAGTAATGATATCCCTCATTTCATGTCTTCATCTGAATCTGGCTTAAACCTCTGATAGTTCCCTGTAAATATACTGTTGGAGATGTTTTTGATTATCCTTAGCAAAATTTTACTTGCATGTGATATTAATGATATTGTTTGATTACTTCTGCATTCCCTTGGGTCAATATCTCTTTGGAATGAGAAAAAAATATGGATCTATTCCAGTGAGCTGGCCAGGTAGCTGTCTTCCAAATTTCTTGGTATAGATGAGTGAGTGCCTTCAGTGTCTCATAAGTTATTGAAAATTACCAATTTGTGTTCCATCAATTCCCAAAGACATTTTTGCTGATACCTACAGTGTACTTTGGACTTCTTCCTTCTTGAAAATCTCTGGAAATGGATGAACATCCACCATTCCTTATTTTCACACTAACTTTGTGTGTTCCTTTAAATCATCTTTTGATGCTTTCTGCATCATTAAATATTTTGCACTAAGAATCCTTTAGTATTGCAAGTTGAGGTTTGAGATTTTAACTTTCTCATTTCTATTCTTTGAGAAATGCTGAGCGTGTTCTTCCCTTTTGTTTATCCAACTCCAAGTCTTTGCCTATTTCATTATAATACTTGAGTTTGTTTTTTTTGTTTTTTTTTTTCTTTTCTTTTTGAGTTACCTTTTGAAATTTTCTGTTCATATATACCACCTCCTCATTTATTCCATTTGCTTTAGCATCTCTATGATGGAAAGCAAGTTTCACAGCTACTACTAACATCTATTTTGGTCTTTTGTTTCTTCCTTGCCTTTGTAATGACCTTTGTTTCCTTTCTGTATGATGCTCTTGATGTCATACCACAATTCTTCTGATTTTCTGTCATTGGTATCTAGAACATTGAACCTGTTCCTGAGATAATCCTTAACTGTAAGTGGGATATGTTCCCGGTCATATTTTGTCTCTCAAGGACGTGGTTTCATTTCATCACATTCAGCCTGAACTTGAATATAATTAATTGCACAGTATTCTTGTGGTCTTTTGGAATGATGATATGGAGATTTACACTTGGTTCTTCCAAGACATGTAGTCAGTTTGATTTTTGTGTATTCCATTTGGTGAAGTTCATGTTTATAATCATCTTTTATGTTATTTCAAAAAGGTATTTGCAATAAGAAATCATTGGTCTTGTAAAGTTCTATCATGCTATACCCAGCATAAAATATCTCAAGGCCATATTTAAAAAGTACTGAGAGTGAAGAGCTGATATGAATTGCCCAAACTTACAGATAGTACACATTTGACCTAGTTTTAATGGCTTGATGATCAGAAATTGAATAGAGGAAAATAAAGAAATTTGTAAGGGAAGAAAGTATAATTTGCTACAATTTGATGAACTTGAACTATATTTATGGAGGTAGTAGCTCAAAATACCAGCCAAGAGTGAAGGAAACTTCACATCAAGGATCAAATTTTTCCTTTCTGTACAAAGTGTTGATAGAAAGGGACAATATAGACATTGGTGATATAAAATGGTGGGAACTAAAAAGGCAAGAAATGGCTGGCTTACAAGTTTTCAAGAGGGAGTTTATTTTCAGAATGTGCGGGAGAAGGTAGAATCCACACTGAATAGTTGTCATCTTATCTAGATGGGTCTGATGAAAGGATATGGGGATAGGATTCTTTTAATTCAATAGTGAGTAATTTTTATCATGAATAATTGTGATTGACAGAACTGTAAATGTAGAAGTTGTGTAGCAAAAAGGGGCAGAAATTTACCTTACATTCCAGGAACAGGGGACTCTAGGGCCATCAAGAGAGAAGAGCATAAGCAAAACATGGGACTGTAACCAGAGAAACAGAGACACCAGAGACGGAAAAAAAAGGTGATGGCATGGAGAAATAGAGCAGCTAAGGACTCTAGACCCATGGAAAGAGAAAGGCTGTGTGGTAGCCGCCATGAGGCTTGCTTGCAGTATGTGCCTTTTGGTTGTTTAAATGATTATATATTCCTGTGTGTTTCTGAGTAAATAAAAAAACAAAACAAACAAATAACAACAACAACAAAAAAAAAAAAAAAACAGAGGGAAAAGAAGCAAATATTGTTAACTGATGATGCATGGAGGAAAATGCAATAATCATAATGAAACAAAATACAATTCCTGGTACCTTATTATTTGCCAATTTCTTCAATGCACCTTGGACTTCCTCCTTCAGTATCATTGGTTCTAGATCATGCGCTATCTCTTGAAATGGGCAGAACATGTTCTTCCTTTTTTGTTTTCTGACTCCAGGTCTTTTCATATTTTGTTGTAATATTTGACTTTATCTTTTTGAGCTGACCTTTGGAATTTTCTGTTCATCTCATTTCTTCCATTCGTTTTAGCATCTCTACACTAGAAAGCAAGTTTCAGTGTCTTTTCTGACATCCATTTTGACCCTTTCCTACTTTCTTGTCTTCTTAATGACTTTTTTGCTTTCTTCATGTATAATGTTCTTGATGTCATCCCACAACTCTCTGGTGTTCACTCTTTGGTGTTTAATGTAACAAATCTCTTCTTCAAATGATTTCTAAATTCAGGTGGGATATATTCAAGGTCATATTTTGGCTCTGTTGGACTTGTTTTTTTTTTTCTTCATCTTCAGTTTGAATTTTCATATGAATAATTGATAGTCTGTTCCACAATCTGCCCCTGGCCTTGTTTTGACTGATGATATGGAGATTTTCCATTGTCTCTTTCTGCAGATGTAGTCAATTTGATTTCTATGTATTCCATCTGGTGAGATCCATATGTATAGTCATCTCTTATGCTTTGTAAAGAAGGTATTTGAAATTAACAAATAATTGATTTTGCAGAATTCTATCATGAGATGTCCACATCATTTCTATCACCAAGACCATATTTTCCAGCTATTGATCATTCCTCTTTACTCCAAACCTTTGTATTCCAATCACCAGTAATGATCAATATAGTTTGATTGCCTGGTTTATCAATTTCAGATTGAATAAATTGGTAGAATTCTTCTATTTCATCCTCAAGAGATTTAATGTTTGGTGCATAAATATGAATAATAATAGCATTAACTGGTCTACCATGTAGGCACATGGATGACTATCACAGACACCGTTGTACCTCATGACTGATCTGGATATGTTTTTTTTTGACAATGCACTCAAGAGTGAAGTAACATAGATAGGAAATATAAGTTTCATTTGAGAAATTATAGAGATTATTCATTTAAAAAAACTTATCACTATTATTATACAAGTACACATGAATTTAAATACTTTACATTCCCCAAACTCTTTATTATCTATTATTAATGAATATAATATAAACCTTGTAAGAAATATTGTGACCACATCTAATAACATTTATTCTAGGAATATTAAGAAATCCACACATGCTAGAAAACATCAATATATATAATAAAAATGATAATTTCCATTATTGTTTGTTGATAACTGCCATCAAATTGATTTCTACTCATTGCAACCCTGTATAAGATTTCTGAGGAATGGCTGATGGGTTTGAACATCTGACAGTATGGATATCTTCCTAGATATTACATAATCTTTTAAGAACTTTCTCTTGATTTAAAATAAAAATTCAAACACTGGATATGATGGATTATTTTAACACAAGTTTCTCTCTCTCTCACACACACACTCACTCTGTATCTATCTATTTATGTGTCATTTATCATATATCTACTTACCTATTGAAATAAGTGCAGCCAGAGTGCTCCTTGGAGGCCAAGATGACCAAACTTCATCTCTCATACTTCAGAAATATTGTCAGGAGGGCCAGTCGCTGGAGAAGGATATCATATTTGATAAGGTAGAGGGTCAGAGAAAAAGAGGAAGTCCCCCAATGAGATGGATTAGCCAAGTGGCAGCATCAATGGACTCAAGCGTGGCAACAGTGGTGAGGTTGGCCCAAGATTGGGCAGTGTTTCATTTTACTGTGCATAAGGTCACTATGGGTCAGTACTGACTCGATGGCACCTAACAACAATAACATCTTCTAAATATTTATAAATGGAACATTATTAAAAAGGTTTAGACTAAGATTAGAGATAACAACACTTTTACATTTGTTGTTAAATTTCATCTGCCTGTTTTAATTTATAGTGAGCCTGTACATGATATTGGTTTCTCTTGCTTACTACTGTAAAATAGAAATTCATGTGTGATGGAAATGAATACTGAGAATTATGATTGTAGAAAGCTTGAAAATCCATTTCCATCCTATTAGTACTTGGATTTCCTAAAGGTGAAGTTAGAATTTGCCGGAAGAAATAGGTTTCTTATTAAATCTTTGTAGAGTATGGGCCCTTATGTGGAATCCTGAGCCCCACCCCAAACCTTCTGAGTTGCTTCATTTGCATTTGTAAATACATTCTGGCCAACCCAGAACTACTGGGAGAACATAAGATTCTTACTGAAAGAAAGACCTGCAGAAAAAAAGCAGAAAGTTTGACTTTTTGAGTTTCAAGCATCGTTTGCATTTGAGGCATCAGGCAAGAAATGTCAGCTTGTCAGGGAACCCCACCTTGTAGAACTGAAGGTTAAAGGGAACCTGTGAGCAATCTAGTATGCTTCTTAGTGACCACCAGGGCAAGTTTGTGAATGGAACTGGAGGAAATGCAGGAGTGAAGACATTAGCTGAGTTTTGATGTGTTCCAATGTCATCCATTAAATTGAGATGAAAGAGAGAAGAGGAAGAATTGTTGGTCATAATTTAAGGAAGATGTGTGAACTCCTGAACCCATGGCCACTGACCTAGCCCCTGGGGGCTAAGGCTGGGAGTGAAGTGGACAGCTGGTCTGAAGTGCAGGAGATGTGTGGGAACTCCCAAAGTTGCAGCTGGTACACATTTGACCTAGTTTGGATGGCTAAGGCTGAGTTGACCAGAAGTTAACCAGATGAAAATAAAGATGTTTGATGCTGTGAGCAAATTTAAATTGCTACAATTTGATAAACTGGACTTTTGCTTATGGATGCAGTTGCTGAATATTCAACAGGAATGGAAGGATACTTCATATCAGTAGAGAAGCTTGTTTCTTCAGTATACTGGATTTATATTGAGACAGGCAATTTAGACATTGATTATAAAAAAATAGGGGACTATGAAGGCATGAAGTGACTAGCTTACAAGCATTCACTGGTATGCTTAGTTTCAGAATAAGAGGGTTAATGTAGAATTTCCACTGACTAATTTTTCTCTTGTCTAGATGGTCTGATGAAAGGGTGTGGGGGCACTGGTAGGAATTTATGATTCAGTTGTGAGTAATTGTAAGCAGGATTAGTTGTGATTATCAAAATTGAATCTGTAGAAGATGTGCAACAATTTCAGAAATAGACAAACCTAAGACCATCAAGAAGGGAAATCATGAGTGGAGCATGAGATCCCTACCTAGAAAAGCAGCGATGGTAGCATGGAAAAGCAAAGCAGCTGTGGGCTCTAGGCCCCATGGACTGAATACCTTCAGGTAGGAGGCTGGATGGCAGAATATGGCCTTTGGAAATTAAAAAAAAAAAAAAAAAATTATATATATATGTATATATAATGTGTGTATCAAATATTTTTGCTTTGTTCATATGGGAAATATGAGCTGTAATTGTGGAACTACAAGGAGAAAGTAGGATGACTCATGTTTCAGAGAGGGGACTGTATTCATTGGGTTGAAGCAGAGGTGATTTGTTGAATGTGGAGGTGATCATTCATTCAATCACAATAAAAGAGTTAAAAACAGCAACAAAAACATATTTATGCTATGTCCACTTAATGTAAAATGTTTTAAAATAATTAGATATAAGAATTCAAAGTCATAAAGAATAGTAAGCAGATAGTGAAAACAACTGCCATTTGTCGATAAAATAATATACCTACAGAAAGCCTTACAAAATTAATGGTAAAAATAATTCAAGCAAAAAAGAAATTTGCTAATTTATCAGGATATAAAGCTAACATTTGCACATAACTGAAACATTGGTTTGAACTACAAGGCTGGGGGTTTAAATTCACCAGCCACTCCTTGGAAATCCTAAACAGGGCCATCATGAGATGGAACTGACTTAATGACTCTTAAATACATTGACAGTGAATTTCCAGAGGCTCAAGCTAGATTCAGAAAAAGCCGTGGAATGAGAGATACAATTGCTGATGTCTGATAGATCTTGGCTGAAAGCAGAGAATATCAGAAAGATGTTTACCTATGCTTTATTGACTACGCAAAGGCTTTCAATTGTGTGGATCATGACAAGCTATAGACAACATTGCAAAGTATGACTATTCCAGAACATTTAATTGTACTTCTGAGGAATCTGTACCTAAACCAAGAAGCAGTTGTTTGAACAGAGCATGGGAACACTGAATGTTTAAAATTGGGAAAGGTGTGCGACAAGGTTGTGTTCTTTCACTATACATATTCAACCTGTATGCTGAGCAAATAATATGAGAAGCTAGATTCTATGAAGAAAAATGTGGCGTCAGGATTGGAGGAAGACTCATTAACAACCTGCGATATGCAGATGATACAACCTTGCTTGCTGAAAGTGAAGAGGACTTGAAACATTTACTTATGAAGATCAAAGAACACAGCCTTCGATATGGATTGCATCTCAATGTCAAGAAAACAAAAATCCTCACCACTGTACAAATAAACAACATTCTTATCAATGGAGAAAAGATTGAAGTTGTCAAGGACTTCATTCTTTTTGGATCAACTATCAACGTTCACGGAAGCAGCAGTCAAGAGATCAGACGACGTATTGCATTGGGCAAATCTGCTGCACAGAAACTTTTTGAAGTGTTGAAGAGCAAAAATGTCAGCTTGAGGACTAAGGTGCACCTGACCCAAGCCATGGTATTTTCAATAACCTCATATGGATACGAAAGCTGGACAGTGAATAAGAAAGTTCATAGAAGAATTGATGCCTTTGAGTTGTGGTGTTGGATGAGAATACTCAAAGTGCCATGGACTGCCAAAAGAACCAACAGATCTGTTTTGGAAGAAGTGCAGCCAGAGTGCTCCTTGGAGGCCAAGATGATTAAACTTCGTCTCTCATACTTTGAACGTGTTGTCAGGAGGGAACAGTAGCTGGAGAAGGATGTCATGCTGGGTAAGATGGAGGGTCGGAGAAAAAGAGGAAGACCCCAATGAGATGGATCGGCCAGGTGTTTTCATTGATGGACTCAAGTGTGGCAGTGGTAGTGAGGTTGGCCCAGTATCAGACATGTTTTGTTCTGCTGTGCATGGGGTCTCTATGAATCGGTTCCGACTCGATGGCACCTGACAACAACAACAACAAGTACAATAACATATATATTTTATGTTCTGTTCTGGTATAGCAGAATAAATACTGGACTGTTAATCACAAAGCTGGTGGTTCAAACCTATCAACTGCTCTTCAGAAACCCTGTATTTGGTTGCTATGAGTAGGAATCAACTTGACAGCACTTAGTAACAACAATGACATATATATTTAGGAGACAATATAGATATAACACATAACAATTAAGAAAAACTCATTTGAATGTGTTGGAATAAACATAAAACATATTATTAATATATATTTGTTGTTAAGAAGTTTTGACCATGTTCTTCCCTTTTGATTTTCTGACTCCAGGTCTCTGCATATTGCTTTATATTTTACTTTGGCTTTTCAAGCTTTTGTGCTTTGTCCTTCAAATATCCTATGAGCTTTTCTATTCAGCTTTTCTGTCTAATTATTCTAGTTTGTTTAACTTCCTGCATTCAAGAGCAACCTTTAGAGTCTCTTCAGAGATCCATTTTGGTCTTTCATTTCTTCCCATTTCTCTGTCAATGTATAGTTGCAGCCATTTTTGGATTATCTTTAGTAAAGTTTTACTCACATGGAATATCAACCATATTGTCCAATGATTTCTCCATTCTGTTGGGTCACCCTTTTTTGATATGAGCACAAATAAAGATCTCTTCCAGTCAGTTGGTCAGGTAGTTTTACTCCATATTTCTTGGCATAGATGAATGAGTGCCTCCAGTGCCACATCAGTTTGTTAAAATATTTCCATTTGTATTCCCTCAATAGTCAGTGCCTTATTTGTTGCCAGAGACTTCAATGTACCTTGTACTTCTTCCTTCAAGATCATTGACTCTTTATTCTATTTTGAGCTTGAAATGGTTGAACATTGACCAATTATTTTTGATACATTGATTCTGTGTATTCCTTCCAGCTTCTTTTGATACTTTCTATATCATTCAATATTGTGCCCATAGAATCCAACGTCACAAGTTGAGGATTGATTTTTTTCTTCAGTTCCCTCAGCTTGAAAAATGCTGAGTGTATTCTTTCCTTTTGGTTTTCTAACTCCAAGACATTGCTTATTTCATTATAATATGTGACTTTGTCTTCTCAAGCTGATCTTTGAAATTTTCTATTCAACTCTTATATCTCCTTACTTCTTCCAATTGGTTTAGCATCTTTAAGCTGAAGAACAAGTTCCAGAGTGTCTTCTGACATCCATTTTGGTCTTTTACTTTTCTCTTGTATTCTCATTGACCTTTTGCTTTCTTCCTGTATGATTTTCTTGATGCCATCACCCAGCTCTACTGGTCTTTGGTCTTTAGTGTCTAGTGAATAAAAACTGTTCTTGGGCTGACCTTTAATTTAGTTGGGATATATTCAAGGTCTTATTGTGGCTCTTATGGACATGTTTGCATTTTCTTCAACTTCAGACTGAATTTGCATATGAGAAATTGATGATCTGTTCCACAGTCTGCCCCTGTTCTTGTTTTGGCTGAAGATATGGAACTTTTTCACTGCTTGTTTCCACAGATGTAGTCAAATTGATTTCTGTGTATTCTCTCTGGTGAGGTCCATATATATAATCATCTTTTATGGTGTTTACAAAGTTATTTGCAAAAAAACAAATCATTGGTCTTACAAAATTCAATCATATGATCTCCAGCATTATTTCTATCACCAAGGCTATATTTTCCAACTACTGATCTTTGTTTTCAACCTGTGCATTCCAGTAGCCAGTAATTAGCAATACATCTTGATGCATATTTGATCAATTTCAGACTGAAGAAAAATATGGTAGAATTCTTCAGTTTCATCTTCACTGGCTTTAGTAGTTGGTGTATAAATTTGAATAATAGTGACATTAGCTGGTTTTATTTGTAAGCATATGTATTTTATCCTATCACAGACAGCATTGTTTAGTGCTTCCAACTCATAGTGATCCAGCGTAGGGTTTCTAAGGAATCACAGGTGAGTCTAAACAGCTGACTTCATGATTCCGACCACCATTGTAGTCCTGTCCTTAAATCTTAGCAGGAGCAGAAAACCTCATCTTTCTCTCAGAGTAACTGTTAGATTTGAACTACTAATATTTTTGTTATCAGCCCAGCTCATAATCCACTATGCTACCAGGGCTACTTGCAATAACAGTTGTTGTTGTTGTTGTTGTTTGGTGCCATCAAGACAGTACTGACTCATAGCCACCCTAAGCACAGCAGAATGAAACACTGCCCAATCCTGGGCCTACCTCACTACTGTTGCCATGCTTGAGTCCATTAATGCTGCCAATTGGCCAATCCATCTTGTTGGGGGTCTTCCTCTTTTTCTCTGACCCTCCACCGTACCAAACATGATATTCTTCTTCAGAGACTGATCCCTCCTGAAAATATGTCTGAAGCATGAGAGACGAAGTTTGGCCATCATGGCCTCTAAGAAGCACTCTGGCTGTACTTTTTCAACATGGATCTGTTTGTTCTTTTGGAAGTCCATGGCACTTTCAGTTTTCTCCTCCAACATCATAACTCAAAAGCATCAATTCTTCTATAGCCTTCCTTATTCACTGTCTAGCTTTCACATGCATATGAGGTCATTGAAAATACCATGGCTTGGGTCAGGCACACCTTAGTCCTCAAGTTAACATCTCTGCTCTTCCACATTTTAAAAAGGTCTTGTGCAGCTTATTTGCCTAATGTAATACATCGTTTGATTTCTCAACTGCTGCTTCCATGAGTGCTGATAGTTGATCCAAGAAGAATGAAATCCTTGACAATTTTAATCTTTTCTCCGTTGATAAGAATGTTGTTTATTGGTCCAGTGATGAGGATTTTTGTTTTCTTTATATTGAGATATAATCCATACTGAAGACTTTGCTCTTTGATCTTCATCAGTAAATATTTTAAGTCCTCTTCACTTTCAGCAAGCCAAGTTGTATCAGCTGCATATCGCAGACTGTTAATGAGTCTTCCTCCAATCCTGATGCCACGTTTTCTTCATATAACCTAGCTTTTCAGATTATTTGCTCAGCATACAGGTTGAATAAGTATGGTGAGAGAATATAACCCTTTCACACACCTTTCTTAATTATAAACCATTCAGTGTCCCCATGTTCTGTTTGAACAACTGATTCTTGTTCCATGTACAAATTCCTCATGAGCACAATTAAGTGTTCTAGAATACTCATACTTCGCAATGTTGTCCATACCTTGTCATTATATACACAATCAAAAGCATTTGTGTAGTCAATAAAGCACAGGTAAACATCTTTCTGATAGTTTGTTTTCAGCCAAGATACATTGGACATCAGCAATGATATCCTTCATTACATGGTCTTTTCTGAATCCGGATTGAATCTCTGGAAGTTCTCTGTCAATGTATTATTGTAACCATTTCTGTGTTACCTTTAGTAAAACTTTACTCACAAGGGATATCAAAGAAATTGTCCCATGATTTCTGCATTCCATTGGGTCACCTCTATTAGGAATGGGCACAAATATGGGTCGCTTCTAATGCATCAGCCAAATTTCTTGGCAGAGATGAGTTAGTGCCTCCTGTGCTGCCTCACTTTCTTGAAAGAGTTCAATTTTTATTCCATCAGTTCCTGGTGCTTTGTTCTTTGCCAATTCCATCAATTCACCTTGGGCTTCCTTCTTCAGTATCATTGGTTCTTGATTTTATGCTACTTCTTGAAATGGTTGAATGCTAACCATTTCCTTTTGGTACAGTGAATCTATGTATTCCTTCCATCTTCTTTTGATGATTTCTGCAGCATTCAATAAATTTCCCAGAGAATCTTTCAATAATAAAAGTCAAGGCTTGAATTTTTTCTTCAATTTCCCCACCTTGAGACAGTAACAGTAGGAGAGTATAATACACCACTGTTAATGGAGGACAGATAAACTATGAATAAACTCAATGACACAAGAGAACTATATATCAAAATCAGCCAACTTAATCTCATATTCATATACAGAACACTCCATCAAACAATAGCATAATATACAGTTTTTGCAGTGCACATGGATCTTTATCCAGAATGGAACATATGTTAGGCCATAAAGCACGCATCAACACATTTTGAAATATCAAAATACTTCAAAACATATTCTTAGTTCACAATGGTATAAAATTAGAAATCAACAAAAGGAAGTCAAAGGAAAGAAATCAAATACATAGGAATTAAATAATGTCTTACTTAAAAACTATAGGCTTATAGAAAACACAAAGTGAAATTTCTAAAAACTGCCTTGACTGAATTGAGAATGAAAACACAACATACCCAAGAACTTAGAGACACAGCATAATCTGTGTTCAGAAAGGTAATTTATAGCAATAAACAAACTCTCAAAAAGATTGTAATAAATCAATACCTTAACAAGCATCTCCTATTATTAGGAAAAGAACAGCAAAGTAAACCTACATTTACAAGTAGAAGAGAAATAATGATTTGAAATAAATGAAACAGAAACAGGAGAGCAATACAAAGAACTAAAAACACAGTGTTTGTTCTTTCAATAGATTAACAAAATCAGAAAAATGCTTGCATATCTAAGGGAAAGGAGGAGAAGATACAAAAACAGGAATGAAAAATGAAATGTATAATGTCATAACAGAATCAATTGTAACAAAAAGGATAATAACATAATATCATGAATAGCTTCCAAAGAAGAAGGATCCATAGTTGGAAAATATGGCTTGATGATAAAAACAATGCTAAATATTGCACAATCCAGTTTCACAAGACCAATGCCTTATTTGTTGCAAATACTTTTTCCAGGAACATAAAAAGTGACTGAACACTTGAACATCATCAAATATAATATACAGGAATCAAATAGACTATTGACTACATCTATGGGAAGATGATGTTTGGTTATGTAAGAAAAACACTGGACTGTGAGGTCAATATGAATGACAGGTCACAGTATCAAACTCACCAGCCACTAATGGGAAACCCTATAGAGGATCAGTATGACTCCGAACTGACTCTATGGCACTAAACAAAAACAAGGAAAATGATCCAGAAAATGAGCCCCTCAGGTTGGAAGGCCCTCAAAATAAGACTGGGGAAGAGCTTCCTCCTCAAAGTAAAATGGACCTTGAGAATGTAAATGGAGTAAAACTTACAAGACCTTCATTTTCTGTTAGGACACAATTCAAAAAGAAGAAAACAGTTTTAAAATTCATTAATAATTGGAGAAGGGAATATACAAAGCATGAATATAGGACAATTAGAAGCTGTCAAAAATGAAAAGGTACACATAAACATTGATATCCTAGGCATTACTGAGATGAAATGAACTATTTCTGGCCATTTTGAATTTGCTAAATACATGGTTTATTTTGCCAGCAATGACAAACTTAAGAGGAATGGTGCTGCATTCATCTTCAAAAATAACATTTCAAGATCTATCTTGACCTTGTCTATGATATGAATATATCCATATACCATCATTTCATATACATCATTCAAATATATTCACCAAACACTTAAGCCAGTGATGAAGAAATTAAAGGATTCTACCAAATCCTTCTGTGTGAAATTAATGAAACATGTCCTCAAGATGTATTGAAAATTACTGATGACTGGAATGCAAAGGTTGATAACAAAGAAGAAGTAGGAAAATATGGCCTTAGTGATAGAAAGATGCTAGAGATTTCATTATAGATTTTTGCAAAAAAAATGACTTCTTACTAACAAATACTTTTTAAAACAGCATAAAAGATTGTTTTACATATGAACTTCAACAGATGTAATACATAGAAATCAAACTGACTACATCTGTGAAAAGTGTTGGTGGAAAAGCTCTATATCATCAGACAAAACAAGCCCAGGGACAGTGGGAAATTTACCATCAATTGCTCTCTTGCCAATTCAGGTTGAGCATGAAGAAACTAAAAACAAGTTCAGGAGAGCTGAAATATGACCTTGCCATAATTGAGAGATCACCTCAAGGACAGATTTGATATATTAAACAATAATGACCCAAAACCAGAAGAGTTGTGGGATGACATCAAGAACATCACACAGTAAAAAAGCAAAAGTAAATAATCTTACAGTATAGAAACAGAGGACTGTAGGACAATCAAAAGAGAAGAGCACAAGGAGAGTGTGGGACCCTGTCCAGAGAAGCAGTAACACCAGAGATGGAGACAGAGATGAGGACATGGAGAGAGGAAGCAGCTGAGGACTCTGGACTTATGGAAAGAGAGGGACTAGGTGCTGGAGACTAGGAGGCAGGCTTTCAGAATGTGTGTGACCTTTGGATGTTTAAATTGTTATATATTCCTGAATGTTTTTGTGTACATCATCCTGCCACCCCATCCCTAGCCCCACCTCCAAAAAAAAAAGAAATGTAAAACAGGGAATGGAAAAAAAAAATACTGTCGAATGATGTTGCAAGGAGGAAATTGTAATCACTGCAATGGTGTAAAGCCAATGTTCCCCATTTAAATTATCCCTCAGTTCACAATAAAAACAAAAACAAACAAACAAAGCAAAAGGTCATTAGGAAGAAAGAAAAGAACAAAGCAATATCAGAAAAATTTTTGAAACTTGCTCTCCATTGTAGAAATGCTCAAGCAAATGGGAGAAATAAGAAGATAAAAGAACTGAACAGAAAATTTCAAAGGACACCTCAAGAAGACAAAGTCAGATGTTATAAAGACAAATGCAAATATCTGGAGGTGAAAACTGAAAATGGAAGTACACACTAAGCATTTCTCAAGGTGATATAACTGCAGAAAAATTCAAGCCTTGACTAGAAATACTGAAGGATTCTTTGGACAGAATGTTGAATGATAAGAAAGTGTCAATAGAAGATGGAAGGAATATACAGAGTCACTGTATGAAAGACATTTATCTATGTTCAACCATTTTAAGAGATAG
The DNA here is from genome assembly GCF_000296735.1 of Chrysochloris asiatica. Classification (NCBI taxonomy): domain Eukaryota; kingdom Metazoa; phylum Chordata; class Mammalia; order Afrosoricida; family Chrysochloridae; genus Chrysochloris; species Chrysochloris asiatica. The sequence continues at coordinate 6,876,604 of NW_006408671.1, read as the reverse complement.
CATATGATCAAGAGTCTATGATACTAAAGGAAGAAGTCCACGGTACACTGAAGGCATTGACAAAGAACAAGTCTCCAATCACTGAAGGAATCAGACAGTATCATTTGGCATACACCACAGAAACAATAATTTTAGTAATAATCAAATCATAAAAGGATGTTAAAATCAAAGAAAGGCCCAATAGGCATTATATAAAAGTATTGCAACTCTCTATATTTTTTAATAACATACACAAAGAGTAACTTTACATTGGAGAATGATGGTTATTTTCACAATTGTTAAGTGTCCCTGAGTCAATTCCAATTCATAGGGACCATGCACAACAGAATAAAACACTTCCTAGTACTGTGCCATCCTCATAATTGTTGTTACACTTGAGTCCATTAACTGCTTATCAGTGTGTCAATCTATCTTACTGATTGGCATCTTCCTGTTTTTTTTTTGCTGACCCTCCCTTTCACCAAGCATGATGTACTTCTCCAGGGACTGGTCCCTCTTGATAATGTGCCTAAAGTATGAGAGGCAAAGTTCCACCATCCTGACTTCTAAGGAGCATTCTGTCTGTATTTCTTCTAACACAGAATTGTTTGTTCTTCTAGCAAATCTTGCCAGTATAGACTTTAATATGCTCCTTTATTACCATGACTTAAGCATATTGATTCTTTTAAGGTATTCTTTATTCATTGTCCAATATTCATATGCATATGAGGTGATTAAAAATGCCATGGCTTGTATTAAGAGCGCCTTATTCTTCAAACTTTCATCTTTATTCATACATACTTTAAAGAGGTCTTATGTAGCAGATTTGCCTAATGCAATACATCTTTTGATTTCTTGACTGCTGCTTCCAAGAATGCTGAGAGTTGATATAAACAAAATGAAGCCTTTGATAATTTCAGTCTTTTCTCCATTTAACATGATGTTAATTATTGGTCCAATGGTGAAGATTTTTGTTTTCTTTACCCTGAGGTGCAACCCATACATAGTACTATAGTCTTTTATATTCCTTAGTATTTTAAGTCCTCTTTGTTTTCAGAATACAAAGTTGCATAATTCGCATATATCAGGCAATGTGTCTTTTTCCAATCCTGATGAAATGCTTTTCTTCGTGCAATCTATTTTCTCAAATTATTTGCTAAATTGTTGTTGTTAAGTGTCATCAAGTAAGTTCCAACTCATAACCACCCTTTACAGGGTTTCTGAGAAGTGACTCTTGAATTTGAACCTCTGACCTTGAGATTCAAACCAAGCTTGCAATCCAGTATATTATCTTACAGTGCCACACAAGAATTCTATATGCTTAATATCCATGTTGAATAAATATGATGAAGAAATACACTGCTGGCATTCATCGTTCCTGATGTCAAACCATTCAGTATGCCCTTGTTCTGTTCTAATCACTGCCTATTGTTCTATGTACAACTTCCTCATTAATACAACTAAATGTTCTAGAATATCCATTCTTTGTAATGGCAGTCATAATTTTTCATGACCCACACAATTGAAAGCCTTTCTATAATCAATAAGACAAAAGCAAACATCTTTCTGATATCCTTTGTTTTCAGACAATTTCCACATGACATCAGCAGTGATATCCCAGATGCCATGTTTGCTGCTGAATCTAGCTTGAATTTGTGGCATTTTCTCTGTCCATGTACAATTTCAGTCATTTTAAAATTACATTCATAAAAAATTTATGTGCATGTAACATTATTGGCATTGTTCAATGATTTCCACATTCCATTGGATCAACTCTCTTTGCAATGGACATCATACTATTCATTGTATATACTAAGCATATAGAATTCTTGTGTAGCACTGTAAGGTAATATACTGGACCACAATGTCAGTTTGTATCACAAGGTCAAATGTGACTTTCTTCCAATCAGTTGACCAGGTCTTCCAAACTTTGTGTTCATCTCCAGTACTGCATCTATATGTTAAAGATTTCAGTTTGTATTCTATCATTTCCTGTAGCCTTGTTCATCAATGCCTTTAGTGCTGCTTGGACGTCTTCCTTCAATACCATAGGTTCTTGATCATATACCATTTGTTAAAATGGTTAAATGTCTACCATTCCATATGCATTCCATCTCTTTTTGATGCTGTCTGCATTATTCAATATCTTGACCATGTTGTTAATGTTGTTGTTAAGTGCTTTCAAGTCAGTTCTGACCAATAGTGACCCAGTATAGGGTTTCTGAGGAGCAGTTGGTGAGCTTGAACCACTGACTTTATGATTTAAAGTGATTTTGGAGTCCAGCGCATTAACCCACAGCACCGTGCCAGGACTCCATTTTGCCAATAGAATCCTTCAATATTTCACATTGAGTCTTGTTTTTTTTGTTTGTTTTTTCAGTTATATCAGCTTGAAAAATACTAATCATGTTCTTCCCTTTTGGTTTTCTATGTTCAGGTGTTTGCACAGTTCATTATAATACTAGACTTTGCATTCCTGAGGTGCACTGTGAAATTTTTTATTCAACTCATTTACTTCCTCATTTCCTGAATTTGCTTTATCGTTTCTACACTAGAGAGCTAATTTCAGGGTCTCTTCGGACATACACTTCAATATTTTCTTTCTTTGCTCTCTTTTTAATAATTTTGTGTGTGGGTTTTTTTTTTGTTTTTTTTTTTTTACTTTTTATTGTGAATTGAGTAATAGTTCAAATGGGAGAACATTGGTTTTACACTCATTATTTCATTGAAATGATTACAATCTTCTCCATGGATCATCATTCAACAGTTTTTGCTTCTATTCCATCTGGTTTTTTTTGTTGTTGTTTTGTTTTGTTTTTTGGGGCGGCGGAGGAGGTGGATGTACACTAAAACATCCAGGAATATATAATCATTTAAACAACAAAGGGCACATTCTGCAAGCCTACCTACTGGCCACAAAAACACAACCTTTCTCTTTCCATGAGTCTAGAGTCCTCAGCTACTCTATCTCTCTATGTTCTTGTCTCTGCGTCCATCTCTAGTGTTGCTAACATTCCTGTCATGCTCTTCTCCCTTAATGTTCCTAGGGTCCTCTGTTCCTGAGCTGTAAGATTAACTATTGTTGTTGTTGGTAAGTACCGTGGAGTCAGTTCCAATTCATAGTGACCCTGCACAGTATTTCTGAGGCTGTAAATCTTTACCGGAGCAGAACGCCTTATCTTTCTCCCACAGAATCTCTGGTAGTTTTGAACTGCTGACCTTGAGATTGACAGCCCTACTTGTAAACACTATGCTACCAGAGCTCCTTTAAGATTAACTACTCCCCCATTTTTGTTACAAAACGTCTACATTTACAGTTGTGACAGTCACAATTAGTCATGATAACAATCACTCTCTGTTGAATTATACGAATCTTATCCCCATCTCTTTTCACCAGACCTGTCTAGACAAGATTAAAACTATTAAGTAGGATTCTACCCTCCCCCACACACTCTTAAAGTAAACTCCCACTTAAAAAACTTGTAAGCCAGTCACTTCATGCCGTTAGAGCTCCCCCCACCCCCCCACCATTTTAGGTAGCCAATATCTAAGTTGCCCTTTCCTATCAACTCTGTATACAGAGGGGATAGGATTGATACTTGATGTGAAGACTTCTTCCCTCTCATGTGGTATTTTGAGCTACTACATCCATAAGTATAGGTTAAGTTCATCAAACTGTAGCACATTACACTCGTTTCATTTAATTGATATATTCTTTTTGATGATGAATGTGACACTGTTGTTGTTGTTGTTGTTGTTGTCAGGTGCCATCGAGTCGGAACCGACTCATAGTGACCCCATGCACAGCAGAATGAAACCATGTCCGATCCTGGGCCAACCTCACTACTGCTGCCACACTTGAGTCCATCATGATGCCACCTGGCTAATCCATCTTGTTAGAGGTCTTCCTCTTTTTCTCTGACCCTCCACCTTACCCAGCATGACATCCTTCTCCAACGATTGTTTCCTTCGGACAGTATGTCCAAAGTAGGAGAGAAGAAGCTTAGCCATCCTGGCCTCCAAGGAGCACTCTGGCTGCACTTCTTCCAAAACAGATCTATTGGTTCTTTTGGCAGTCCATGGCACTTTCAGTATTCTCCTCCAACACCACAACTCAAAGGCATCAATTTTTCTATGATCTTCCTTATTCACTGTCCAGCTTTCACATCCATATGAGGCTATTGAAAACACAATGGCCTGGGTCAAGCACACCTTAGTCCTCAAGCTGACATCTCTGTTCTTCAATACTTTAAAAAGTTCCTGTGCAGCAGATTTGCCCAATGCAATATGTCATCTGATCTCTTGACTACTGCTTCCGTGAGTGTTGATAGTTGATCCAAGAAAAATGAATTCCTTGACAACTTCAATCTTTTCTCCATTGATAAGAATGTTGTTTATTGGTCCAGTGGTGAGGATTTTTGTTTTCTTGACATTGAGATGTAATCCATATCGAAGGCTGTGCTCTTTGATCATCATAAGTAAATGTTTCAAGTCCTCTTCACTTTCAGCAATCAAGGTTGTATCATCTGCATATCGCAGGTTGTTAATGAGTCTTCCTCCAATCCTGATGCCACGTTTTTCTTCGTAGAACCCAGCTTCTCGTATTATTTGCTCAGCATACAGGTTGAATAAGTATGGTGAAATAATACAACCCTGTCTCACACCTTTCCCAATTTTAAAACATTCAGTGTTCCCATGTTCTGTTCGAACAATTGCTTCTTGGTCTAAGTACAGATTTATTAGAAGTACAATTAAGTGTTCTGGAATAGTCATACTTCTCAATGTTGTCCATAGCTTGTCATGATCCACACAATCGAAAGCCTTTGCGTAGTCAATAAAGCACAGGTAAACATCTTTCTGATAGTTTGTTTTCAGCCAAGATCCATCGGACATCAGCAATGATATCTCTCATTCCACGGCCTCTTCTGAATCCAGCTTGAACCTCTGGAATTTCTCTGTCAATGTATGATTGTAGCCGTTTCTGTATTATCTTTAGCAAAACTTTACTCGCTTGAGATATCAAAGAGATTGTCCAATGAAAACTCTATGAATGAGACAATTGTTGTTGTTGTTGTTAAGTGCTATCGAGTCAGATCTGACCCATAGCGACCCTGTACAGGGTTTCCGAGGGTGTAAATCTTTATCGGAGTAGAAAGCCTCATCTTTCTCCCACAGAGTGGCTGGTAGTTTCGAACCGCTGACCTTAAGGTTTGCAGCCCAATTCGTAACCACAACGCTACCAGAGAATGTGACACTATTCCTCCTTAATTGTCATTCCTGGCATGATAAACAATGTGATTGCCAGCTTAAAAAAGGCCAATGCCAGTTCATTTTCACTCACTTGTTGTTTTTAGGTGTCATCAAGTCGGTACCAATTCATAGCAACTCTATGCACAACAGAACGAAACACTGTCTGATCCTGAACCAACCTCACAATCATTGCTAAGCTTGAACCCATTGATGCTACCACTTTGCAAATCCACCTTGCTGAGAGGCTTCCTGTTTTTCTCCAATCCTCTACTTCACCAAATATAATCTCCTTTTCCAGTGTCTGATTCCTTCTGACAATATGTTTGAAGTATAAGAGATGAAGTCTAGCCATCCTGGCTTCCAAGGAGCACTCTGGCTGTACTTCATCCAACAAATATCTATTTATTCTTTTGACAGTGCATGGTACTTTCAATATTGTCCTCCAAAACCACAACACAATGAATAATTTATTCTACAGTCTTCCTTAATCACTGTACAACATTTGCATGCATATGAAGCTACTGAAAGCACCATCGTTTGAGTCAGGTGCACCTTAGTCCTCAAACTGATGTCTTCAACACTTTAAAAAGGTCTTATGAAGCAGATTTGCTTGTTGCATTATGTCATTTTATTTCTTGACTGCTGATTCCATGAGTGTTGATGGTTGATCCCAGAAAAATGAAGTCTTGGACAACTTCAATCTTTTCTCAATTGATAAGAGTATTGTTTATTGGTCCAGTGGTGAGTATTTTTGCTTTCTTTACATTGATATGTAATCCATACTGAAGGTTCTGGTCTTTTATTTTCATTAGTAAGTATTTTAATTTCTCATAACTTGTAGCTACCCGACTGCACAATTTCTCATCTCTCCAAATTTACAAACATTTGGTGTTCCCTTGTTCTCTTTGAACAACTGCTTCTTGGTGTTTTTCAGGAGCACAATTAAGTGTTCTGGAATACTCGTATTTTGCAGTGTTAACTACAGCTTGTCATAGTCCACACAACCAAAAGCCTTTGCACAGTCAACAAAGCATAGGTAAACATCTAAGATTTGCAAGCAGAAAACCAAAACGGAAGAACACAGTCAGCATTTCTCAAACTGGGGGAACTGAAGAAAAAATTCAAGCCTCGACTTTCGTTATTCATAGATTCTCTGGGCAAATTATTGAATGATTCAGAATGCAACAAGAGAAGATGGAAGGAATACACAGAGTCATTGTACCAAACGGAAATGGTTGATGTTCAACCATTTCAACAGGTAGCATATGATCAAGAGCCAATGATACTCAGGGAGGAAGTCCAAAGTGCATTGAAGGAATTGGCAAAGAACAAGGCACCAGGAATTGATGGAATCAAAATTGAAATCTTTCAAG
>NW_006408671.1:6867223-6869122 GCF_000296735.1 Chrysochloris asiatica | reverse complement strand
GAACTTTTTAAAGTGTTGAAGAGCAAGGATGTCAGCTTGAGGACTAAGGTGCGCCTGACCCAAGCCATGGTATTTTCAATAACCTCATATGGATGTGAAAGCTGGACTGTGAATAAGAAGATCATAGAAGAATTGATGCCTTTGAATTGTGGTGTTGGAAGAGAGTATTGAAAGTGGCATGGGCTGCCAAAGGAACCAATAGATCTGTTTTGGAAGTAATGCAGCCAGAGTGCTCCTTGGAGGCCAAGATGGCTGACATATTGTCAGGAGGGACCAGTCGCTGGAGAAGGATATCATGTTTGGTAATGTGGAGGATCAGAGAAAAAAAGAAAGAACCCTAGCAAGATGGATTGGTAAAGTGGTCGCATCAGTGGGCTCAAGTGTGGCAATAATAGTGAGGTTGACTCAGGATCAGGCAGTGTTTCACTCTGCTTGCATATGATTGCTATGAGTCAGTACTGACTTGATGGCACCTAACAGCAACAACATATTCAAGGTCATATTTTTGATCTCATAGACTTTTTCTCATTTTCTAAAGCTTCAGTCTGAATTTGGATATGAGCAATTGATGATCTGTTCCACAATCTGCCCCTGGCCTTGTTTTAGGTGATGATATGGAACTATTCCACTTTTAGTTCACTATTGCCTAGGATATTGATGTTTATGTGTTCCATTACATTTTTGAAAAATTCCAATTTTCCTGCATTTATGCATCGCACATTTCATGTTCTGATAATTAATGTATGTTTACATCTCTTTCTCTTCATTTTGAGTTGTGCCCACCAGCAAATGAAGGTCCCCAATACTCTGCCATTTACATCATCACAGTCAACTTTACTTTGAGAAGGCAGTACTTCTCCAGTCATATTTTAAGTACATTCCAACCTGAGAGTCTCATCTTCCAGTACTATATCAGACAATATTCTGGTGCTCTTCGTCGTTTTTCAATATTTGAAGTTCTTGTACTGACAATGTTCCACTGCTATTCATAAAGTTTTCAGTGTCTAAATATTTGGATGTAGTGTGTTTCTCCTTTATTTCTTTGAATATGAAACCTGTCCACCATGGGTTACCCTGCTGGTATTTAAAATACCTGTGGCATAGCTTTCAGAAACACAGTAACATGCTAGCCACCACAGTATGACACACTGACAGACAATGGTGGACAGACACATGTATAAAACATACATACATAAATGGGTATATGTATTGCTCTTTAAATCTTATATTAAATGCTAGTCTATGTGTATTACTAAGATACCTAGTCATAAAGTGAGTTAAGTGCTGATCTGTGTGCTAATTGAATGTGGAGAGTTCATCAATAACTTCAGTGCAGCTTGGACTTCTTCATTCAATAGTATTAGTTTTATATGATATTCCACCTCTTAAAATGCTTGATCATTGAACAGTTATTTTTGATACAGTCACTATGAGTATTCCTTCCATCTTATATTGAAATTTATGGAATCATTCATTATTTTGTCCATAGAATCCTTCAATATTTAAAGTTGAAGCTTTAATTTTTTCTACAGTTCTTTCAGCTTGAGAAATTGTGACCAAGTTCTTCTTTTTTGCTATTCTAACTCTAAGTATTTGCACATTTCATTATAAAATGCTAACTATTCTCCGATGGAGAAAGATGAGGCTTTCTACTCCCGTAAAGATTTATACCCTCGGAAACCCTGTACAGGGTTGCTATGGGTCAGACCTGACTCTATAGCACTTAACAACAACAACAACAACAATTCTTAAACAGCATTCTTATCAATGGAGAAAAGATTGAAGTTGTCAAGGACTTCATTCTTCTTGGATCAACTATCAACAGTCGCAGAAGCAGCAGTCAAGAGATCAGATGACATATTGCATTGGGCAAATCTGCTGCACAGGAACTTTTTAAAG
>NW_006408671.1:6854561-6860637 GCF_000296735.1 Chrysochloris asiatica | reverse complement strand
GCCAGGTGGCATCATTGATGGACTCAAGTGTGGCAGCGGTAGTGAGGTTGGCCCGGGATCGAAAATTTTTTCGTTCTGCTGTGCATGGGGTCGCTATGAGTCGGTTCCGACTCGATGGCACCTGACAACAATAACAATTACAAATAATAGATATTTCTCAATGGCTCTCCTTACAGTTTCTCAAAGTTCAAACATGATGTACTGAATCATTACTAATTGTTTTTTTAGATCTGTAACTGATTTATAAAATGCTACAGTTTAAATTTTGCTGTGTTCCAGTTTACAAAATGATGATTGCAACTGAATTGTAGAGCCAAATGTAAGAGCCTTGAAAGTGCTGTGTGCTATACCCTGCAATAAAATTTGGGTGATGGGTATTAAAAACACATTACCTTTAAGTGGCAAAAGCAGATTCATTATTGAATATGGCTGTCAAAAGAATCCCTCTGTGCATATTGTAATGAACTATGTGATACTTGAATTGGCACTCACATTGTAATGTTCTATTTCACGCCTTAAGTATGAATATCTACTGTATCGTTTAGATATCTATTAAAATAGATTAAAAAATATCTATTTTTACTGCAAGATATAGGAAAACTCAACTGAAACTGGCCTGAAAACAATTATTTGTTCACATGAATGAAGAGCATAGACATAGAAGTAGCATCAGGTAAACTTATAATGCAGCTTTATATTATTATTGTTCTGTATCAGTCTTTTTCCATTTTTTCTTCATTCTCATTTCAGAATAATGGCATAGTGGTTGCTATTAATGTTGTTTTTAAGTGCTGTAGAGCTGGTTCAAACTCATTATGACCCTGTGTACTATTTCTGATGAGTGTCTGATGGGTTTGGGCAGCTAATTTTGGGGTTCTAAGCTACTTTGAGGAGTCCTCATGTTGTGCTGTGGACTAATGCGTCAGACTGCAAAGTCATTTGAACTGCAAAGTCAGTGGTTCAAGCTCACCAGCTGCTCCTTGGAAATCCTATACAGGGTCGCTATTGGTTGGAATCGACTCAATAGCACTTCACAACAACAACAAGCTACCTTGAAGTCTAGTGTTTAGTCTGTAGTGCTACACCAGAACTCCTGACAGTAATAAAATTCTCAAATTATTCCAGTAAAATAAAATGTCTTCTAGTCAGTATTCATACAAATCCAATTATTAATTTTAATTAAGTTAGCTTGGAGCATACTTTCATCCTAGGTTTGACTCAGGTTAGAATTTTATTGTTTGACTTTGTCTGGGTTCTCCACTACGCTGTTATCGTTGTTAAGTGCCGTAGAGTTGAATTCTGTCACATAGCGCCCCTGTATTGGGTTTCTGAGGAGCAGCTGGTGTACTTGAACTGCCGGTCTCCAGGTTTAAGTTGACTTTGCAGTCCAGCGCAGTAATCAACAGCATCATACCAGGACTCCTCTTCACTACTAGACCCAGGAATAGAACCACTAATGGAATTATATGGTTATGAGAGTTGGAAAATGTTTTTTGTTTGTTTGTTTGTTTGTTTGTTTTATCTCCAAGAAGAATTTTGTTGTACCGAAAGAAGAAAATGAATGCTGAAGAGTTAAAAATGGTAAATATGTATTATAATTACTTATATGAAAAAGACAGTAGAATTATTTGTGAGAACTACTTAACTTTTCTATTTCAAATACAATCTCCTACCTAAAGGAACACTTACAGTGACATATTTCAAACTGTCATGCAATTGAGCACTGCTGTACTGATAAGTTTGAGAGGAAGTTATGATCTGAACAGTTCTTCAAGATACTCCATTTCTGTGTTTGCTGACAGAAATTCAGCGAAGACATGTTTGCCTGAATGGAAGACAAATATCTCAAGAATTAAGAGGAATTCTATATTTATATTTCAAAGGTGACTACAATTCTCTTACTTAAAGAGGTTAAAAAGGGAGACCTGCCACTCATAGTAGTAACTGAAAGAGTGTGTGACATTTTAGCTTACTATACTTCAGTTGCATTCACAGTGATGGACTCTCCAAGAAAATAGATTGCCCTTTGGTCATTTCAACCTAAATTCAACATTCCTATTAAAAAAAAATCATTGTTTTAAATAAATAGGTCTGCAAATATAGCAGAAATTGTATCTGCAATTTTACCCATAGTTATCTTGCAACAACCATATGGGTAATGTTGAATTTACTGTGACCTGTGACATGGATACTTTTTCTATTCTTACTTAGCTTCCTTAAACAATTATAATTGCTCCCTGAGGGAATCATTCAGGATATTCTTTTAACAATTCATACTTATAAATGATAGGCTATTTTCAAGTTTAAGCCCAACATAATAAATGTAATATAATGTATAGTCAAAGAGACTTGCTGAGGGTTGAAATAGGTTATTTAATGTAAAACCATAACCCTAGTTTATATTTTCTCATTACCCTGCCGCCTTTAGGAACACAAATTCCTGTAGATCTTTCTTAAATGTACTTCGGTCCTATTTTACCCTAATTTTTACAAGTTAACAAGGACTAAAGAATTATAACAATTATTCTTGAGTGTCATAGAGTTAATGGCTATCCTATAGTACCTGCCACATAGGGTTTCCAAATCCTGTGTAACCCTCAGACTACCGTGTTAATTTCAAACTACAATATTTGCTGTAGTCTTTAGTTTAAGAACAATAACAACTTATACCTGAAGACTAGACAATTATTGAAAGACATCAAGTGCATACAACAAAAAGAAAGAATGAAGCTGTGAAAAAGGCAGCAAAGAAAGAAAAGACTTAAATGTATGGCACAATAGACTCTGAAACATGCTCTTGAACATACAGTAACTAAAGTGAATGAAAAAATGATGAAGTAAAACATTTGAATAGAAGATTTCTAAAGGTGACTAGAAAAGAAAAAGTATTATAATGAAATGTGCAAAAACCTACAGTTAGAGAATTCACTTGGCATTTCTCAAATTAATAACATTGAAAGAAAAATTCTAGCCTTCAGTTTTAATTGAAAGTTTTTATGAGCAAAATGCTGAAGCATCAAAAGAAGTTTGAAGTAATACACAGAGTTACTGTATATTCTTCAAAAAGAATCGGTAGACTTGTCATCTTTTATGGAGGCAGCATATAATCAAGAACAATGGACCTGGAGGCAGAAGCCCAAGCTGCACTGAAGACATTAGAGAAAAACAAAGCTCCAAGCATGAAGGAAAGGTAATAGAGATGTTTCTACAAACAAATGTAACAGTGAAAGTATTCACTCTTCTATGGCAAGAATTTGAAAAACAGGGCCAAATGACTAGAAGAGATGCATATTTGTGTCCACTCCAAAAAAAAGGTGATACAAAAGAATGCAGAGACTAGCAAATGATATCATTAATATCACATACAAGTAAAATTTTTCTGAGGGAATTTAAAAAATATTTGCAGTGGTACACTGTCAGGGAGTTGCTAGATATTCAAGCCAAATTCAGAAGGTGATTTAGGAAGAAGGATGCCATTGTGATATTAGGTGGGCTTTGTCTGAAAACAGGATACCAGTAAGATTTTTTAATTGTTCTTAATTGCATTTTATTGACTATGTAAAGGCATCTGAGTGTGTAGTTCATAGGAAATTATAGATAACACTGCTAAGAACAGAAATCCCAGAATCCTTAATTGTGCTCTTCTGGAATATATTGATCAAGAGGCAGTCATGTACAGAAAAAAATGAAATAAGGCGTGGTTAAATAATCAGTGTTGTTTGAATACTTATTTAATCTGAATGCTGAGCAAATAAGCCAAAAAGTTTATGAAGATGAATTTGGCCTTTTATCATAGAACCCATTAACAACTTGAGTTATGCAGATGACACAACCTTGTTGCTGAAAGTGAAAAGGATTTGAAGCACTTAGTGATAAAGATTAAAGACTATTTATTCTTACAATGGGTGCTGTGGGTTAATGAACTGGACTGCAAAATCAGTTTGAACCTCAAGGTTGGGGATTCAAGCTTATCAGCTGTTCCTCGGAAAACCTGTACATAGTTGCTATGTGTTGGAACTGACTCAATGGCGCTTAACAACAGCAAAAACAATTCTAACAATATGTAGTACACCTCAATATAAAGAAAGCAAAATTCCTCACAAGTGGAAAAATAAGCAGCATCATACAAATAGAGAAGATTTTAAAGTTGCTAAGGATTTATTTTTACTTGGATCCACAATCAATACTTAGGATTGCTTGCTATGAGTAAGCACAGACTCAAAGACATGAAACAACAATAATTTTTACTACAGCAAGTCACCAGACAGTTTTCTCCTGAGAAGAAGCTGGATGGCTTCCAAGTGTGAACTTTACATTTAATCTTCCAGCACTTAATCATTATGTCAACTTTACTTGTAATAGTTGTTATTACATGCCACCAAGTCTGATCCTACTCATAGCAACCCTATGTAAAGCAGAATGAAAACTGTTCAGTATTACACTATCCTAACAATTGGTGTGTTTGAGCCCTTTGTTGCTATCACTGCTTCAATCTGTTTCAGGGTCTTCCTCTTTGTAATTAACTCTCCACATTACCAAATAAAATGTCCTTCTCCAGGGACAGGTCCTTTCTGACATCATATCAGATGTCTCACTACCTTTACTTGGTAGGAGCAATCTGGCTGTGCTTTGAAACCAGATTTGTTCCCTTTTCTGGCAGTCCATGTATAATTCAGTATTCTTTGTCAACACAATGTATTTTCAAATATACTGGTCCCCCTATAATTTTCCACATTCATCGTCTACTTTTAGCATCCATATTTGTTGTGTTAGGTGATATCAAGTCAGTTCCAACTCACAGAGACCCTATGCACAATGAACAAAACACTTCTTGGTCCCGTATTATCCTCAAACTTGTTACACTGAGCCCATTGTTGCTGCCTCTGTACACAGCCATCTTTTTGGAGGTAAGTAAAAAAGAGCATCCGTATTAGGTAACTGAAACTGCCATAGTTTGAGTCAGGCTCACCTTAGTCCTCAAGGTGATGTCTTTGTTCTTTAGCATTTTTAAAAGGTCTTTTGCAACAGATTTGTCAAATAAAATATATTTGTTGTTGTCTTGACTACTGCTTCTATGAGTATTGATTGTATACCCAAATAAAATGAAATATTTGATAACTTCTAAATTTTCCTATTTATCATGACATTATTTATTGGTCCAGTTGTGAGGATTTTCATTTTATTTATACTGAAATGCAGTCCATACTGAAAGTTGTAAACTTTGATCTTCAAAACAATAATTACATACTTCAAGTCTTCTTTGTTTCCTGTAAGCAAGCTTGTGTCATCTGCATGTTGAAAGTTATTAATGAATATACTTCTAATCCTGATGTCACGCTCTTCTTTATATAATGCAGTTTCTTGGATTATTTGCTCTACCTAAAAATTAAGTAAGTATGGTGAAAGGATATAACTGATGTACAACTTTCCAGCTATTAAACCATTCAGTAACCAGTTGTTCTGTTCTAATGACTGCCTCTTGGTCTACATGCAGGTTCCTCATGAGCACAACTAAGATTTTTGAAATTCCAATTCTTCACAATATTATTCATATAACTTATAATCTGCACAGTCACATGGTCATGCATAGTCAATAAATCACAAGTAAAAATCTTGCTTTCAAACCAAGAACCAACAGATTTCAGCTATAATGTCCCTCTTCCCATGCATTCTGAATCTGGCTTGCATTTCTGGCAGCTTTCTATGTACTGCAGCAGCAGTTTTTTTTTGTTTTTTTTTTTTTATTATCTTCAACAAAATTATATGTGATATTAATTTTATCGTTTGATGATTCCTGTATTCTGTTAGGTCAACATTCTGTAAAATTGATACAAATATGGATGTTTCCAATCAATTGTCCTGACAGTTGTTTTACAAATTTTTTGATATAGATGAGAGTACCTAGAGTGCTGTGTCAGTTTGCTGCAACATTTCAATAAGTATTGCATAAATGCCTTGAGCTTTGTTTTTTACCAATGTCGTTGGGTCCCAAGCTAACTCTTGAAATGGATGAACAGGGTCTATGTATTGTACAATGTGTCTATGTATTCTGTCCATCTTTTTTTTTTTTTTTTTT
>NW_006408671.1:6851713-6854461 GCF_000296735.1 Chrysochloris asiatica | reverse complement strand
ACAACAACAACAACAACAACTATTCTTTTAGAGAACTCCTTTAAAACTTCCTGTTCAGTTTTGTTACTTCATAATTACTTCCAGTCACTTAATATTTTTATGTTGAAGAGCACGTGTCAGAGGCTCTTCTAACATCAAATTTTGTTCTTTTCTTTCTCTCCTGTTATTTCAATGATCTTTTGATTTTTTTCATTTATTATATACTTGATGTAATCCCACGGCTCCTCTGGGCTTTGATCATTAGTGTCTAATTCACCAAATCTTTTCCTGAAATATTCTAAATTCAGGTGGAGTATACTAAAGATTGTTTATCTGTCTTTCATTGATTTGTTTGAATATTATTCAACTTTAGCCTGAACTTGCATATGAGCAATTGATGGTTTAGTCCACAGTTGCTAACTGGCCTTATTTTGACTAGTGACATTGAGCTTCTCCATCATCTCTTCACAGATATGTAGTCAATGTTGTCCTTGTGTTTTCCATCTTGTGAGGTTAATGTGTATTGTTTCCATTTATGTTGTTAAACAATAAATAAATTGTTGGCTTTGTAAAATTATATCCTGCAATCCTTATTATCATTTCTATCACCAAGATTATGTTTTCCAACTACTTATCTTCTTTTATTTCCAACTTTTACATTCTTTTCACCAGTATTTATCAATGCATCTTGATTGTATGTTTGATCTATTTCAAACTGAACATATGATAGAAGTCTTCAATTTCATTATCTTTGATTTTAGAGGTTGGTGTGTAAATTTGAATAGTAGTCATAGTAAGTTGTCTTCCTTGTATGTTGTTCCTACCTATAGTGACCCTGTATAGGATTTCCAAGGAACAACAATCTAAGTATGTTATTCCGACCCATAGTGACCCTGTATAGGATTTCCAAGGAGCAGCTGTTGAGCTTGGACCACCGACCTTGTGGTTGAAATGACACTGCAGGCCAGTGCATTAGCCTACAGTGCCATACCAGGTCCTATAATTGACCACATATGTTTCAAGATATATCTTTAAATGCTGTTTTTGACAATGGATGTGACCCCATTTCATTTCAATTGTTTATTCCTGGCAAAGTAAACCATATTAGT
The DNA here is from genome assembly GCF_000296735.1 of Chrysochloris asiatica. Lineage (NCBI taxonomy): Eukaryota > Metazoa > Chordata > Mammalia > Afrosoricida > Chrysochloridae > Chrysochloris > Chrysochloris asiatica. Next base: position 6,853,373 of record NW_006408671.1, on the reverse strand, counting down.
TTCTAATTCAAAATGTTCCACGCTAGTCCATTTATCCTTGGTAATGCCTAGGATATTGATCTTTATGTGTTCCATTTTATTTTTGACAATCTCTAATTTTTGGCACTTAGGATCAGAACTGGACTTCTAACAACAAGGTTGATTTTTCAACTCCTCTAGCTTCTCCTTGGAAACCCGATTCAGGGTTGCTGTGAGTCAGAACTGACTTTTCAACATTATAGAAGAAAGAACAGCAATCTTTCTAGATTCACTTCATATATTTCACATTCTGATTATTAATGATTGGTTATACTTGTTTCTTTTCATTTTGACTTTTGCCACATCAGCAAATGAAGGTTCTGAAAACTTTGCTCCATCCATATCATTAAGGTCCATTTTAATTTTAGGAAGTAGCTCTCCACCAGTCATATTTTGAGGGACCCATCTTCTTTTACTAGGTCAGACAATGTTCCACTGGTATTCAAAAGTTTTCAATGCTAAACCTTCTGATGTGGTCCATTTCTTTTTTGCAGTGAGTCTTAGTCTGGAAGTTCTACTGAAACCTATCCACCATGGAGATCTCTGCTGCTATTTAAATTGCCAATGACAAAGTTTCCATCATCACAGCAACATACAAGTTACCATAGTATGCCAAACTGGTGCTTAAGTGGTGGAAAGATTATGTTGTCACTAGGTGCCACTGAGTTTCCCGCTCTTATGCCATCCAACAATTGCTATGTTTGAGTCCATTGTTACTGCCACTGGGTCAATCTGTTTTGATGGGGTTTTTACTCTTTTTTATGTCCCTTCACATTACCAATCTTCAAGGGATTGGTCTCTACTGATAACATGATTAAAGTATATGAGATGAATAGCCATTATCAAGACTTCTAAGAGGCATTCTTGCTGTACTTCTTCATTGACAGATTTGTTCATTTTTCTTGCATTGTAGATTGAAATATTTTTCCTTATTACCACAATTAAAATGAAATATTTGAAAACTTCAATATTTTCTCTATTTATCATGATGTTGTTTATTCATTCAGTTATGAGTGTATATATATATGGATTCCAACTCAGTATATATATATGCTGATCTCACGGTCAGCAGTTCAAAACTACCAGCTGTTCCATGGGAGAAAGATGAGGCTTTCTACTCCTGTAAAGATTTACAGCCTAGGAAACCCTGTACACGGTCACTATGAGTCAGAATTTACTCCATGGCACATAACAGCAACAACAACATGATCACAATAAAATTTTCTGGAATTTCCATTGTTTGAAATATTATTAATAGTTTGTTATGACATGCACAGTGCAGATAATATAGCACAAACAAATATTTTTTTGGTATTCTCTGTTTTCAGTCAAGATCTATCTGACCTTAGCAACGATATTTCTTGCTCCATGTCTTATTCTGAATTTCCAGTGGCTTCCTTTTAATATGTAATGCAACTGACTTAGAATTATCTTCAAAATGTTTCTTAGAGGTGATAATAATGATTTTGTTCTATAATCTCTGCATTCTACAGTGTCAGTTTCTTTAGAATGAGCATAGATACGGAACTTTACCTATCTTTTGGTTAGGTAGCTGTCTTCCAAATTTCTTGGCAAAGACTAGTGACTGCTTCCAGCACTACATCAGTTTGTGGAAACATTTCAATTTTTATTCCATCAATAT
>NW_006408671.1:6830424-6841503 GCF_000296735.1 Chrysochloris asiatica | reverse complement strand
CAATCAGTCCTGATAACAATTATTCACTATTATATCACAAGAGACCTGTCTGCATTTCATTTCATCAGCCCCGCCTAAACAGATTGGATACTACTCTGTGGAGATTCTACCTTCCTCCAGGCCCTCTGGATCTAGGTTCCCTCTTGAAAGCTTGTAAGCCAGTCACTTCTTGCCTTTGTACTGGCACCTTTTAATATTTTAGCCATTTTACTTGCATCCTTCAATATTATAACTTGAAGAATGAGTTTGTTTTTTAGGTCTTTCACCTTGAGAAATGCTTTTTGGTTTTTTAACTCCAGGTCTTTGCATATTTCATTATAATACTTTACTTTTTCTTCTTGAGCTGTGTTTTGTAGTTTCCTATTCAACTCTTTTACTTTATCATTTTGTCTAGTCAGTTTAGCTTCTTGACACTCAAAAACAAGTTTGAGAGTGTCTTCTGACACAGATTTTGCTCTTTTCTTTCTTTCTTGTCTTTTAATGAATATTTGCTTTTTTCATGAGTCATGTTATTGTTTCCATCCCACAATGCCTGTTGTCTTTCGTCATCAGAGTACAATGCCTCAAATATGATCATGATGTGGTTTGTAAATTCAAGTGGATATACTGCAGGTCATAGTTTAGGTCTCATAGACTTATTTACATGTTCTTAGGTCATCAGTTAGAAACTACCTGCTGTTCCATGGGAGAAAAATGAGGCTTTCTGCTCCCATAAAGATTTACAGCCTCGGAAAACCTGTTCAGGATTGTTATGAGTTGGAACTGACTCCTCGGCACATAACAACAACAACAACAAGCTTCAACTTGAACTTGTATATCAGCAATTGATAGTTTTTTCCACAATTAACTCCTGGTCTTATTTTGGCTAATATTTAGCTTATCCATAGTTTCTTCCCACAGAAGTAGTTGATTTGATTCCTGTATGTTCTATCTGGTTAGATCTATGTGTATAGTCACTATGTGGTTTATAACTAACTAGGACAAAGACATTTGCAATGAATGAGCACTTGATTTTGTAAAATTTTGTTATGCAATCTCTACCATTGTTTTTATCAGCAATGACATATTTTCCATCTTCCTATCTCTCCTCTTTGTTTCCAACTTTCACATTCTAGTCATCATTAATTATCAATGCAGTTTTATTGAATGTTTCACCAATTTCAGACTGAAGAAGTTTGTAGAATTTTTCAATTTCTTCATCATTGGCTCTAGTGGTTGGTGTGTAAATTTGAACAGTAGTTGTAGTAACTGAACTTCCTTCTTATTCTTCTTGTTATGTGCAAACTAGTTGATTTTGACTTATAGTGACCTTGTGTAGTGTTTCTGACACTGTACATTTTTGTGGGAGCAGAAGTCTCATCTTTCAGGGAGAGGTTGGTGGATTCAAACTGCCGACATTGAGATTAGTAGTGCACATATATTATCCTATCAGAAATAGCATTGTACTTCAAAAAATATCATGAACTGTTCATTTTGATGATAGATGTAAAGTCATTCCTCTTCAATTTATCATTTATGGCATAGTAAGTCATATGATTGTTAGATGCAAAATGGCCAGCAGAAGTCCATTTCAGCTCATCAAATCCCAGGATATAAATCTTTATGAGTTTGTGGGTTTTTTTTTGATGATTTAGAATTTTCTGAGATTTAGACTTCATACATACCACATTCTGATTATTGCTGGATAGTTACCACTGTTTCCTTTCATTTTATGTGTGACTCATCAGCAAATGAAGGTCCTGAAAGCTTTGTTTCATCCAGGTCATTAAGGTCCCCTCTACTTTCAAAAGGCAGTGCTGCTGCAGTCATATTTTGAATGTCTTCCAACCTGAGGGACTCATCTTCTGGCACTATATCAGACAATGTTCTACAGCTGTTCATAAGGTATTCAATGGTTAGCAATACCACAAGCTGTTAATGAGTTGTACTCAATCTTGATGATATGTTCTTCATATAACCCACCATCTCAGATGACTTATTTAGCATAAAGATTGAATAAATATAGTGAAAATATACAATTTTGCCATACACCTTTCCTGATTTTAAACCATTCAGCATCCGTTTTTTTCTGTTTTGATACTAGATTTTATTATTATTTTAAGGGACTCCTACAAGTCAAAGACAAGTGTATTACTGATAAAGTTTGTATGCAGTCATCTTCTGATTTCAAGGATATATGATTTTTGCAATAACTCTATGCATGTATGAACTTCTGATGTTGTTAAGTGCAGTCCAGTCAGTTCCAACTCATAGCAACCCTGTATAAGGTTCCCAAGGAGCAGCTGGTAGGTTTGTACTGCCTACCTTGTTGTTTGAAGTCCAGTGCTGATCCTACAGTGCCACAATAGATATCTATGCATGAACTAGAGCCCTAGTAACAAAACATTTTAACTTACTTTTGTATGTTGAACTCATTTTATCATTTTTATTTTTCTCTTACTGCATTTCTTTATCCACTTCACCAAAATAGAAGTATTAAACCTGAACACATTGACATGGGGAATGTTGTTGCATACATTTTGTAACATTTCAATTGTTCCTAGAATGACTATATTTGCATTAGAAAGAAAAGAATCCTAGGAAAAAGAGAGTATTGACATTCAGTTGTAAGAATTCATCAGCTCAATCAACTCTAAAAATAACCTAGGAAGAAAAGCATCATGAAGAATAAACACTGATGATGGCCAAATTAATTAATTAAAGTTCCAAATAATAAATTCAATAGTGTATCTTTGCAGTGATAGTTACAATGAAGGATGCTCAAAGTGCCTTTCTGAGGTGGTGTAAATCAGAGTGCAGAATTGTCTGAAGAAGGATAAGATAAATAATAACACTACTTTCAAAAGTGTATAGACCTGGATGGCAGACATGTGGGGAAACCTTACACTCAATTTTGTTTTGTTTTGTTTTGTTTTCAACATTGGAGAATGTTTATTTAGAACAAGGAGAAAAAATGATTACCAGAAAGAATGGAATTATTAATTTATTTAAGTTATAGAACAACATTCTGAGCAAAATCAGTCAAGGAAATAAATAAAACAGTGCAAATCGGATGTGAATTTTGAGGGGCAGGGAATAGGGGCAACATGTTTTTATCAAGTTGATCCAGACTCAGAGAAACCCTATAGGAATAGAGTAGAAGTGTTTTAACATTATTATGAAAAAGTTATTCTGATTATAACAGGGCATAGTAAAGTTATTGTGAGTCTGAGAATAATTGCCTCCTTATTTCTGAAAAGACAGGCTTCTCTACTTTCAATTTTCAAAAAGTATAAATTGAGATTTCTCATTTCAAAAAGTATAAACTGAGATTTCACATCAGATTGCTACAAGAAAATTTGGTTAGCCCAGTGTATCTTTTTGTAGCAGGGTCCAAGACTATAGGCCAAGCTTCAGATTGACTGTGGTTGGGTTAGACACCCACATTTTGTGGAAACTGCTGAGGAGATAGCAGACAGCCCAGGAGGCAGAGCCTTTTAAAATTTATTTCTTTCTATTTCTTTTGGCTTTCATTTGTCTTTAAATCTGTTTTAGACAGGAGATTCTTATTTAGATGCATTATGCAAAGGTATGTCTATACATGTATAAACCTATGACTGAGGTCTTAGAGCCCTGAAGGGTTAAGGTACAAATATCCTGAACTTTTTGCAACACTAGAGGACCAATTTTAATGCTAAGCTGGTGCTTTCCTTGTTGTTGTCAGGTGCCATCAATTTGGTACTGACTCATAGAGACCCTATGCACGACACAATGAAACACTGCCTGGTCCTGGGCCAACCTCAGAATTGTTGCCACATTTGAGCCCATTGATGCTGTCACTTTACCAATTTATCTAACTGGGGGTCTTCCTCTTTTTCTCTGACTCTCCACCTTACCAAATATGATATCCTTCTCCAGTGACTGATTCCTCCTGACAATATGTCTGAAGTATGAGAGACGAAGTTTGGCCATCCTGGCCTCCAAGGAGCACTCTGACTGCACTTCTTCCAACACGGATCTTTTGGTTCTTTTGGCAGCCCTTGGTGTTTTCAATATTTTCCTCCAACACCATAACTCAAATGCATCAATTCTTCTACAGTTTTCCTTAGTCACTGTCCAGCTTTCGCATACATATGAGGTTATTGAAAATACCATTGTTTGTGTGTTTTCCTTAGTTTTCTGCAATTAGAGCATGTTAGTGACAGCTTTTTATCCAAACCTTTTAATTCAAACCTTAACTATCTTGTATCATGAGTTCCCATATAAATGTGGTTAGAGGTGGTATGGTTTGAAAAAGAGCACAGAACTCTAAGTGTGACCTACTTTATTCCCCTAACTTCCTTCAATCTCTGCAGAACTCAGTTTGAAAATTCTCATTAAAATTCAGTTACTGATACCATATAATACAGAAATCAGAAACGCATCCTGTTTATATGTTAGCAAAATATTGAGGTCATGATAATATGTTCACTTTATTTAGTATCATCTAGGTCAACTACGGACTTCTTGTATGGCACTTTGGTTCAACACTAATCTTCAAACCACAAGATTGGCAGTTCAAAACTATCAGCTGCTCCTTGGAAACCTTACACAAGGTCACTATGAGTAGGAACCCACTTGATGGCGCTTCTTGCTGTTGTTATGTGCCATGGAGTCAGTTCTGACTCATAGCAACCCTGTACAGGGTTTTGGAGGCTGTAAATCTTTATGGGAGCAGAAAGCCTCATTTTTTTCCCACGGAACAGCTTGTAGTTTTGAACTGCTGACCTTAAGGTTCACAGTCCGATTCGTAACCACAATGCTACCAGAGCTCCTTAACTTTTCAGAAATCATTACTTTTGAGTGTAAGCAGAGTTTGACATTGTAACTGACTGGTAAAGTAAAACCTTTGGCTAAATTGATAGGACCAGCTGAGAATTTAATTGCTTGCAAGGAGTTGCTGTCACCACAAATGTTGATTTTGGTTGACTTCATGAATATAAAAGGAGCGTTGATGGCACTGTGGTTTTGGCATCGGGCTGCTAACTGCAAGGTTTGCTGTTCAAACACACTAATTGCTCTGCAGCAGAAAGATGAGGTTGTCTGATCCAGTAAAGATTTAGAGTCTGGGGAAACCCTATGCAGGGTCACTATGAGTCAGTATCAACTTGGTGCCAGTGGGATTGGTTTTACTTTGGGGTCATGGGTATAAGCACAGCAAACAAATAGACACTCTGTGTAGCCAGCCTCAGATTTCAAGTCCCATCAGCCCTGATGCAGCCCACAGCCCACAGTGAAAGTTGAGGAACAATACAAACCAATGTCTGAGAACCTCCTTTGAAAAGTACAATGCTTGACATTTTAAATTTCACAAGCTCACTCATTGTCTCCCTAGAAATGTGTTCCTTTAATTCAGTCAGTAACACCTGAAATGTCAGAGGTGATACCTGTGACATTTAATAGAAAAATTGCTACCTAAGGGCATTTAGTGGCAGTGGAAGCAATGGAGTCCTGGTGTAGTACTAAAACACTGGACTGCTAACTACAACATTGGTGGTTCAAACTCAACAGCCGCTCCTCAGAAATCCTATACACAGACACTATGAGTTGCAACCGACTTGAGAACATTTAAGAAGCAAAAAAGGCCAGAACCAACAGTCTTCAAAATATTTGTATACAAGAACCAGTCTTTCCACATGGAAATGTCCACTGCAGTCCCCTAGGGATCTAATTAACAGGCTGACTGATTCAGCAGGTTTGGGGCCAGCCTGAGACTGCCTTTCTAAGGAGCTCCAGAGTTCAGCTTCCTGAACCACACTCTGAGTTGTTGTTCTTAAGTGTCGTTGAGTCAATTCTGACCCATAGTGACCCTGTATAGGATTTCCAAGAGCAGCCAGTGAGCTTGAACTACTAAACTTGCAGTTCAAATGACCCTGCAGTCTGACACATTAGCCCACAGTGCCATACCAGTTGTTGTTGTTGTTAGGGGCCATTGAGTAGGTTCCGACCCATAGCAACCTTATGCACAGCAGAATGAAGCACTGTCTGATCCTTAGGCAACCTCACTATTGTTGCCATGCTTGAATCCATGAATGCTGCTGCTTGGCCAATCCATCCCGTTGGGGGTCTTCCTCTTTTTCTCTGACCTTCCATCTTACCAAACATGATATCCTTCTTCAGGGACTGGCCCTTCCTGACAATATGTCCAAATTATGAGAGATGAAGTTTGGCCAGCTTGGTTTCCAAGGAGCATTCTGGCTGCACTTCTTCCAAAATGGATCTATGAGTTATTTTGGCAGCTCATGGCACTTTCAGCATTCTCCTCCAACACTATAACTCAAATGAATCAATTCTTCTACAGTTTTCCTTATTCACTGTCCAGCTTTCGCATGAATATGAGGTTATTGAAAATACCGTGGCTTGGGTCAGGCACACCTTAGTCCTCAAGCTGACATATTTGCTCTTCAACACTTTAAAAATGTGTTGTGCAGCAGGATTTGCCCAATGCAATACTTCGTTTGATCTCTTGAATGCTGCTTCCGTGAGTGTTGATAGTTGATCCAAGAAGAATGAAGTCCTTGACAACTTTAATCTTTTCTCCATTGATAAGAATGTTGTTTATTGGTCCAGTGTTGAGGATTTTTGTTTTCTTTACATTGAGATGTAATCCATACTGAAGGCTGTGCTCTTTGATCTTAATCAGTGAATGTTTTAAGTCCTGTTCACTTTCAGTAATCAAGGTTGTATCATCTGCATATTGTTAATGAGTTGTTAATCTGCAGGTTATTAATGAGTCTTTCTCCAATCCTTATGCCATATTTTTCTTCATATAACCCAGTTTCTTGGATTATTTGCTCAGCATACAGGTTGAATAAGTATGGTGAAAGAATACAACCATGTCTCACACCTTTCCCAATTTTAAAACATTCAGTGTTCCCATGTTCTGTTTGAGCAACTACTTCTTGGTCCAGGTACAGATTCCTCATGAGCAACAATTAAGTATTCCAGAATACTCATACTTTGCATTATTGCCCATAGCTTGTCATGATCCATCCAAAGGTGGAATAATACCCTTTGTGTGTATTCCATGAAGCATGCATATCTTTAGGCTTAGAGTATTCTGCTGGCTAACCCCCGGCAGGTACTAAATAATTGGAAATTTTCCATTCAACATGTTTGCAAATTGTTTTTACCTTTCAAGGCACCACACTTCAGTTACCTGTATAATTGATTAAAGCACCACATTTCACTCTTGATGCTTCCAGGAAAATATAGCATTCTTTCTTATACTATGATAGCTGAATAAAATATCTTACACTATTATTTTCATGGAACAATGAAAAATTAGGTGGTTTTTAAATGTGTAGAGTATCATGTCGAATTGTAACCACCTTATTGAAATTCAAAGATCACTGTAGCTTGTTTCTCTCAAGAACATTAGCTTTTTTTTTTTTTTTTTCCTTTTTTCATTTCTTCAACATTCATTAGTTAAGAAATTCAGTCTATCTACTAAGAGCTAGGAACTGTTACATTCTGCCATGTTTCTACCCAGGACATTTAGCTACTTACATCCATTGTACAGATTTCTTTATATATAAGAAATCCTATGAAAATGAGTTTTCCCATTGACAGGAATATTCCAGAAGTTTCCAGTCACTCTTATCTATGAGACCAGTCAGTAATGGGTAATTGTGGTAGTGGGGATCTTTAGCTGAAGGAGTTAGCAGTTACAGAGCATATAAGTTTACTGCTATCAAAAGTGATGCCACAGAAGATAGCTCATGAAAGAAAGACCGGCAGGAACAATCAAAAACAATAATGGCAGTCTGACTGACTACTACAAGAACAAGCTAGCTGTTCGCCCAGGAACCATTAAGGCAAGCAGTTGGGTCCCCTCAGAGCAAACTCCCTTCCAAGACTAAGACTCAAGGGAGATACACAAGCAGGCATGTGGTCTAATTGGTGACAATGTTGGTCACCGCTAAGGGGAAGTGGGGGAAAAACAGCAATGAAGTTGTGAGCTAAGTCTGACCACATTCAATAGACTCCTGTGAACCCGGGTAGAGACTTGGTTGGCCAGCAGTATGGCAAGATCCGAGGACTCCTGGGCCCAGTGGCAGTGAAATGGCCACAGAGGACTAGAGGAGAGAGTGAAGCATCTAGCTAATATGAAGTCAGGGGAGATGCACAAGAACACCCATATTTGCACATAGTACCCACTTGACCTGGTTCCAGTGGCTGGATGATCAGAACTCAACTAGAAGAAGAAAGAAGAGGAGAAAAAAGAGTAACTTGCCACAGTTTGATAAACTTGACCTATACTTACGGATGTAGTAGCTCAAAAAAAGGAACAAATCTTTAAGCAAGGATCATTCCCACCCCCTTGGTACACAGGGTTGACAGGGATGAGCAACATAGACATTGGCTACCCAAAATGGGGAGGGCTACAAAGGCAAGAAGAGATGGCTAACAAGCTTTCAAGAGGGAGCCTAGTTTCAGGTGGTGTGGGTGAAGGTAGAATCTTCACTGAATGATTTCCAATATGATGTGTTGGGGTAAATGAAAGGAGATGGAGATAAGACTCTTAAAGAAGTAAAAAAGAAAAAAAAAAAAAAAAAGTGATGCCAACTGAGTCGGCTTTACTCACATGCATAGATTCCAAACTATAAACCTAGAGTAGTGATGCTCTGAGCCCAGTTATCTTGTTGACTCCATCTTTGCTCAGAAGACATAGATTCATTTTTGTGGAGCAAAGAACATGAATAGGTAATTTTTTTATATAGAAATAAATGTCTTAATTCTCTTCTCCTTTATAAAGGCTTCTTGAGAAATAAGAAAGGCTCAAGAAGCAAATTGTGTCAGAAAATTTCTGACAGTATGGCACTGTGTTCTTTTAAAATAATCATTCTATCAACAAGTATCTACTGGTACAGCAAAACACAAGTAGGATTCATCAGTAGAGTTGGCTGTACTCAGAATAACACAGTCTTAGAAAGACTAATAGTTTAATGAAGATAAACAAACATAAACATTTATTTATATGTGATGATGATTCAACCAAAAGGTTTTGAAGTGAACAGGCTTCCAGAGGTCTTTAATATAAAAAGGAAAAAAGAAAAACAAACATTTGTGTAATATTTCTAAATATCAAATTGTGAAGAGTTTTTACCATTAAAAATCGACATGACATAATTATTTCATCCTTTGGCTACCAGATAGAAATCTGAAGGGACTTCAAACGGTTTGTGAGAAAATGCCATAATCTTTCTATTCTATTTTTCCACTAAATTTTGAGGCCCCTCAATCTATCACCACCACTTGTCAGTCCGTTTGTCTTATTGTAGTGGCTTGTGAGTTACTGTGATTCTGAAACCTATGCCACTGTTATTTTAAACACCAGCAGGACACCCATGGTGGATGACATTCCAGATGAAGCTTCCAGACTAAGAAAGACTAGGAAGAAGGAGTGATGAACTACTTACAAATATTTAGTCACTGAAAACATGATGAATAGCAGAGAAACACTGTCAGATGTAGTGCAGGAAAATGAGCCCCTAAGGTTGGAAAGTACTCAAAATGTGACAGGGGAAGAGCTGACTATTCAAAGTAGATTTGACCATGATGACACAAATGAAGTAAAGCCAGTGGGAGAAAAGCCCTTGGAACCTTCATTTGCTGATGGGGCACAACTCAAAATGAAGAGAAACAACTGTAAACATGCATTGAAAATAGGAACATGTAATATACGAAGTATGAATCTGGGTAAATTGGAAGTTGTCAAATATGAAATGGAACACATAAACATCAGTACCTTAGGCACTAGTGAGCTGATATGGACTGGTATTGGCCATTTTGAATCTGACAATCACATGGTTTACTGTGCCAGGAATGACAAATTGAAGAGGAATGGAGTTGCATTCATTGTCAAAAAGAATATATCCGGATAAGTCATGAGATACAATGCTGTCTTTGATAGGATAATATCCATGTACCTATAGGGAAGCCCAGTTAATACCACTATTATTCAAATTTATGCATCAACCACTAAAGCCAGTGAGGATGAAATAGAAGAATTCTACCAACTTCTTCAATGTGAAATAGATCAAATATGCAATCAAGATGTATTGATCATTACTGGTGATTGGAACACAAAGGTTGGGAGCAAAGACGAAGGACCAGTTGTTGGAAAACATGGCCTTGGTGATAGAAATGATGCTGGAGAATGCATGATAGAATCCTGCAAAACCAATGATTAGTTCATTTCAAGCACCTTCTTTAGACAGCATAAAAGACAACTATACACATGGACCTCAACAAATGGAATACATAGAAATGAAATTGACTACATCTGCAGAAATAGATGATGGAAAAGCTTGATATCATCAGTGAAAACAAGGCCAGGGGAAGACTGTGGAACAGACCATCAATTACTCACATGCAAATTGAAAGTGAAGCTGAAGAAAATGTAAAAAACAAACAAACAAACAAAAAAACACGAGAGCCAAAATATGACCTTTAATATATTCCACCAGAATTTAGAGATCATCCGAAGAACAGATTTGATACATTAAACACTAAAGGCAGAAGACCAGAAGAGTTATGGGATGACATCAATAACATCATACAGGAAGGAAGCAAAAAATCAGTGAGAAAATAAGAAATAAGGAAAAGGTCAAAATGGATGTCAGCAGAGACACTGAAACTTGCTCTCCAGTGTAGAGATGCTAAAGCAAATGGAACAAATCAGGAAGTCCAAGAGCTGAACAGAAAATTTCAAAGATCAACTCAAGAAGATGAAGCAAAATATTTTTAAAATGTGAAAAGATCTGGAACCAGAAAACCAAAAAGGAGGAATGTACTCAGCAGTTCTCAAGCTGGGGAAACTGAAGAAAAAGTTCAAGCATCAACTTTCGTTATTGAAAGATTTTCTGGGCAAATAATTGAATGATGCAGAAAGCATCAAGATAAGATGGAAGGAATACACAGAGTCACTGTACCAAAAGGAAATGGCAAATGTTCAGCCATCTTAGGATGTAGCATATGATCAAGAGGTAATGATACTAAAGGAGGAAGCCCAAGCTGCATTAAAGGAATTGGCAAAGAACAAGGCACCAGGAATTG
>NW_006408671.1:6807968-6826868 GCF_000296735.1 Chrysochloris asiatica | reverse complement strand
GAAACTGATGATGTGCCCTATAAACTTTCATTCAATCCACAAAAAAACCTTAAATTAAAAAAAAATAAAAGAAAAGTGAAGTGGCACAGGAGGCACTCATTCATCTCTGCCAAGAAATTTGGAAGACAACTATCTGGCCGACTGATTGTAAGAGTTCCATATTTGTGCCCATTCTAAAGAGACGTGACCCAATGGAATGCAGAAATCATCAGACAATTTCTTTGATATCCCATGCAAGTAAAGTTTTGTTAAAGGAAATACAGAAATGACTATAATCATACATTGACAGAGAACTTCCAGAGGTTCAAGCCGGATTCAGAAGAGGCAGTGGAATCAGGGATATCATTGCTGATGTGTGATGGATCTTGGCTGAAAGCAGAGAATATCAGAAAGATGCTCACCTGTGCTTTATTGACTACACAAGGCTTTTGATTGTGTGGATCATAACAAGCTATGGACAACATTGCGAAGTATGAGTATTCTGGAACCCTTAACTGTGCTCACGAGGAATCTGTACCTGGACCAAGAGGCAGTTGTTCGAACAGAACATGGGAACACTGAATGGTTTAAAATGAAAAAAAGGTGTGTGACAAGGTTGTATTCTTTCACCATACTTATTCAACCTGTATGCTGAGCAAATAATATGAGAAGCTCGGTTCTATGAAGAAAAAGGTGGCATCAGGATTGGAGGAAGACTCATTAACAACTTGCGATATGCAGATGATACAACCTTGCTTGCTGAGAGTGAACAGGACTTTAAAGATGTATTGATGAAGATTAAAGAACATAGCCTTCAGTATGGATTACATCTTAAAGATGTAAAGAAAACAAAAATCCTCACCACTGGACCAATAAACAGCCTTCTTATCAATGGAGAAAAGATTGAATTTGTCAAGGACTTCATTCTTTTTGGATCAACTATCAGCTCTCATGGAAGCAGCAGTCAAGGAATCAAATGACGTATTGCATTAGGCAAATCTGCTGCACAGGAACTTCTTAAGGTGTTGAAGAGCAAAGATGTACCTGACCCAAACTATGGTATTTTCAATGACCTCATATGCATGTGAAAGCTCGACAGTAAATAAGGAAGACCATGGAGGAATTGATGCTTTGGAATTATGGTGTTAGAGGAGAATATTGAGTGTGCCATGGGCTGCCAGAAGAACCAGTAGATCCATTTTGGAAGAGGTGCATCCAGAGTACTTCTTGGAGGCCAAGATGACAACACATCATCTCTTACACTTCGGACATATTTTCAGGAGGGACCAGTCGCTGGAGAAGGATATCATGATTGGTAAGGTCAGAGAAAAAGAGGAAGACTCCCAATGAGATAGATTGGCCAAGTGGCAGAATCAATGGTCAAGTGTGGCAACAGTAGTGAGGTTGGCCAAGGAGTGGGCAGTGTTTCTTTCTGCTGTGCATAAGGTTACTATGGGTTGGTCCCAACTCGATGGCACCTAACAGCAACAACAACAACAAATCTATCAAGATGAGTTTAAAAGTATTTCCTCTGAAATTATTTAGTATAATTTGTTGCTTTTCATAGTAATCAATTCATTAACTCAGTAGTTTAACATACACATAGCACAGAAAATACAGTGAGTTCAAATGTTTATAAAACTCTGATGGAAGAATAAATAAATTAAGTTATATTTATTGAATTTACAGAAAACACTATTGTAGTATTTTACTTGTGTTTCTTCGATACATACTTCCTTGCTGACTACAAGGACTTGCCCAATTAGATTTCTACTGAAGAATTACATAAAACATCACTTCTTAATGATCATATATCTCTATTTATATTTAAGTAGCAGAAGCAAGTATCAGCTTGAAATACCCAAAACATGTTGGCTGAAGCAATTCTGAATTTCATCAAGTTACATTCTTCTGTGCCTTTTGACTTGGTGAATCTGGACCACATGAATTTATTAACAGTTGCAGAAAAATCAGGATTAATCATTTGTTTCAGGAAGTGGCTAATTCTCCTGTTGAAGCATTTTTTCTACTTTCTTCTCCCAGTTTTCATCTCTTTTCTCAGAGTCTGCTACCACTTCATATTCTTTCAGTTCCTCTTTTAACTCTTTTTCCCAGTCTTCAAGTAATCTTCAAGTAAAGTTGTCACCTGTCGATTTTTGTCAAGCACGAGCTGCTCCATTGCTTTCCTCAGATCCTCCTGATAGAGGTTACAGGTGTCAAAGACATCAGAAGTGAACTCAGAGACACCTGGACTAGTTGAAATCTCTTCCTATTCCTCCAGAAGTTTAAGTTGAGTATTGATTACAACAGGTAGCATTTTAGGCCGTACTGCCTCTTTTAGCTGTAGGTCACCCGCTGGCCGGTTCCTTCTCATCTCCTTTTCAGCTGCCTGCTGCTGGGTGGCCTGATCACTCAGCTGAGTCAACTGCTTGATCAGGGAGACATGGTAAAAGTGGTTGTTGTTGTTGTTGTTAGGTGCCATCGAGTTGGTACCTACTCACAGCGACCATAGGCACAAAAGAATGAAACACTGCCTAGTCCTGGGCCAACCTCACTACTGTTGCCACACTTGAGTCCATCGATGCTGCCACTTGGACAATCCATATCATTGGGGGTCTTCTCCTATTTCTCCGACGTTCCATCTTACCAAACATGATATCCTTCTTCAGTGAATGGTCCCTCCTGACAATATGTCTGAAGGATGAGTGATGAAGTTTGGCAATCTTGGCCTCCAAGGAACACTCTGGCTGCACTTCTAAAATGGATCTATTGGCTCTTTTGGCAGCCCATGACACTTTCAGTATTCGCCTCGAACACCATAATTCTTCTATGGTCTTCCTTATTTACTGTCCAACTTTCACATACATATGAGGTTATTGAAAATACCATGGCTTGGGTCAGGCGCACCTTAGTCCTCAAGCTGACATCTCTGCTCTTCAATACTTTAAAAAGTTCCTGTGCAGCAGATTTGCCCAATGCAATATGTCATCTGATCTCTTGACTGCTGCTTCCACGAGTGTTGATAGTTGATCCAAGAAGAATGAAGTCCTTGACAACTTCAATCTTTTTCCGTTGATAAGAATGTTGTTTATTGGTCCAGTGGTGAGGATTTTTGTTTTCTTGACATTGAGATGTAATCCATACCAAAGGCTGAGCTCTATGATATTCATCAGGAAATATTTTAAGTCCTGTTCACTTTCAGCAAGCAAGGTTGTATCATCTGCATATCGCAGGTTGTTAATGAGTCTTCCTCCAATCCTGATAGCACCTTTTTCATCATAAAACCCAGTTTCTCAGATTATATGCTCAGCATACAGATTGAATAAAGTATGGTGAAAGAATATAATCTTGTCATACACCTTACTAAATTTTAAACTATTCAGTGTACCAATGTTCTGTTCCAACAACTGCTTCTTGGTCCAGGTACAGATTCCTTATGAACACAATTAAATGTTTTGGAATACTTCTCAATGTTGTCCATAGCTTGTCATTATCCACACAATCAAAAGCTTTTGCATAGTCAATAAAGCACAGGTAAACAGCTTTCTAATATTCTCTGCTTTCAGCCAAGATCCATTGGACATCAGCAGTGATATCCCTCATTCCACTGCCTCTTCCGAATCCAGCTTGAACCTCTGGAAGTTTTCTGTCAAAGTATGTGTGCAGCCATTTCAGTATTACCTTGAGTAAAACTTTATTCTCATGAGATATCAAAGAGATTGTCTGATGATTTTCGCATTCCGTTAGGATACCACTCTTTGGCATGGCCACAAATACATATCTCTTCCAATCAGGCAGCCAGTAGTTGTCTTCCAAATTTCTTGGCCTTCTGTGCTGTCTCACTTTCTTGAAATATTTCAGTTTTTATTCCATCAGTTCATGTTGCCTTGTTCTTTGACAATTCCTTCAATGAACCATGGTCTTCCTCCCTAAGTATCATTGACTCTTGATCATATGCTACCTCTTGAAACAGCTGAACATTAACCATTTCTTTTTGTACAGTGACTCTGTGCATTCCTTCCCTATTCTCTTGATGCTTTCTGCATCATTCAATAATTTTCCCAGAATATCTTTCAATAGTGAAAGTTGATGCTTGAATTTTTTCTTCAGTTCCCCCGCTTTAGAAATGCTGAGCATGTTCTTCCATTTTAGTTTTCTGATTCCAGATCTTTGCACATTTTCTTGTAGTATTTGGCTTTATCTTCTCGATCTGATCTTCCAAATTTTATGTTCAGCTCTTGGACCTCCTCATTTCTTCCATTTGCTTTAGCATCTCTACACTGGAGAGCAAGTTTCAATGTCTCTTCTGACACCCATTTTGACCTTTCCCTTCTTTCTTGTCTTCTCAATGACTTCTTGCTTTCTTCATGTATGACGTTCTTCATGTCATTCCACAACTTGTCTGGTCTTCAGTCTTTAGTGTTTATTGTATCAAATCTATTCTTCAGATGATCCCTAAATTCTGGTGGATATATTCAAGGTAATATTTTGGCTCTCCTGGACTTGTTTTCATTTTCTTCAGCTTCATTTTGAATTTGCATATGAATAATTGATGGTCTTTTCCACAGTCTGCCCCGATCTTATTTTCACTGATGATATGAAGCTTTTCTATCATCTCTTTCTGCAGATGTAGTCAATTTGATTTTTATGTTTTCCATCTGGCGAGGTCCATGTGTATAGTCGTCACTTATGCTGGCTAGAGAAGATATTTGAAGTGAACAAACCATTGGTTTTGCATAATTCTATCATGCGTTCTCCAGCATCATTTCTATCACCAAGACCATATTTTCCAACTACTCATATTTCCTTTTTGCTCCCAACTTTTGCATTCCAATCACCAGTAATGAGCAATACATTTTGATTGAATGTGTGATCAATTTCAGATTGAAGAAGTTGGTAGATTTCTTCTATTTCAACCTAATTTACTTAAGTGTTTGGTGCCTAAATTTGATTAATAGTTGTACTAACTGGGCTTCCCTGTAGGCACATGGATATTATCCTATCACAAACAGTGTTGTACCTCATGACTGACCTGGATATGTTCTTTTTGACAATGAATGCAACACCATTCCTCTTCAATTTGTCATTTCCGGCATAGTAAACCATGTGGTCATTAGATTCAAAATGGCCAATACCAGTCCATTTCATCTCACTAATGCCTAAGATAATGATGTTTGTGTGTTCGTTTCATTTTTGACAACTTCCAATTTTCCCAGATTTATACTTGTACATTCTGTGTTCCAATTTTCAATGGATATTTACAGTTGTTTCTCTTCATTTTGAGTTGTGTCCCATCAGAAGGTCCCGAGTGCTTTTCTCTCATGGGCTTTAATTTACTCTATTGGCGTCATTTCGTTCAACTCTATTTAGTGGAGGCAGCTTTCCCACAGTGTCATTTTAGTGCCTTCCAACTTGAGGGACTCATTTTCCGGCGCTATGTTTGACAGTTTTTCTCTGTTATTCATAAGGTTTTCAGTGACTAAATATTTGGAAGTTGTTTGTTACTCCTTCTTACTAGTCTGTCTTCGTCTGTCATCTGGAAGTTCATCTGAAATATGTACACCATGGGAGACCCTTCTGGTATTTAAAATACTGGTGGCATAACTTTCAGTATAACAACTACCACATTAGACAAAAAGACAGACGAGTGTTTGATAATAAAAGTAGTTCCTCAGAAACACTTCTTCCAACACAAGTTTCAGAACCAGGGCAAATCTCATCCTACTCATCAGCTTGTCTTCTCAGAACATGAACAGGGTTACTGGGTACATCTGATCAAAGTAAAAATTGAACTGCACAGAAACTGGGAGATCCCGCAGGTAATTCCTCTTGTCAGCTGTTCAGGCCAAGATTTGATGTTGATTTGTTTCGTCATTATTACCATCAACCCTTGGAGGCACTGCTTCTTCTACTTTTTTGTATGTTGCACCTGAACAAATTTTTCTGTTCCTTTTGGCAATCGCCTACGATTACCTTATAAATGATGTCATCTATTTCCCTTCGTCTACTTATTTCTTTATTGTTTGTACTGTTTTTTCACAGATTCACTTATCCTTTTTGTAGCTTCCATTGCAAACAAAGTTAAAGAGATAGTGGTCGAGGCCTTTGTCCTGGTGGAAAAGGGGTTCTTGGTCCCCCCACTTGTTGCATCTCCTGCTCTGTAGACTCTGCCACAACCTCCCAGCACTACTCAGGTGGTGCGTTTCCCTCAGTCTGCCTGTCTCCCTTTGAGGGCACACTGTCTGCCACCGGCTGTTTAAAGCCAAACCAACTGCTCTAACCTTGCAGTTAGAACTGGAATGCAAAAATTTGAATCATCCAGAGACTATTAAATTAAAACTGGGATAATCATCAACCAGTATATTTTATTGCTACTTCAATTTCAAGATTAATAATAGAACTATCATGTAAGAAGAATACCATAAGCACTAAACTTTTGACTGAAAGATCAGAGGTTCAAATCTAGTAGCCCATATTCAGAAAACCTATACAGAATCCCATTGAGTCAGAATTGACTGCATAGCACTAACAACAAAGACAGCATCATACAAGATGTTATATTTATATAAATATGTACTTAATTTGTTTATCCAAATAAAAATAAATTATTAATAAAGCCCAGAACCATATTCACTGTAATCAAGTAGATTCTGACTCATAGGGATCTTTGTAGGGTTTCAGAAAATACAAACCTTTAGAGAAGCAGAAAGCCTCCCCAGTCTCCTTCAAAGCTCCCGATGGAGTCAAACTACTGATCTTGCAGTCCAACATATGGTCCATTATATATCAATGGCTCCTTAAAGTATTAATAGTTATGTGAAACTGCTACATTTTTATATGGATGCTTGTATATCTAATATCATAAATCACTTATTTCCAGGTTAAAATAATTGCATTATTAACTAATGCGAGATTTGTCTATTTCAATTTAAAAACTATATTTTATTAAATATGCCTAGAAATGTTTTTCATTTTCTCTTGAAAGAGTCTATTCTATACTAAAAATTTTAGTTGCTTTCTAGACCATTATTATCACTTTGAAGAAAAGTGATAATGGTCAAAATGTTCTCTATTAAAATTAAATATCATTACTGTTTATTTGAAATCATAGATAATTATTCTACATTGAATCCAATGATGGTTAACTATCTAGTCTTATCTTCATTCCACAGAAAGAATATTTATTAAATCTCAAAAAATTCAGAAAAAGAAAATTGTACATGAGTGTATCTTGGCAGCACACTATATAATTTAGTTAAACATTTGGACTGTTGTAGTATCAGGACTTATCAGTGAGTTCATGCTTTCAATAGTGGTGCCTGTTTGCAGGGTCCTTGTTATAATGCTTAACAAAGCAGAAAAATAGGAGAGTTCATGATTTAAACTACTCATCCTTATCTTATGTCTACATTATTTTCTTTATCTGGATTCCCCCTTAATTGTATGTTTTGTTTTGTTTCTTTAATTCCATGGTAATCTTTTCTTGTGTCACTTTTGCCTTTTTAATATTTTTCTTAAAATCGGAAATTCTAGAGATAATATTTACCTCAAATATTTTATTTTCCAATGATATGATCACTGTTCTTTTAAATTTCATATATAAATTAACTTTACAATATCTTTAAATGCAAATTAGGTATGTTCTGGAGTCCAGGTGTGGCACTGTAGAATAAGCACTAGATGCTAATCACAAAGTTGATGGTTCAAACCCACCAGCCACTCCTTAAACATCATTACAGGGTAGCTCTTTACAAATTGGAACAGACTCAATAGCACTTAACAAGAGCAACACGTTTTGCTCTAATTTTTTTTTTTTCTTTCTGTTTCTTTAAGAATGAACTTAACTCAAGTTCTTAAAATAACATTCTGTTAGATAAAAATTTGCAAGGGACACATTTCTGTACAAATTTTCTCATACATGACAATTTTTAATCCTAATGAGCAATTCAAGATTTTGATACAAATTATAACATTACCATTTATGAAGTGGGTCAATTTATAATCCATCATTTAATCCACCATAGCATATAAGCACATATCTTACACTTTGTATAAATTAAAATTGGCATTTTAATTTTATGTTTCCAAATTTGTTAAGAAACGTAAGAATACATTTTTTTCTGTTTGCATTCCTTTACATATAAATTGAATGAATAGTTTTCTTATATACTTTTTATTGCATTCTTTTTCCACTGCTCTCCATAGGTTTTCATTGACAAAATATTCGGAAGTAGTTCGTCTCATCATCTTCCTAGTGTGTCTTCATTTGGAAGCTTATCTGAAACCAGTCCACTGTGGTTGACTCTGCTGGTATTTGAAATATTGGTGACATAACTTCCAGAATCATAGGAACACACAAGCCACCACAGTATGACAAACTGACAAACAAGTGGTGAAAATTCCAAATAGTTAGTCACTGAGAACTTTATAAGTAGCAGTGGAACATTGCCAGCACCAGATTATTTAATATTGAAACATGATTATGAGCACAAGAATATTGTTAGAAGATAAACCCCTCAAATTGGAAGGCACTCAAAATGCTGCTGGGGAATAGCTGCCTCCTCAAAGTAGAGTTGACCATGATGACATGAATGGAATAAAATCCTCCACACCTTCATTTGCTTATGGAGCACAACTCAAAATGAAGAGAAACAGCTGTGAAAATACATTAATAATCAGAACACGTAATATACAAAGTATGAATTTAGGAAAATTGGAAATGTCAAAAATGAAGTGGAGCATATAAGCATTCATATTTCAGGCATTGGTGGCGATGTTGTTAAGTGCGTTTGAATCGGTTCCAACCTATAGCAGCCCTCTATAGGTTCCTGAGGAGCAGCTGGTGAGCTTGAACTGTCGATCTTGTGGGTCAAACTGACTTTGCAGTCCAGCAGCACTCAAGGCATTAGTGAGCTGAATTTGACTGGTATTGGCCATTTTGAATCTGACAATCACATAGTTGCTATGCCAAGAATAACAAATTGAAGAGGAATGATGTCACATTCATCACCAAAAAGAACATATCAAGATCTGTTATGAGACACAATGCTGTCTGTGATAGGATAATATCCATCCTGGTGTGGCGCTGTGGGTTAATACTCCAGACTGCAAAGCTGTTTGAGCTGCAAGGTAGGTGGTTCAAGCTCACCAGCTGCTCCTCAGAAACCCTATACAGGGTCGCTATCTGTCGGAACTGACTTGACAGCACTTAACAACAACAACAAGGAAGACCAGTTGATACCACTATTATTCACATGTATGCACCAACCACTAAAGCCAGTGAAGGTGAAATTGAAGAGTGCTATCAACTTCTCCCATTTGAAATTGAACAAACATGCAATCAAGATATAGTTACCATACTTTTGTAACAAAAAAGGGAGAATAGTTAATCTTACAGATCAGAAACAGAGGACCCTAGGACAATCAAGGGAAAAGAGCATTAATGGAATGTGGAACCCTATCAAGAGAAGTAGTGACACCAGAGATAGAGGCAGTGATGAGGACATGGAGAGAGAGAGACAGCAGCTGAGGACTCTAGACTCATGGAGAGAGAAAAGCTGTGTGTGAGCTTGCGGATAGAAGGCAGGCTTTCAGAATGTGCCCCTTGGTTGTTTAAATTATTATATATTCCAGAGTGTTTTTTTGTACACCCTCCCTTTAAAAAACACAACACAACACAACAAAACACCAAAAACATAGAGGGAATAGAAGCAAATACTGTTGAATGATAATGCATGGAGGAGATTATAATCATTGCAATGAAGTGATGGTATAAAATGATGGTCTCCCATGTAAACTATCACTCAATTAACAATGAAAACTTAAAAATAAAAATATGTATTGATCATTACTGGTGATTGAAATACAAAAGTTAGAAACAAGAAGAAGGATCAAGAGTTGGAAAATATGGCCTTGGTGATAGAAGCAATGCTAGAGATCACAGGATAGAATTTTGCAAGAACAATGATATCTTCATTGCAAATACCTTTTTAAAATAACATACAAGATGACTATATACAAGGACTTCACCAAATGGAGCACACAAAAATCAAATTGACTACATCTATAGAAACAACCAATGGAAAAGCTTCATATCATCAGCTAAAACAAGGTCAGGGGAAGACTGTGAAATTGACCATCAACTGCTCATAGGAAAATTTAGGCTGAAGGTGAAGAAAATTAAAATAAGTACACAAGAGCCAAAATATGACCTGGAGTATATTCCAACTAAATTTAGAGATCAGCTCAAGAAGAAATTTGATTCATTAGACACTAAAGACCAAAGTCCAGAAGAGTTGTAGGATGGCATCAAGAACATCATACAGGAAGAAAGCAAAAGGTCAATGAGAAGACAAGAGAGAAGGAAAAAACTAAGATGGATGTCAGAAGAGACTCTGAAACTTGCTTTCCAGCACAGAGATGCAAAAGCAAGTGAAAGAAGTGAGGAGGTAAAAGAGCTAAACTGAAAATTTCAAAGATCAAGTCTAGAAGACAAAGTCAAAATTTATAGTAAAATGTGCAAAGACCTGGAGTTAGAAAATCAAAATAGAAGAACACAGTCAGCATTTATCAAACTAAAAGAAGTGGGGGGGAATATTCAAACCTCTATGGGCAAAATACTGAATGATGAAGAAAGCATCAAAAGAAGATGGAAGGAATACACAGAGTAACTGTACCAAAAATAAATGGTTAATGCTCAAACATTTCACAAGGTAGCATGTGATAAAGAGCCAATGATCCAGAAGGAAGAAGTCCAAGGTTCATTAAAGTCATTGGCAAAGAATAAGGCACCATGAATTGATGGAATACAAATTGAAATCGTTCAAGAATGTGAGGCAGCACTTGAGGCACTCACTCATCTCTGCCAAGAAATCTGGAAGACATTCTGGAAAAGATCCATATTTGTTCCCAATACAAAGAGAGGTGACTCAACAGAATGTGGAAATCATCAGACAATATATTGATATCCCATGCGAGTAAAGTTTTACTAAAGAATACGGAAATAACTGCAATCATACATTTAGAGAGAACTTCAAGAGGTTCAAGCTGGTTTCAGAGGAGGACGTGAAACAAAGGATATCTTTGCTGACATCAGATGGAATTTAGCTGAAAGGAGAGAATACCAGAAAGATGTTCACGTGGGCTTTATGTACTAAGCAAAGGCTTTCAATTGTGTGGATCATGATAAGCTATGGACAACAGTGTGAAGCATGAGTATTCTGAATACTTAATTGTGCTCATGAGGAACCTGTACGTAGACCAAGAGTTAGTTGTTCTAACAGAACAGAACTCTTAAGATGTAAAGGCTATACTGGGTACTTATGGGAAGTTATGAACTATATATAAATTTATGTCCATTCTGCATTCATTTATATATGTTCTAAAGATACCTTAATTTCTTAAGAATATTTTATTTTATTAATATGATGTGCTTGAAAAAATCGTATTTGTATTACAATAGATCATTGTTTTAACAGTAGTAGTCAGGGAAAAATGTATGTTATTATTGGCCATCTTTCAGATTAACCACATATTAATGTAAAACCTTTGCTACTTGAAACTATATCTTTCTCCAATGAATTAAGATCATAGCGGTAACTGGAAGCAAAATGTGCACAGACAATATAATAGTAAAGCTTCATTACAAATAAAAATATTCTGAGAATATTTGTAACCTGAGTTGTGTCTTGAGACAATACAAATAAATCAGAACTTTCCAATATAAAACATTATTTATGACAACATTAACAGTATTAACAACTGTTTCTTATAAGTAAAATATTTATTTTATTTCTTGTCCTCCTAGACTGCACTGTAAACCCTTGAGAAGTGTTTACATATTTTTACTTTGTAAAGTACCTACACAAGTATATTAGCATAGAATTGGTTCTCAATGATTGTTTCCTGAATTATTTAATAGCATATGTGAGTGAGTATGAAAATGGGCAGGGGTAATGAAAAGGTTGAGAACTTATTTGATAATATCTATTTTTACCTTTCTGTGCATTAGAGATTCATTTCCCCTACATTAGAGGATATATTAGGAGTCTTGGTGGTATAGTGGATTAAGAGTGACTGCTAATCTGTGGTTCTAACTCAACTGCTGTTAAATAGGGAAAGGTTAGGCAGTCTGTTTATGTAAAGATTTACAACATAAAAAAACATATAGAGCAGTTTTATTCTATTTTATAGAGTCATTAAGGAGTCCTGCTGTGGCACTGTAGGATAAACACTGGACTGCTAACTACAAGGTTGGCAGTTCAAACTCATCAGCTGCTCCTTTGAAACCAAACCAATACAGGGTCTCTTTGTGTTGGAACTTACATGATGGCACATCCTGGTGTGGTTCTATGAGATAATGCACTACACTGAAAAGTTGGTTTGAACCACAATGTCAGTGGTTCAAGCTCACCAGTTGCTCCTCGGAAACCCTATACCAGTTGCTATGTGGGTCAGATCCGACTCAATGGCATTTAACAATAACAACAATGTGTCAGAACTGACATCATGGCACTTAGCAACAATATAGTCATTAAGGGTCAGAATCTACTTGATAGTAGTGGGTGTATGGGTGGTGATTAGTGTAAGTGAGTTGTGAAACAGTGTGGGCATTTAGAAAAACACATGATGGGAAATAAACTATGAAGACACCAACTGATTAATGGGCAAGGTTGAAATTGGGGTAGTCGCTGGAGAAGGATGTTATGCTGGGTAAGATGGAAGGTCAGAGAAAAAGAGGAAGACTCCCAACGAGATGAATCAGCCAGGTGGCATCATTGATGGCATCAAGTGTGGCAGCAGTAGTGAAGTTGGCTCAGGACCGGACATTGTTTCGTTCTGCTGTGCATGGGGTCGCTATGAGTCAGTTCTGACTCGATGGCACCTGACAACAACAACAACAACTCTGTGTGGACAACTGATTTATACTATTTTTCTTTTTTAATCTTGGCAATTTAGGTACAAAGGTGAGGAAGAAAAAGAAAAACAAAACAGAATTTGATTCTAATTTGGGATTTTACTGTGAGGACTGTCTTGAGCTGTAGTGACTTCTTAACCAACTATGCATTCTCAGAAAGTTCTAATACAGTATTGCAATACCTTGAATTTGCTTCCTCTTCTTTCTAAACTTATTTCCTTCCCCTATCTCCTGCTACAATGAATCCATGCTTCCAATAAGTTGCAAGCCATATTGAGAGTCAGTTTTCTAAGTGATATGTTGTCAAATAAACATTGCTCATTTGCATATGACAGCACTCTTTTTTTCTAACACTGTTACTTTATCTTGACAAAATTACAATACTGGTAAATGTCAGCTCTGATTACCCTATATTTTCCCTTGTATTGTTGGTGATATTTGGGTAAATACATTAAACAAATTTAATTTGTATTATGTTGTTGTTATTATGTGCCATCGAGTCAGTTCCTACTCATAGTGACCCTGTACAGGGTTTCCAAAAGCCTCATCTTTCTCCAGCATATCAGCTGGTAGGTTCAAACTGCTGACCATGAGATTAGCAGCCTGATTCATAACCACTACACTACCAGAGCTCCTCAATTTGGATTATATGTAATAATAAATATATGTCTTGGAACTTCATTAGGGTTTACAACTCCTGCCTTTGCATGTGTTACTGCAACGTTGTTGTAAGTAGGTGTTATAGAATCAGTGCCAATGTATAGCAGCTCAATGTACAACAAAAGGAAACAGTATCTGGTTCTGTACCTTTTCTCACAATTACTGTTACATTTGAGCCCATTGTTGCTGCCACTGTGACAATCCATCTCATTGGAGGTCTTCCTCTTTTTCAGTGACCCTCCACTTGATGCCTTCTCCAGGCATTGGTCTCTGCTGATAATATGTACAAAGTGTGAGAGATGAAGTCTTGCCATCCTGGCTTCTAATTAACATTTCCCATTGTACTTCTTCTAAAACAGATTTGTTTGTTTGGGCAGTCCATGTTACTTTCAATATTTTTCTGCAACATTGCAATTCAAATATATCAACTCTTCTACAATCTTTCTTATTTATTGCCAGCATTTTCACATGCATATGAGGTTATTGGAAATAAACTGATCCAGCTGTGAGTTTTGTTTTCTTTGCATTGAGGTGCAACTCATACTGAAGGTTGTTCTCTTTGATATTCATCTGTAAGTATGTTAACTCCTCTCAGCTTGCAGCAGCACACCACCACCACCACCACCACCACCACCACTAGCTTGCAGCAAGCAAACTTTTATCATGTGCGTTTTACAGACTGATAATGAATCTTCCTTAGATTCTGAAGTCATGCTGTTCTTCATATAAACACCTTCTCATTTTATTTATTCAGCATAAAGTTTGAATAGTTATGGTGAAAGGACACAACCCTGCACACACCTTTCCTGATTTTAAACCATTCATTATTCCCTTGTGCTGCTTGCCTATCGGTTTATATGCAGGTTCCTCATGAGCACAATTAAGTGTTCTGATATTCCCATTCTTTGCAACATTATTTGTAGTTTGTCTTAATCTACACAATTGAAAACCTTTGCACAGTCAATAAAGCACATGTAAACATCTGCCAAGCATTCTTTACTACAAGTCAAGATCTGCCTAACCACAGCAAGGATGTACCTAGTTCCAAATCTTCTAAAACCAGCTTGAATTTGTGGCAGTTCCCTTTCAATGTACTGTTTCAATCACTTTTGAATTATCTTTAGAAAATTTTTATTTGCATTTGATATTAATGATATTGTTCAATGATTTACACATTTGACCTCTCTTTGTAATGAACAAAAATATGTATCTCTTCCAACCGTTTGACCAGGCAGCTGTCTTGCAGATTTCCTGCTGCATCTGTGCTGTACCAGTTTGTTGAAGTATTTCCATTTGTTTTCCATCAATTCCTGGAGACCTTTTTTCAACAATGCCTTCAGTATAAGTAAGTAGTACTTCCTTCTTTCAGGTTACTGATCACATGCTACCTCTTGGAATGTTTTAACATAAACCATTTATTTTTGGCATGATGACACTGTGTATAGTTTCCATCATCTTTTGGTATTTTCTGCATCATTCAATATTTTGCATATAGAATCCTTCTATATTGCAACCTATGGCTTGAGTTTTGTCTTCAGCTCTTTCAGCTTGAGAAATACTGGTCCTATCTAAATCCTGCACTCAGCATTCTACCATTCTACACACAAATCAATACTAAATCCCACCCTAATTACTCTAAAGAATAGTGCTTCAACAACTCTTTTTACTTCCTACAGTATTATGATCTTTTATTTTCATAATTCTACAGAATTTTTTCCATCAGCCTACAAACATTTTGTGTATCTCATTTTATTTAAAAATAATACATACAAAATCCCACTAATTTGACATCCCCTTACTCTATAAATATAATCCTGTTATTTTTCTCTTTGGAAAATTAAATTCTGAAGTACAGTCTAAAGTCACTAAGTCTCATCCATCTTCTTTCATTTTCTATCATATAATTCCAAACCAACAAAATAAAATAAAATAAACCACTGCCAGTGAGTCTATTCTAAACCATCACAATTCCATGTGTTACAGAGTAGAACTGAGCTCCAGAGGGCTATCTTGGTTGTAATCTTTATGGAAGATATCCAAGTCTTTCTTCCATAGTATTCTTTGATGGGAATCCCAATTTGCAGTAATGAGAAAACATCTCAGACAACGTCCCAATTTGCAGTAATGAGAAAACTGTTTGCTCCACTCAGGTACCTTGAATGCATTCTAGTAATATGTGAAATCTTATTATTAAACATAAACAGATCTTGACTAAATAAATTATGTAAGCTGCTATATTCAATAAACAATATGTCATCTTCTTTTTGACATATTGGCTACAACTAATTGTTACATAGTCAACACAGACACACACACACACACGCACACACACACACACATACAGTGGTTAGATACATTAAGCATTGAACTGCAATCACAAGGTTCATTTTATTAGCCTCTCAGCCACTCTGCAGGACAAAGATGAGGGCTTTTAAATAAATCTATGTGGGAGAAGAAAGCTTCATCTTTCTCCTGCACAGTGACACTTCACAACACACAAAATAGATAAATGGATATATATATATATATATATATATGAATAGAGATAGAGATGTTGTTGTTGTGTGCAATAGAGTGGTTTCTGACTTATAGCAACACTGTATAGTGTTTCTGAGGAACAATTGGTGAGTGTGAATTGTCAACCTTGTAGTTAGCCATCCTGATCTTATACTACATTGCCACAGCAGGACTCATATAGATAGAGATAAAGATAAAGAAATATATTGGTTGGTTGTATGCCATGGAATTGGTTCCAACTCTTAACGACCCTGTGTAGGGTTACCAAGGCTGTAAATCTTTACGGGAGCATAAAGCTTCATCTTTCTCCCCTGGAATGGCTGGTAGTTTTGAACCGCTGACCTTGACGCTAGCAGCCTAACTTGTAACAATTTCATGATCAGAGCTTATTTATGGAAATATAGATTCACATAAATGGATGAAAGGTAGGACAGATAGATATAAAAATATCTGTTGCTGTTAAGTGCCGTTGAATAGGTTCTGACTCATAGCAACCCTATATCAGGATTTCAAAGAGTGTCTGGTGAGTTTGAACCAATGACCTTGTGATTCAAATCAGCCTTTTGGTCTACAGCTTTATCCCACAGTACCACACTAGGACTCCAATATATAAAGATAGATGCATATGTAGATACATAGATAGATGATAGAAGTTATTGTTAGGTTCCATCAAGTCCATGATAACTCATAGGGACACTATGCACAATAGAATGAAACAATGCCTGGCCCTATGTCATCCTCAGAATTGCTATTATGTTTCAGCCCATTATTTCTTTCACTGAGTCAATCCATGTCATCAAGGGCTTCCACTTTTTCACTGATCCTATGGGTTGGAACAGACATGACAGTACTTAACAACAACAACATGCTTTACCAAATAGCATGTTCTTCTGCAGGGCTTGGTCACTCCTGAGAAGATGTCCAAAGAATGAGAGAGATTATGTTTAGAATCCCTCACTTCTAAGGATAATTCTGACTGTACGTCTTCTAAAAGCTTTAATTTGTTCTTCTGGCAATCCATGGTATTTTCAGTCTTCTTTGCCAAGATATATTGGTTCTTCTGAGCTCTTCCTTATTCACTGTCTGCCTTTAAAATGCATATGAGACAATAGAAAATGTCAAGACTTGGGTCAGGTTAAATTTAATCTTCAAACTGGTATTTTTGCTGTTTCTCACTTTAAGAATCTTTTGTAGCAGAGTTGTTAAATGAAGTAAGTCTTTCGATTTCTTGTCTACTACTTCCATGAGTGTTATTTGTGGACACAAGCAAAATTCAGTCTTTTGACTATTTCAGTCTTCTCTCAGTTCATTATGATGCTATTTTTGGTCCAGTATGAGGATTGTCTTTTTCTTTACAATTCGTATTGAAGCCCATGGTCTTTGATCTTCATCAGTAAGAATTTCAACTTCTCTTTGCTTACACCAAACAAGGTAGTGTCATCTGCATATTGCAGGCTATTACTGAGTCTTCCCCCAATCTTTATGCTTCATTCTGTTTCATAAAATGCAGTATCTTAGATTATTTGCTCAGCATATAGATTGAATAAGTGTGGTTAAACCTAATACAAACCTTTTCTGATTTTCAGCCATTCAATATTCCCTTTTTCTAGTCTAGCGATTACTTCTTGGTCTACTTGTTGTTGTTAAGTGCCATCAAGTTGGATCTGACCCACAGCAACCCTATACAGGGTTTCCAAGGAGCGACTGGTGAGATTGAACTGCCGACCTTACAGTTCAAACGACTTTGCAGTCTGGCACATTACCCCACAGAGCCACACCAGGACTCCTCTTGGTCTACTTATAGATTCTTTAAAAGCACAGTTAAATGTGGAATAGACATTCTTTGCAATGTTATCCATAGTTTGTTATGAACCACACAGTCTAACGCCTTTTCATAGTCAATAAAGCACAAGTAAATATTTTATTGGCATTATCTGCTCTTAGTCAGGATCCATCTGATATGAACCATAATAACCCATTTCACATCCTGTTCTGATTCCAGCTTGGATTTCTGGCAGTTCCTTTTCATGTATTGCTACAACTACTGCTAAATTATCATCAGCAAAATTTTACTGCATGTGATACTTACAACACTTTTGATGCTTTCTGCACTTCGGTTAGTCACTTTTCTGTGAAATGGATATAGATATGGACATTTTCCAATTGGATGGCCAGGTAGCTCTCTTCCAAATTTGTTAACATAGATGAAAGAGCATCTCCAGCAGTGCATCAGTTTTTTTTAAACATTTTAATGTGTAATTTATAAATTCCTGGAGCCATGTTCTCCACCATTGCTTAAGTACTGTTTGGACTTCTTCCTCCAGTACCATCATTTCTTAATCAAACCTCTTGAAATGTTTGAGCATTAATCAGTTGCTTTTGTATAGTGTATACCTTGCATCTTTATTTTTTAATATATCATTCAATATTTTGTCTAAAATCCTTAAATATTGCAACCCAAGTTTTGATTTTTTTTTTTTTTTTTTTGTATTTTTCAGTTCTTTCAGTTTGAGAAATTCTTCTCTCTTGGTTTTCTAACTCCAGGTATTTTCACATTTCATTAAAATACTTGAATTTGTCTTCTCAAATTGCCCTTTGAAATGTTTGGTCCAGTTCTGTTACATCCTCCTTCCTTTCAGTTGCTTTTGCTTCTCCAAACTTAGGAACAAATTTCAGACCCTTTAGATAACCATTTTGAACTTTTCTTCCTTTCCTGCCTTTTTAATGACCTTTTGCTTTCTCCACGGATGATAGTTATATATAGGGTCGCTATGGGTCGGAACCGACTCGATGGCACTTAACAACAACAACAACAACTATATATATAT
>NW_006408671.1:6796859-6807168 GCF_000296735.1 Chrysochloris asiatica | reverse complement strand
TTCCTAATACCTGCTGTCTTATGCCTGGTTTCCTAGAGAAACAAAATAAGTGAAATCTACATATGTATTTATATATAGATATGTTGTTGTTGTTAAGTACCGAGGAGTCGGTTGCGACTCATAGTGACCCTGCACAGGATTTCCGAGGCTGTAAATCTTTACAGGAGCAGAACGCCTCCTCTTTCTCCAATGGTTGGTGCTGTGAGTTAATGCACTGGAGTGCAAGATTGATTTGAAACAAAAGGTCAGTGGTTCAAGCTCACCATCCACTACTCAGAAACCCTATACTCTAGGAGGGTTGTTAGGAGTCAGAACTGACTTGGCGACATTTAACACAACATATATATGTTGTTGTTAAGTGTCATCGGGTCAATTCCAACCCATAGCGACCCTATATAGGGTTTACAAGAAGCAGTTGGTGAGCTTGACTCACCAACCTTGCAGTTCAAACGACTTTGCAGTCTTACACATTAGCCCACAGTGCCACACCAGGATATATGTTGTTTTGTGAAGTGCTGTCGAGTCAGTTCCAACCCATAGCCACCCTAGGTAGGGTTTCCGAGGAGCAGCTGATGAGATTAAACCATCGACCTTACAGTTCAAATGACATTGCAGTCTGGCGCATTAATCCACTGTGCCACACCAGGACTCTAGGCCCATTATATTAGAAGAGGCCACATCTCCGTAGAAGCAGCTCTTTAATTGATTGGCTGCTCATAATCACTCCTCATAGAGTTAACTATGCCAAATCAGGTGTGCCTCTGTAGGATCAGCATTGGACTGAGAACACAAAGGTCAGCAGTTCAAACCCACCAGCTGCTACTTGGAAACCCTACAAATGATCACTATGAGTCAGTACAGATTTGATGACACTTAACAACAATATAGTCGGTGTCAATACTACCGGAATAAGAACATCATAACTGTGAATTCTCTGAATATTCTGGCCTAGTCAATTTGACACAAAACCCTAACCATTATAGTCCACGCTTGTCAGTTTGACACCAATCAATTATATGCAAAATGTTTAATAGAGAAAAATGTTTAGTCATATTTGTGCCTAACATATTATGACTAAAACATCTACAACTGAAAATAGTTTGTCTGCATTTACACCTTACATGTCACAAATGAACAAAAACAGGCATATCTGATGCACAAACACAAAACAAAACAAAAAGTATATATTCATTTCAATGTTCAAAGAGGGCATACAAGTTTACTCAAAACCCATGTGGTGACCAAGCCTCACTTCCTCTGACTTATCAAAGGGGAAAGTTAATCAAACTCAATATCAGCCCAAGCCAATTACTATGAAGTAGAGATCAGCCATGCCTGCACCCTACATCATTGCCTTTAAAATTAGTCAGACTTGGGAACCAATTTAGAAAACTCATTCTTGTTATTTTGTTTCTATAGAATCCCACACTTTTGGTACCACATGTCTTATGCTGAGTTTTCTAGAAAAGCAAAATAAGTGAACCGGTGAAACATATATGTGTGTGTGTGTGTGTGTATATATAGAGAGAGAGAGAGAGAGAGAGAGAGAGAGAGAGAGAGAGAGAGAGAAGTTTATTATCAAGGAAATTGCTTACAATTGCAGAATCCCAGGTTCCCAGTTGAAGAGAGAGCGAGTTAGACTTTAACACATTTCTGTAACATTGGAAGCAGGCCACACCTCCAAGAAAGCATGCCTTCAGTTGATAGGCACTCATCAAAGAGTTAACTATGTCTATGTTAAGTTTCATCGTCATGGTAATAAGCACATAATAATTTCTAAGCCATGGGGATTCTGGCCTAGTCAAGTATTCACAAAGCCCTAACACTTGGTTTTAGGACAACAACTTCTGTTTGTTTTAATATTAATTTACTGTTTAATCCATTTAATCTCTTTTTTTTTTTTAAGTTTTTATTGTGAACTGACTGATAGTTTATATGGGAAAACATTGGCTTTACACCATGGTATCACTGCAATGATTACAAACTCCTCAATGCATAATCATTCAAAAGCAGTTGCTTCCATTCCTTGTTTTTTTTTTGGTGGGGGGAGAGGTATATGCAGAAACACTCAGGAATATATAATAATTTAAACAACCAAAGGGCACATTCCTCAAGCCTGCCTTATAGCCACCTGTAGCCAGTCCCTCTCTACCCACGAGTCCAGAGTCTTCAGCTGCTCTCTCTCTCCATGTCCTCATCTCTGCCTCCATTTCTGGTGTTGCTGCTTCTCTGGATAGGGTCCCACACTCTACTTATACTCTTCTCTCTTCATGGTCCTAGGGTCCTCTGTTTATGTACTGTAAGATTAACTACTCCCTCATTTTTGTTACAGAACTTCTACCTTTACAGTTGTGACAGTCACAATTAGTCATGATAGCAACTTCTCACCTTTGAATCATATGAATCTTATCCCCATCTCTTTTCACCAGACCCATTTGCACAAGATGAAAACTATTCAGTAGAGATTCTACTTTCTCCCGCACACTCTTAAACTAAACTCCCTCTTCAAAAATTGTAAGCAAGTCACTTTCATGCCTTTATCGCCCCCTCTTTTTAGGTAGCCAATTCTAAGATACCCATTCCTCTCTACCTACCCTGTATACAGTGAGAAGAGGATTAATACTTGATGTGAAGACACTTTCCCTCTAAGTTGGTATTTTGAGCTACTATATCCATGAGTACAGGTCAAGTTCATCAAATTGTAGCAATTTACCCTTGTTTCTTTTATCTTTTTTTTTTATCTTCTTCTAGTCGAGTTCCGATTATCAAGCCATTGAGGCTAGGTCAAATGGGTACTATTTGCTAGTTTGGGCATTCTTGTGTGTCTCTTCTCACTTCATATCAGCTGGATGCTTCACTCTCAGCTCCAGGCCTCCATGGTTATGTCCTTGTCCATAGGCTCAGGAGTCCAGAAGTCCTATAACAGTTTTGATCAACCAGCTCTTCCTTTTCTCTCATCTCCAGGTCAACGGGAGTCTATGGAACATGGTTGAACTCAGCCCATTTCTTCAGTGTTGCCTTTTCCCGTCTTCCACTCACCAGTAGACCAATATGGTTACCAGCCAGTTTACATCCCTTTGAGTTTAAGTCTTAGAGGGGGGTTTGTCCTGAAGGAACCTGATTGCTTGCCTTGATGGCTGCTCCTCGGCAAGCAACTTTCTTGTTTTTGTAGTAATCAATCATACTGCCATTTTTGTTTTGAAATTTTCCTGCTGATCTTTCATTGAAGATGTATCGTGTATTGCTATAGCTGGTCTACTATAAAAAGGTTTGCTTGTCCTTTCTAGTGGGAATATCCCACCTCAAAAGGTTCTGGATGGGACTCAGAATTCCACCTAAGGGGATATGCACTGCAAAGGTTCCACAAGAGGCCTATTTCACTGGGCAAGTTCTAGAACCTCTTTTAGGTATTCCATTTAGTTATAGTCTGAAGACAGGTTTACTATAATTCATGTCTCCCGATATTCCTTTCTATCCCACTCAAGTGTCTATTTTACAATAGTAGGAATGAGAAACCAATATTCATAAGTCAGTCAAGCATCTTAATATTATTTCCCCTCTTCAGATTATGCCTCAATCCCTGTATCACAGAGTTCTGTTATTCCAAGGTTGAGCATACATCACTATTTACTTTGTCCCATTTATCCCATGCAAACCTGCCTCAGGGTTCCCTATCTTCCTTGTTCTTCAACCCCCACCCCCTCCCCAACAACTGAACTATGTTGTGTCTACCCACTACCCTGTGCTCTACTGTCCCCTCTCACTCCACCCTAACAGGTAACCAACAAACAGTTGTTTGCTTTTTTCCTCCCTTTTAGTATGGGTATCTTTTCTTAAACTTTTACAATAATGTCTTATGCAGTATTTGTCCTTTTGTGGCTGACTAATTTCACTCAGCATAATGTCTTTAAAGTTCATTCATGTTATGTGGTGGCTTGCAGCTCCCTTGTTATTCTTCAAGTTAGCATAATATTCCATTGGGTGTATATACCAAACTTTGTTTATCCATTTTTCCATTTCTTCATATGCTCAATGACTGCCTAAATGTCTTCTTTGGTGAAGTCTCTGTTCATATTCTGTGCCCATTTTTTAGTTGGGCTATTTGTGATTTTCTTGTAGAGGCATTGTAGTATCCTATAAACTATAGAAATCAGTCCCTTGTCAGATATGTCATTGCAAATTTTTTTTCCATTCTATGGGCTCCATTTTACTCTTTTGGTGGAATACTTTGATGAACATAAGTTTCTAATTTTTAGAATGTCCCAATCAAGTGTTGCATCTTCTTTTGTTTGTGTAATTTTCTCAATGATTGGATGGGTGTGAGTGCTCTGTATTAGTGCCCTTAAATTTCTCCCTATTTTTTTTTTTCTTGGATTAATTTTGTAATTCTGGAATTTACATTTAAGTGTTTAATCCATGCTGAGTTAGTTTTTGCATATTGTTGTTGTTAGGTGCCATCGAGTTAGTACCAACCCATGGTGACATTTTGCACAACAGAACAAAACGCTGCCCAGTCCTGGACCAACCTCACAGTTGTTGAACCGCTTGACCACTTTGATGCTACCACTTTGTTCAATCCATCTCACTAGGGGTCTCCCTCTTTTTTCCTGACCCTCCACTTTACCAAACAAGATATCCTTCTCCAGTGACTGGTCCCTCCTGACAGTATGTCCAAAGTATGAGAGCTGATGTTTGGCCATTCTGGCCTTCATGGAGCACTCTGGCTGCTTCCACCTCAGATCTGTTGGTTTTTAAGGCAGCCCACTGCACTTTCAATATTCTCCTCCAAAACCATAACTCAAAAGCATCAGTTCTTCTACAATCTTCCCTATTCTCTGTCCAGCTTTTCTTACATATGAGGTTATTGAAAATACCATGGCTTAGGACAGGTGCACCTTAGTCCTCAAGCTGATATCTTTGCTCTTCAACACTTTTAAAAGGTCTTGTGCAGCAGATTTGCCTAATGCAGTATGTTGTTTGATTTTGTTAACTGCTGCTTCCATAAGTATTGTTGGTTGATCCAAGAAGAATGAAGTCCTTGACAACTTCAATCTTTTCTCCATTGATAAGAATGTTGATTATTGATCCACTGGTGAGGATTTTTACTTTCCTTACATTGAGATGCAATCCACACAGAAGGCTCTGATTTTTTATCTTCATAAGTAACATTTTAAGTCCTCTTTACTTTCAGCAAAAGCATATCACAGGTTGAGTCTTCTTTCAATCCTGATGCCACATTTTTCCTCTCAGATTGTTTGCTTCTCAGATTATTTGCTCAACATACAGACAGAATAAGTATGGTGAAAGAATACAACCATAATGCACACTTTCTTATTTTTAAACCATTCAGTGTTCCCATGTTCTGTTCAAACAGTTGTCTCTTGGTCCAGGTACAAATTCCTCATGAGCACAATTAAGTGTTCTGGAATACTCATATTTTGCAATGTTGTCCATAGCTTTTCATGATCCACACAATTGAAGACCTTTGCTTAGTCAATAAAGCACAGGTAAACATCTTTCTGATATTCTTTGCTTTCAGCCAAGATCCATCAGACATCAGCAATTATATCTCTTGTTCCACAGCCTCTTCTGAATCTGGCTTGAACATCTGGAAGTTCTGTCAATATATGCTTGCTGGTGTTTCTGTAATACTTTTAGTAAAACTTTACTTGTTTTGGGATATCAAATATATTGTTTGATGATTTCTACATTCCATTGGGTCACCTCTCTTTGGAATGGGCACAAATATGGATCTCTTCTAATCAGTTGGCTAGATAGTTGTCTTCCAAATTTCTTGGCATTGGTGAGTGCCTTCTCACTTTTTTGAAAGATTTCAATTTTTATTCCAGTAATTCCAGGTGCTATTTTCTTTGCCAACTCCTTCAATGTACCTTGGACTTTTTCCTTCAGTAACATTGGCTCTTCTTGATCATATGCTACCTCATGAAAGGTTGAACATCAAACATTTTATTTTGATACAATAACTCTGTGTATTCCTTTCATCTTCTTTTGAGGGTTTCTGCATCATTCAATCATTTGCCTGGATAATTCTTTAATAATGAAAATCGAGGCTTGAATTTTTCTTTAGTTCCCCTAGCTTGAGACATGCTGAGCGGGTTCTTCCTTTTGGTTTTCTGACTCCAGATCTTTGCACAGTTCTTTGTGATAATTGACATTGTCTTCTCAAACTGAACTTCAAATTTTCTGTTCAGCTCTTGTACCTCTTCAATTCTTCCTTTTACTTTAGCATCTCTACTCTGGAGAGCAAGTTTCAGTGTTTCTTCTGACATCCATTCTTTCTAGTCTTCAGTCTTTAGTGTTTAATGTATCAAATCTGTTCTTCAGATGATCCTCAAATTCAGGTAGGGTATTAAAGGTCATATTTTGGCTCTCGTGGATTTGTTTTTATTTTCTTAAGCTTCAGTTTGAATTTGTATATGAGCAAGTGATGGTCTGTTCCACAATCTGCCCTAGCCTTGTTTTGACTTTCCAGAGATACAGTCATTTTGATTTCTGTGCAATCTACTTGGTGAGGTCCACGTGTATAATTGTCCCTTATGCTGTTTAAAAACATATTTGAAATAAACAAATCATTTGTTTTGCAGAATTCTATCATCTGATCTCCGGCATCATTTCTGTCACCAAGGCCATATTTTCCAACTACTGATCCTTCCTCTTTGTTTCCAAGCTTTGCATTCCAATCACCAGTAGTGATTAATACATCTTGATTTCATGTTTGATCAATTTCAGATTGAAGAAGTTGGTAGAATTCTTCTATTTCATCCTCACTGGCTTTTGTGTTTGGTGCATAAATTTGAATAGTAATGGTATTAACTGATCTTCCCTGTAAGCACATGGATATTATCCTATCACAGGCAGCATTGTATCTCATGATTGATCTGGATATATTCTTTTTGACAATGAATGCAACACCATTCCTCTTCAATTTGTCATTCCTGGCATAGTAAATCATGTGGTTGACAGATTCAAAATGGCGAATACCGGTCCATTTCAGCTCACTAATGCTTAACATGTAGATATTTATGCGTTCCATTTCATTTTTTAACTCTTTCCAATTTTCCATGTTTCATAATTCATACATTCCATGTTCTGATTAGTAATTGATGTTTACAACTGTTTCTCTTCATTTTGAGTTGTGCCACATCAGCAAATGAAGGTACTTAGGGCTTTACTCTCACAGGCTTTACTCCATTCATGTCATCACTATCAACTCAACTTTGAGGAGGCAGCTCTTTCACAATCTCATTTTGAGCTCCTTCCAATCTAAGGAGCTGATTTTCTGGCACTGTATCTGACAGTGTTTCTCTGCTATTCATAAGTTTTTCAGTAACTAAGTATTCAAAAGTAGTTTTAACTCCTTCTTGCTAGTCTGTCTTTGTCTGGAAGCTTATCTGAAACCTGTCCACCATGAGTGACCCTGCTGGTATTTAATATACCAGTGGCATAGCTTCCAGAATCACAACAACTCACAAGCCCAGCAAGAGGTAAAGATCTTGTTTCAATCTTTTGCATATCGCTTTCCAGATCTGCCAGCACAATCTGTTGAAGAGACTATGTGTTCCCCATTCTATGTACTTTGTCTCTTTTTCAATGTTCAGTTGCCTGTATGTGGATTGGTAAATTTCTGGATTCTCAATTATGTTCCATTGATCTATGTATCTTTCATTGTACCAGTACCAGGCTGTTTTGGCCCTTGTGGTTATCTAGTAAATTTTTAAATCAGGGAGGAAGAGGCTTCCAACTTGAATCATCTTCTTAAGCTGTTCTTTGCTTATCCTGGGGCTTTTTCCTTTCCATATAAAGTTTGTAATTGTTTTTTCCATCTTTCTAAAAAATGTCATTGGGATCTTGATTGAGATTGCTTTATATGTGCAGATCGCTTTGGGTAGTATTAAGTTTTTCACAATGGTAACTCTTCCTATCCAGAATCATGGTATATTCTTCCATTTTTGTATGTTTCTTTTGGTTTCTTGTAGTAGTGTTTTGTACTTTTCTTTTTATAGGTTCTTTGTTTTTCTGGTTACATTAATTCCTAAATATTTTATCATTTGGGTGGCTATTGTAAATGGTATTGTTCTCCTAATTTCCCTTTATGCATTGTCAAGATTAGTATTGCAGAATCTAACTGATCTTTGTATGTTGATCCTGTATCCTGACACTGTTGAATCTTTCAATGAGTCTCAGTGTTTTTTTGCTGTATCTTTTGGGTTTTCTATGTATAGGATCATATCGTCTGCAAATAGAGTTTTACTTTTTCTTTGCAAATTTGGATGCCTTTAATTTCCTTATTATACTGTATAGCTCTGGCTAAGACTTCCAACACAATATTGAATAGAAGTGGTGATAAAAGACATCCTTGTCTGTTTCCTGTTCACAAAGAGAAGGCTTTCAGTTTCTCTCCATGAGAAAGAGTGATGTTTGTTGGTTTTGTATATATGCTCTTAAATATGCTGAGGAATTCCCCTTCAACTTCTACCTTGTTGAGTATTTTTATCAGGAATGGATGTTGGATCCTTTCAAATGCCACTTATGATTATGCGGTTCTTTTCCTTTTACTTATTGAAATGGTGAATTACATCAATTAAAATGATCCTGTGGTTCTTTTCCTTTTACTTATTGAAATGGTGAATTACATCAATTAAAATGATCATGTGGTTCTTTTTCTTTTACTTATTTATTTAGTGAATTACATTGGTTGTTTTTCTAATGTTGAGCCATCCTTACATCCCTGATATGAATCCCACTTGGTCATGATGTATTCTTTTTTGATGTGTTGTTGAATTCTGTTGGCTAGGATATTGTTGAGAATTTTTGCATCTATGTTCATGAGGGATATTGGTCTATAATTTTCTTTCCTAGTGATGTCCTTCCCTGATTTTGGTGTGAGGATCACCCTTGCTTCACAGAATGTATTAGGAGGTTTTTTATCCTTTACAATATTCTGGAATAATTTGAGTAGAATTGGTGACAGCTCTACCATGAACATTTGGTAGAACTCACCAGTGAAGCCATCTGGGCCTGGCCTTTTTTGGTATGGAGTTTTTTCATGGCCCAGTCAATTTCTTCCTTTGTTATATGTCTGTTCATGTTTTCTACTTCACTCTGTGCAAGTTTAGGTAGGTCGTACGTTCTAAAAATGTTTCTACTTCTCTAGATTATAATATTTGTTGCAGTACAACTCATCATAATATTCTGCTATTATGCTTTTTATTTCTATTGGTTCTGTTGTGGCACCACCCATGTTGTTTTTTATTCATGTTGTTTTTGTCTTCTCCCTCTTTTTCTTTGTTAGTTTTCTCAGTGGTTTGTCGATTTTATTAATTCTTTCCAAAGAACCAGCTTCTTGTCCTGTTGATTCTTTCTATAATTTTCTGTTTTCTAATTCATTTATTTCTGCTCTAGTCTTTATTATTTCCTTTCTTCTTTTGACTTACGTTTACTTTTTTGGTCTTTTCTACTTGTTGGAGATGTTGTGTTAATATGTTGTTTTTGGTTCTGTCTTCTTTTTGGGTGTGTGCATTTATTGCAATAAATTGTCCTATCAGCACTGCTTTTGTCATGTCACAAGGATTTTTGTAAGTTGTGTTTTTATTCTCATTGCTTATAGGAACTTTGTGAACTCACATTTCATTTCTTCTACTACTGCATTGCTTTTAAGCAGGGTATTATTCAGTTTCCATTTTGTTCTTGTCAAATGCTGTTGAGTCGATTCTAACCCATGGCGACCCTGTATAGGGTTTCCGAGGAGAAGCTGGTGGGCTTGAACTGCCGACCTTGCAGTTCAAACGGTTTTGCAGTCTGGTGCATTAACCCACAGCGCCACAGCAAGACTCCAAGTATCCATTTATATGGCTGCGTTTCCTTGGTCTTCCTATTGTTGATTTCTAATTTTATAGCATTGTGTCCTGAAAAGATGCTTTGTAGTATTTTGATGTTTGTAAATTTATGGAGGATTGTTTTGTGGCCTAACACATGGTCTATTCTGGAGTATGTTCCATGTACACTGGAAAAGAATGTGTATTGTGCTGTTGTTGGGTTGAATGTTCTGTACATATCTTTAAGGTCAAGTTGGTTGATTGTTTTGTCTAGTTCTCTGTGTCTTTTTGAGATCTTTTGTTCTTTCCTTTTTCAAAACTGGTGTATTAAAGTCTCCTATAATTATTGTAGATTTGTCTATTTCTTTCTTCAAATCTATTAGATTTTGCCTTATGTATTTTGGAGCTCTTTCATTGGAAGCATAGATATTTATTATGGTTATGTCATTTTGTTCAATTGATACTTTAAACAT
>NW_006408671.1:6794751-6796669 GCF_000296735.1 Chrysochloris asiatica | reverse complement strand
ACTCTCGGAAACCCTGTACAGGGTCGCTATGGGTCGGAACCGACTCGAAGGCACTTAGCAACAACAACAACATATATATATATATATATACACTTTAACTTTCAGACTGTTTTTGTCTTTGTGTGTAAGGTGTGTCTCTTGCAGGCAGCATATTGAAGG
The DNA here is from genome assembly GCF_000296735.1 of Chrysochloris asiatica. NCBI lineage: Eukaryota > Metazoa > Chordata > Mammalia > Afrosoricida > Chrysochloridae > Chrysochloris > Chrysochloris asiatica. Next base: position 6,796,510 of record NW_006408671.1, on the reverse strand, counting down.
ATCTTGTTTTCTTATCCATTCTGCCACTATCTCTTAACTGGTGAATTTAATCCATTGACATTCAGTGTAATTATCAAAAGGTATGAATTAATTGATGTCAGTTTGTTTGTTTGTTTGTGGTGCTGCTGGTTTCTTTGTTCTACATACCTTCCTTTGCTGAGTTCATGTTTTTGTGTGTCTTTTTTGTCAGTTTCTTCATAGATTTAATGTTTCCATTGTATTCTTGTATTTTCATTTTCTTGATATATTGTGAAGTATTAATTTTCTTTGCGGTTTGTTTTCCAGCTTGCTATTTCTGTCTTCTGTCTCCTCACTTCCTTTCAGTGTATTGTCCATTTCTGATATTTTATCATTAATCATTTGGACCTCTTTTTGCAGATTTTGAATTGTTTCCAAGGCTGTATCTATCTTGTTTGATTGTTCCATTAGTACTTTCCTGACTTTTGTCATTTTGGTTCCTTACTCTTCATAATCCCAAACTAATTTTTTACAAGGTAGATGTGTGTTTTTACTAGTATTTATTCCATGTATGACAGATAATTCAGGTAAGAATGGGGCATAGCCTCTTATTCCCTCATGCTAAGATTACTGTATGACTACAGTAATACAAATATCTGGAAATTATTTCCTGAGTCCTTCAAATTTTAGAAAGTCATCTGTCTTTCTATAGGCAAATTCACAGAGACAGATGCCTGACCTGTGTTTAAAACTTTCTCCCCGTGGCACATTTGATAGGGAAATGACAGAATGACATTTAATATGCTAATAAATATTTACAGGCACTTCTCACATGCTATACAGCTTAGATAACTGTTGTTTTATCTTAAAGATTTTACTAAGACATAATTCACTTACCACACAATATACCCTTTTAAAAACTGTATAACTCAGTGAATTTTAATGTATTCAGTTACTCAAACATCACCATAATATAATTTAAGAGTATTTTCATCACCCCCCCCCCAAAAAAAAAAAATGCTTGCAACTCTTAGTTACTTCCCATTTCACCCCAGCAACCACTAATCTGCTGTTTCATACATTTGCCAATTCTGGATATTTCATACAAGTGGGATTATACAACATGTGATCTTTTGTGACTGGCTTTTTTCACTCAGCATGTTTTCAAGGTTCATCCATATTATACCAAAATTTGATTGTATGGTTATACCACATTTTATACATTCATCATCATTAATGGGTATTTGAACTATATTCACTTTTGAGCTATTATGAACAAGCTGTTATCAACATTTCATCCACAAATTTCCTTTTTCTTAACTATATACCTTGGAATGGAATTGCTGTGTCATATGATAAAAATGTTTATCCTTTTGAGAACTGTCAACTTGTATGCCAAAATACCTTTACCATTTTACATTTCTACCAGATTTGTACAAGGATTCCAATTTTTTCAAATTCTCACCAGCATTTAACATTCGGATAATTTTGTTCTAACCATCCTAGAGAGTGTGAAGGAATATGTTCTTGTAGGTTTGATTTGCATTTCCCTGATGTTTACTATATTCTCATGTAGTTATGGATTATTTCCTATACTGATTTTTGCTTCTTCTAGGAACTTCTGATATATCCAAAAACTTTTCTAAAATTCATGCACCTACTGGGAATCCAAGTTAATACCACTATTATTTAAATCTATGCACCAACCACTAAAGCCAGTGAAGATGAAATAGAAGAATTCTACCAACTTCTTCAATCTGAAATTGATCAAACATGCAATCAAGCTGTATTGATCATTATG
>NW_006408671.1:6782072-6793783 GCF_000296735.1 Chrysochloris asiatica | reverse complement strand
TGAAGGAAGAAGTCCAAGATGCATTGAAAGAATTGGCAAAGAACAAGGCACAAGGAATTGATGGAATAAATGTTGAAATATTTCAAGAAAGTGAGACGGTACAGGAGGCACTCACTTATCTATGCCGAGAAATTTGGAAGACAAGTATCTGGCCGACTGATTGGAAGAGATGCATATTTGTGCCCATTCCAAAGAGAGGTGACCCTACAGAATGTGGAAATCATCAGACAATCTCTTTGATATCCCATGCAAGTAAAGTTTTGTGAAAGGTCATGTAGAAATGGCTATAATCATATATTGACAAAACTTCCAGAGGTCCAAGCCAGATTCAGAAGAGGCCATGGATAGAGGGATATCATTGCTGATGTATGATGCATCTTGGCTGAAAGCAGAAAATATCAGAAAGATATTTACCTGTGCTTTATTGACTATGCCAAGGCTTTCAATTGTGTGGGTCATGACAAGCTATGGACAACATTGCAAAGTATGAGTATTCCAGAACACTTAATTGTGCTCATGAAGTATCTCTATCTGGACCAAGAATCAGTTGTTCAAACAGAACATGGGAACAGTGAATGTTTTAAAATTAAGAAAGGTGTGCGACAAGGTTGTATTCTTTCACCATATTTATTCAACCTGGCTGAGCAAATCATCTGAGAAGCTGGGTTCTATGAAGAAAAACGTGTCATCAGGATTTGAAGAAGTCTCATTAACAACCTGCGATATGCAGTTGATACAACCTTGCTTGCTGAAAGTGAAGTTGATTTAAAACATTTACTGATGAAGATCAAAGTGCACAGCCTTTGGTATGGATTATATCTCAATGTAAAGAAAACAAATATCCTCACCACTGGACCAATAAACAACATTCTTATCAACGGAGAAAAGTTTGAAGTTGTCAAGAACCTCATTCTTCTTGGATCAACTATCAACACTCATGGAAGCAGCAGTCAAGAAATCAAATGATGTGTTACATTTAGGCAAATCTGCTGCACAAGACCTTTTTAATGTGTTGAAGAACAAAGATGTCAGCTTGAGGACTAAGGTGGACTATGTTTTAAATAAACTCATATGCATGTGAAAGCTGGAAATTTTTTTGTTGAGGTGTTAAAGAATCTTCCTGGGATTGTTCTATCAGACTTTCACCTGTTTGGTCCCCTGAAACATGCCCTTTAAGGATGAAGTCTCACCTTTGATGAAGAAGTGAAGACAGTGTGGCATTCATGCCTTGCAGCTCAGTCTAAAATATTTTTTAGTAAGAGAATAGAAAAGCCATTGACAGGTGTCCATACTCTATGAAAAGCAATGAGTTATGTCAAAAAAATGACTCATTTATCGTTTCTAACATTGATTAAAATAAATTCTACACAGTGAGTAAACTTTTTTTGACTCACTTTGTACTGCAAAATCCATCTTTGACTCTTCATAAACTTCACTGACATTCTTTGATTAATGAATGCCCTTCAAATATTACATTAAATTATTCCTGATTATGAGCCTGTAATTTGTAATGATAGTCCAGTAGTCTCTCCCAAATTCCCTATTTCAGTTTTGCAACTTTATAATTATAATTTCCTGTTGGTCATTTAATGGATATTTTAACTTAACATGGAAAAAACTATAATTACTAATGACAACTCCATCGTGTCTTCTGATTACGTACCCACTTACAGTCACTCTGCTTTCTCCATTTGCCACTTCTCATATTAAGTGTGGCAAAATATTTTAAAATAAAACTCTCAAAGTTATACTAAAATGTGAGCATTTATTATTATTTGTTCCAAAGTTCAATCACCCTTCACCTGGATTACTCAAGTATTCACTTTTATTGTTCTGCTTTTGCCTAAGTTGTCCCAATTTAGACCATCTTAGAGTATTAGTCTCTTCTATTTCAAAATTATTGCTATTAGGGGAAAATATATTCCATAGAATTAAGGAAATTCATATATCTTGTTTTATCACTTGATTATCAGTTATGTGGTGATTTGCAAGTTTCTTTGATTCTAAAGCTTTGCCACTGGTATTTTAAATACTCCCGTGGTCATCCATGGGATATGTTTCAGTGGAGCTTCCAGATAAAGACAGACTAGGAAGAAGGAGTGGTGGACTATATCTGAATCTTTATTCACTGAAAACATTGTGAATAGCAGTAGATCATTGTCAGATATAGTACTGGAAGATGCAAGCAGTATGGACACCTCTAGAATACTGTCAGATAAAGTGCTGGAAAATGAGCAACTCATGTTGGCAGGCACTCAAAATACAACTGAAGAAGTGTTGACTTTGTAAAATAGAGTTAGTGCAAGTACACTTTCTGTACCCTCTTTAACCAAAAGGGCACAACTCAAAATAAGGAGAAACAGCCACAAACATCAATTAATAATGTGAACATAAAATACACATAATATGAACTTAGAAAAATTGGAAGTTGTCAAAATGAAATTAAATGCATAAGCATCGATAGTCTAGGCATTAGTGAGCTGAAATGAACTGGTACTGGCCATTTGGAATCAGACAATCACGTGGTTCACTATTCCAGGAACAACAAACTGAAGAAGAATGGTGTAGCATTCATTAACAAAAAGAGCCATTCAAAATCTATCTTGATGTACAATACTGTCTGTGACAGGATAAGTTCCGTATGCCTAGAAGGAAGACAACTAAAACCACTATTACACAAATATCCATCCAACAACTGAGCCAGTGATGATGAAACTGAAGAATTATAACAACTTCCTCAGTCTGAAATTATTTAAGAATGCAATTAAGATGTGTTGATAATTACTGGTGATTGTGTATGAAGTTTGGCAATAAAGAGGAAGGATCAGTAGTTGAAAAATATGACCTTGGTGATAGAAATTATACCGAAGAGTGTATTATACAATTTTGCAACACCAATGACTTATCCATTGCAAATATCTTTTTTAAACAATATTTAATATGGATGGAATTAATATTTATACCATTCCAAAGACAGATGACTGAGTAGAATTCAGAAATAATAAAAAATTATCATTAATTTCACATGCAAATAAAACCTCCCTCAGGGTAATTAAAAATCGACTGCAACAGTATATTGGCAGCAAACTGCCAGTAATTCAAGCCAAATTCAGAAAAGGATATGAAACTAGGTATGCCATTCTTGACATCAGCTGGATCTTAGCTGAAAGCTGAGCATACTAGAGAGGTGCTTATTTGTACTTTATTTACTGTGGTTCATGGTAAATAATGTGCAGCACTGCAAAAAAATGGGTATTTCAGAATATTTAATTGTGTTCATGAGGAGCCTGAACATAGACGAAGAGGTAATAATTCAAACATAACAAGGGGATACTGAATGGTTTTAAAATCAGGAGAGGTGTTTCCCAGGTTATATTCTTTAATATATATTCAATATACATTCTGAGCAAATAACATGATAATCTGGATTCTATGAAGAAGAACCCAGCATCGGCATTGGAAGAAGACTCACTAAAAACCTTCCTTTTGCAGATGATACAACCTTGCTTGCGGGAAGTAAAGAGGACTTATAATATTTACAGCTGGAGATCAAAGACTATGGTCTTCAGTTTATATTGCTTCTCAATAAAGTAAAACAAAACTCCTCACAACTATATTAATAAATATCATCATTATAAAAGGAGAAAGGTTTGAAGTTGTTAAAGATTTCATATTGGTAGTATTTACAATCAACAGTTAAGGAAGCAGCAGTCAAGAAGACTTCCTTAAAGTGTTCCAGAGCAAAGATATCAGTTTGAGGACAAAGGTGTCCCTTAGACAAGCCATTACATTTTCAATGGCCTCATGTGCATGCGAAAGTTGGAAAACAAATAAGGAAGACCAAGGAAGAATTCATGCATTTGAGTTACAGTGCTGGATAATATAAATATAAATACATAAATGAATTTATGTTGGAAGAATTACAGCCAGAATGCTCCTTAGAAGTCAAGATGGCAAGACTTCATCTCTCATATTTCAGGCATATCAGGAGATACTAGTATCTTGAGAAGAACATTATGCTTGATAAATAAAGGATCGCCAAAAAAGAGGAAGACCCCAACTACATGGATTGGCACAGTGGCAACGGCACAGGACCATACAGTGTTTGTTCTGTTGGGCATAGGGTTGCTAGGTGTAGTAATCAACTTGAAGGCACCTAACAGCAAAAACAACATATATGCTTTTTTTGTGGTATTTATTTAAATGATTCATATCTGAAAAGCCATTTGTGCAGTTGCTTACATCAATATTTAATTATTTTAAATCAAGTTTCTAGTGCAATCCCTATGATCATTATGACTAAAATGAGTAGGGCTTTTGTGCTATCCACATCTTGTTTCAAAGCTCGAAGTTATCTGCTCTCTGGCCTTTTTCATGCTGTTTCTTATTTTGTTTATTTAAAAGTAGAGTTCTAATGAGGGATAAGAGACTGTTTGTTTGGTTGCTTTAACTTTTTTTTTTTTAAGAAAGTATATAGAACAGATTGGTTTTCCTTTCAATAGTTTATACACATTTTGCTTCATGATATTGATTTCAATCCCCACAGTGCAACAGCACACTTCCTGATTCTCCCTTGTTTCCTGATTTCATATTTCCTTCTTACCTATTGGCTCCATCCTTTTGAGCTTTATCCTGTAGCAAACATTTTCCCGTTGATTTCCTATGGGCAATTTTTCTTCCCCTGTTCTATTGTATAACTTATTAGTCTGTCTGTGGTGTGGCTGAAAGTTGAGCAAGGGAGAGAATTTAGGTATATGTCAATCAATTATACAGAAACATTTTTCTTGAAATAATTCTGTCTATGACTATGCCTCCCTCCAGCTATTATCTCTATGTCTTCAGAAATAATATGAATTTTTTCTTTGTTACATTTACAAAGAATTATAGGTGTGTTTAGAATATTTTTTAAATTATATTTTACAAAAATAATTTCTTGGTAAAATAGCATTTCATATAGTCCATCACTAAAATAGCATTAATTTCTGAGTTACATACTATCAAAAACTTCCTTTGAACTATTATGTAACTATGTACTATATCAGTAGGTCTCAATGGTCTGTCTATCTGAGGAATGATAAAACCTATATATATAATTCATATGTTATCATTCGTGAGACTAGTTAAATTTCAGTTTAATGCTACTTGAAGTCAAATATTACTTTAATTTACATCCCATAATCTCTATGAAGCTTTATTCTGATTAACTCCAAATTGCTATGCTTAATGAAAGGAAATTGGTCTATAGAGTCTAGCAAGCTCATAATGGGTTTCAAATGAATGCAAAAGACAGAGGGAAAATGATCGCAGCAAATAAATCAATTTATAGAAATACAACTCCAAGGCAACTAAAATTAGCAAGTAACATACTTAAATCTGCATAATTGATAATAGACTCCTTGTCTAGAGATTATCACTTTCAGATCAAAAGGTTAATATATGACAGGAACTGATTTCCATCTGCCTAAACTTTTTTCCTCTCTTTTTTTCCTCTTCCTTCCTCCCTCCACTCATTTCATCTCTTTTATTTTTCTTTCCCTTTCTTACTTCCTCCTCCCTCCTTTCTCTCTCTCTTGAGGAAGAACCCCCACCACTGCCAAAAATTTATACTTTAAATATCTCTGCCAGCTTTCCACAAAGAGATCTAGGGCCTTTTATGAAAGGGACTGTTCATTGGTGAAAAGGAAATCATCAGAATTTTCAGGGATTGCAGGGCAGCGACTCAGAACTGACAATTCCAGTAGACTCAAATTATCACTGTGGCCCATCAGTCAGAGTAAATGAAGGTCACATTATTCATGGAGTTTTAACTCAAGTCTCTCTCACATTATGCCCAATTAAACCACAAGCCTAACTTGTAGTGATTTCCTCAGTTCTGGATTGCTTCATTGGAACTTATTTTGGATATGGATACGGATTTGCCTTCATTCCATGCCATTCATCTTCCAAAACTACCATCTGTGAACTTACAGAATACTATGTGCACCATCATTGTATCTCATTGCCTTGGATAAAGAAATTCACGTTATAGCAAATGAAGTATGGCAATGAGCCCATGCTTATGGAATAAATTGGTCTTACCATGTTCTCCATCATCCTGATGCAGTTGACTTGACAGAACAAATGAATGGCCTTTTAAAGACACAGTTACAGCAGCATCTAGGTTATTATACCTTGCAGGGTTGGTGTAATGTTTTCCAGGAGGCTATATATATATATATATTTTTTAATATATGGTGTTGGTTAAGGAGCTCTGGTAGCATAGCGGTTACGAATCGGGCTGCGAACCTTAAGGCTAGCAGTTTGAAACTACCAGCTGCTCTATGGGAGAAAGGTGAGGCATTCTGCTCCTGTAAAGATTTACAGCCTCAAAACCCTGTACAGGGTCGCTATGGGTCGGAACTGACTTGACGGCACTTAACAACAACAACAACAATGGTGTTGGTTGATTGGTTGTGTGCCGTGGAGTAGGTTCTGACTCATAGCAACCCTGGCCAGGGTTTCCTAGGCTGTAAATCTTTAAGGGAGCAGAAAGCCTCATCTTTCTTCCATGGAATAGCTGGTAGTTTTGAATTGCTGACCTTGAGGTTAGCAGCCAAACTCATAACCACTATGCTACCAGAGATAGCCAGGGTTTATGGGCCCATGAATCAAATGGTGGGAATTGATGTGGAACCCTGTAATCTATAAATATAGTTCAAAAGGTGGAATGGTCTCACCAGGAGACATGTACTGACTTCATTGAACTGGTAATTAAGTATGCCACCTGGACACTTTAGACTCATCTCTCAATAGGCAAAGAAGGGTTAACAGGCAAGTTAATTAGTTATCATATTGACTAGTATGAGTGATACTGAATATCAGGTGGAAATTAGATTGATATTACATAATGGAGTTAAAATCGATTACCTCTGGAATACAACAAATACCTTAAGGCATCTCGTGGTATACTACTTTTATTATTGTTAGGTGCTGTCAAGTTAGTACTGACTCATTGTGACCTTTGCACAACAGAACAGAACACAGCACAGTTCTGCATTAATTTCAAAATATTTTCTGTAGTTGAGCCCATTACTGCTGCAACTTTGCGAATCCATCTAGTTGGGGTCTTCCTCTTTTTCACTGATCTTACACTTTATACAGCATGATATTCTTCTCCCGGGACTGGTCCCACTTGATAATATCTTTGAAGAATGAGAGACAAAATCTGGCCACACTGGCATCTAAGGAGTATTACTGTACTTGTTCCAACACAGATGTATGTATTATTTTGGCAGTCCATTGTACTTTTACTATTTCTCCACAAAACTATAGATCAAAAGCATCAATTCTTACATGATCTTCTTTATTCATTGTCCAACTTTGACAGCCATTAGAGTTATTGAAAATACCATGGATTGAGTGAGGCACACAATACTCTTCAAATTGACATCTTCGGTATTGAAAACTTTAGGAGGTGTTGTGCAGTAGATTTGCATAATATAATACTTGGATTTCTTTCTTTCCTTTTTTGTTTAAGCTTTTATTGTGAATTGAATAATAGTTTAGGAATCTTCATATGTCTCCACACTTTGGACCAACCTGCCTTTCCTATTCTGTCTCTCATCTCCAGATCAATGGGAGTCTATGGAACATAGTTGAATTCAGTCCATATCTTCATTACTGCCTTTCCCCCCACTTCCACTCTCCGGTAGACCAATGTGATTACCAGCAAGCTCACATGCCCGCTCATGTATTCTATATGAGTTTCCGTCTCGAAGGGTAGGGAGGTGTCCTGAAGGGACTTGATTTTCTTGACTTGATGGTTCCCTGGAAAACTGGGAGAATATCAGTTTTGCACTCATCCTATCATATTCTGTTTCATTGCAATGATAATGATTAAAATCCCCTCCATGAATCACTGTTCAACAGTATTTGCTTCTATTCCCTCTGTTTCTTGTAGTTATTCTTGTTTTTGTTTTTTTTTGTTTTTTTTATGTACACAAAAACATTCAGGAATATATAATCATTTAACACAATATATAATCATTTAAACAACTGAAGGACACCTTCTCTAAGCCTGCCTCCTGACTGCCAGCACACAGTATTTCTCTTTTACATGAGTCTAGAGTCCTCAGATACTTTATCTATCCGTGCCTTCATCTTGGCCTCCATCATTGGTGCTACTGATTCACTGGATAGGGTCCTGCATTCCACTCATGTTCTTCTCCCTTGATAGTCCTAGGGTCCTCTGTTCTTGCACTGAAAGTTTAACTACTCCCCTTTTTATGTTACAAAAGTTCTACCTTTTCAGTTGTGACAATCACATTTAGTCATAACAATTACTCACTGCTGAATCATAAGAATCTTATCGCCATCTCTTGTCACCAGACTGTCTAGACAAGAGAAAACTATTCAGTGGGGAACTTCCTCCCCCAACACACTCTGAAACTAAACTCCATCTTGAAAATTTGTAAGCCAATAACTTCGTGCCTTTATAGCATACCCATTTTAAGTAGCTAATATCTAAATTGCTTGTCCCTATAAACCATGTGTACAGAGGGGATAGATTTGATCCTTGATGTGAAGATTTCTCTCTCAGTTGATATTTTGAGATACTATACCCATAAGCATAGGTCAAGTTCATTAAATTTGAGCAATTTACACTTGTTCCCTTTATCAAATTTCTTTATCTTCCTATAGTTGAATTCTGATCCATCAAACCATTGAAGTTAGGTGAAATGGGTATTATCTGGAAGTTTGGGTATTCTTGTGCATCTCCTCTCACTTCATATCAGCTGAATGTTTCATTCTTAGTTCTAGCCCTCCATGGCTAAGTCCTAGACCATGGATTAGGGGTCCTCTGGTCTTGACACACTTTGGACCAGCCAGCCCTTCCTATTTTCTCTCTCATCTCCAGGTCAATGGGAGTCTATGGAACGTGGTAGAATTTAGCGCATATATCCATTGCTGCCATTCCCCCACTTCCATTCACTAGTAGACCAGTGTGATTGCCAACAAGCTTATATGCCTGCTCATGTGTTCCCTTTGAGTTTCAGTCTCAAAGGAGGGTTTGTCCTGAAGGGACTTGATTGCTAGCCTTGATAGCACCCTGGTGAAAAACGAGCTTGTTCTTGTTGAAGCCAATTAGACTGCTGTTTTGTTTTGTTTTTTTCCTGTTGGTCTTTCTTTCAAGAAATATCTTCTGTTCCTCTAGCTGCTCCAGGCTGGTCTGCTTGTCCTTTCAAGCTAGAATGTTCCACCTCAGAATGTTCTGGATGGGAATCAGTATTCTACCTAAGATCCTATATACTACAAAGGCTCTACGAGACACCTATTTCACTGGGAAATTTTAGAACCCCCTTTTAGGTATTCTAATCAGTTATAGATAGACTGAAGATGGGCTTACAATCTTACTGTAATCATGTTTCCTGACATTCCTTTCTATCCCACTAAAGTGTCCAGTTTACAGTAGTATGCAAGGGAAACCAATATTCATAAAAAGTCAATCATCTAAAATTATTTCCCTTCATTCATCCATTCAGACTATGCCTTGATCCCTGTATCACATAGCTCTTTTGTTCCAAAGTTGAACATACATCACTATTTACCTCTGTCCCACTTAACCCATGCAAATAATTTCCTTTTAATAAGAGTGACTCTGTGCATTCCTTCCATCTTCTTTTGATGCTTTCTGCATCTTTCAAAAATTTGCCCAGAGAATCCATCAATAACGAAAGTTTAGGCTTGAATTTTTTCTTCAGTTCCCTCAGCTTTAGAAATGTTGAGCATGATCTTCTCTTTCGGATTTCTAACTCCAGATCTTTGCACATTTCGTGGTAATATTTGACTTTATCTTCTAGAGCTGACCTTTGAAATTTTCTGTTCAGCTCTTGTACATCCTACTTTCTTCCATTTGCTTTAGCATCTCTATCTTGGAGAGCAAGTTTCAGAGTCTCTTCTGACATCAATTTAGATCTTTTCCTTCTATTTTGTCTTCTTGATAACGTTTTTGTTTTCTTCCTGTATGATGTTCTTGATGTCATCCTACAACTCTTCTGTGGTCTTAACTGTTTAATGTATCAAATCTATTCTTCAGATGATCTCTAAATTGAGTTGGGGTATATTCAAGGTCATATTTTGGCCCTCGTGGACTTGTTTTCAATTTCTTCAGCTTCAGCATGAATTTGCACATGAGCAATTGATGGTCTGTTCCACAGTCTTTCGCTGGTCTTGTTTTGGCTGATGATATGGATCTTTTCTATCTTCTCTTTCCATAGATGTAGTCAGTTTTATTTCTCTGTAATCCAAATGGTGAAGTCCATGTCTTTTATGCTGTTTAAAAATATATTTGAAATGAATACATCATTGGCTTTGCAAAATTCTATCATGTGATCTCCAGAAGCATTTCCATCACCAAGGCAAAAATTTCCATCTACTGATCCTTCCTCTTTGTTTTCAACCTTTGCATTCCAGTCACCAGTGATTTTCAATATATCTTGATTGCATGTTTGATCAATTTCAGATTTACTAAATTATTTGAATTCTTCTATTTCATCCTCACTGGCTTTAGTAGTTGGTGCATAAATTTGAATAATTATGGTAATAACTGGTCTTCCCTGTAGGTTCATAGATGTTATACAAACAGCATTGTACATCATGACAGATCTTCATATGATTTTTTTTTTTTTACATTATTCTTCAAGATGTCATTGCGTGCATAGTAAACTGTGTGGTTGTCAGCACCAAAATGGCCTATACAAGTCCATTTCAGCTCATCAACACCTAAGATATCGATGTTTATGCATTCATTTGATTTTTGACAATTTCCAATTTTCCTAGATTCATGCTTCATAAAATCCATGTTCAGAATATTAATGCATATCACAGCTGTTTCTCTTGGTTTTGATTTGTGCCCAATCAGCAAATGAAGGTCTCGAGGGCTTTACTCTCATGGCCTTTATTCCATTCACATCATCAGGGTCAACTCTACTCTTCCCCAGTCGCATTTTGAGTGTGTTCCATCCCAATGGGCTAATTTTATGGAACTGTATCTCACAGTGTTTCTCAACTATTTATGTTTTCAGTGACTAAATATTCAGAGGTAGTTCACCTCTTCTTCTTCCTAATTTGTCTTCATCTGGAATCTCATCTGTAACCTGTCTGCCATGTCTGACCCTGCTGGTATTTAAAATATCCGTAGCATAACTTCCAGAATCACAGCAACTCACAACCCACCACAATATGACAAACTGAGAGAAGAGTAGTGGGTGCCATGGATTAGAGCACATAAATGTGTCCATATTTTTTCATTGATGAGCTTTATAATTCTGGGATTCACATTTAGGTATTTAATCCATGCTGAATTGGTTTTTGTATATGGTGTGAGATAAAGCTCTTATTTCAATCCTTTGCATATCGATTTCCAGTTCTGCCAGAACCATCTGTTGAACAGACTATCTCCTTCCCATTCAATGTACTTTGGTCTTTTGTCAAAGATTAATTGGCTATATGTGGATGGGTTAACTTCTGGGTTCTTAATTCTGTTCTGTTGATCTATGTATCGTTTATTATACCAATACCCAGGTGTTTTTACCACTATAGCCATATAGACAATTTTGAAATCAGGAAGTGACAGGCATCCAACTTTATTCTTTTTTTAAGCCATGCTTTGCTTATCAAAGAACACTTTCCATTTTATATATAGTTTGTAATAGTTTTTTTTTTTTTTTTTT
>NW_006408671.1:6752181-6778875 GCF_000296735.1 Chrysochloris asiatica | reverse complement strand
TGGGTAGGGTGGAGGGTCAGAGAAAAAGAGAAAGACCCCCAACGAGATGGATCAGCCAGGTGGCATCATTGATGGACTCAAGTGTGGCAGCGGTTGTAAGGTTGGCCCAGGATCAGACATTGTTTCGTTCTGCTGTGCTATGGGTCGGTTCTGACTCGATGGCACCTGACAACAACAACAACAACATCATCTACAAATAGACTTTTAAGACTTCTTTGTCAATTTGGATGCCTTTAATATCCCTATCTTGCCTTATAGCTCTGGCTAAGACACCCAACACAATATTGAATAGGAGTAGTGATAAAGGACATCCTTGCCTGTTTCCTTTTCACAAAGAGAAGGCTTTCATTTTTTCTGTATTGAGATGATGTTGGCTGTTGGTTTTGTGTATATGCTCTTAATTATGTTGAGGAATTTCCCTTCAATTCCTACTTTCTTGAGTGTTTTTGTCAGGAAAGGAAGTTGTATTTTTTCAAATGTATTTTCTGCATCAACTGATATGATCATGTGGTTCTTTTCCTTTTTTTAAATTTATATGGTGCATTACCTTTTTTTTTTTTTCTGATATTGAACCATTCCTGCATCACTGATATGAATCCCACTTGGTCATGATGCTTTATGTATTTGAAGTGTTGTTGAATTCTGTTGGCTAGGAGTTTGTTGAGAATTTTTGCATCTATTTTCAGGAGGGATATTTTCTTTTTTAGTTACATCATTGTTACACCATTGTTGGTACAATGTTACACCATTGTTGGTACAATGTTACACCATTGTTGGTACAATGGTTATGCTTGCTTCATAAATGCATTAGGAAAATTTCCATCTTTTTCTATACTCTGAAATAATTTGAGTAGAATTGGCTACAGCTCTTCCCTAAATGGCAAAATTCACAGATGAAGCCAACTGGACCTGGACTTTTTTTTTTTTTTTTTTTCTTCAGTTAGGAGTTTTTTGATGACCTGATCAATTTCTTCTTTGGCTACAGGTCTCTTCAAGTTTTCTATTTCACTCTGTGTAAGTTTAGGTAGGTCATGTTTTTTCAGAAATGCATCCCTCTCCTTTAGATTTCCAAATGTGTTTGAGTACAACTCTTCATACTATTCTGTTATTATCCTTTTTATTTCTATTGGTTCTGTTGTGACATCACCCATGTGGTTTCTTATGCATGTTATTTGTGTCTTTTTCTTCTTTTCTTTTGTTATGTTTGCCAGTGGTTTGTTAATTCTTTCAAATAACCAGTTTCTTATGCTATTGATTCTTTCTATAGTTTTTCTGTTTTCTAGCTCATGTATTTCTGCTTTAATCTTTATTGTTTCTTTCTTTTTTTTTTCTTTCTGTTAACTGGAGGTTTACTTTGCTGGTCTGTTTCTGGTTGTTGGAGATTTTGTGTTAATGTGTTGATTTTGATTCTTTCTTTTTTTCTGGATGAGTGCATTCATTGCACAAAAGTGTCCTTTCAGCACTGTATTCTGCCTTGTCCCTAAGTTTTGGGTATGTTGTGTTTTCATTCTCATTTGTTTCTAGGAACTTTGTGAATTCACATTTTATTTGTTCTATTACCCAGTAGCTTATAAGCAGGGTATTATTAAAGCTTCCATGTATTTGAATTTATTTCCTTAGTCTTCTATATTTGGTTTCTAATTTTATAACATTGTGGTCTGAGAAGACACTTTGTAGTATTTTTGTTTTGTTTCATTTTGTTTTTATTATGAATTGAGTGAAATTTTACAGGGCAAATTATCAGTTTTACATTTAACAAATCATACACCTTGTTTCATTACAATGGTTATAATCTCCTTCATGTACCATCAGTCAACAGCATTTCTCTCTATTCATTTTAGCTCTTTCTCTTTTGTTTTTTTGTTTTTCAAACACTCAGGCATATACAATAATCTACAGCACAAAAAGGCACATGCTGCCAGTCTGCCTCCCAGCTTCCAGCTCTCAGTCCCTCTCTTTCCATGAATCTAGAATCCTCAACTGCTCCCTATCCCCAGGTCCCCATCTCTGCCTCCATCTCCAGTGTTGCTGCCCCCTGGACAAGGTACAGCACTGTCCTTATGCTCCTCTCCCTTGATGGTCTTAAGGTCCTCTGTTTCTGCACTGAGAGATTAACTACTCCCCCATTTTTGTTATAAATCTCCTACCTTTACAATTGTGAGCATTGCAATTAATCATGATAGTAATTACTCACTATTGAAACAGAAGAATCTTATTCCCATCTGTTTTTACCAGACCCATCTAGACAAAATGAAAACTATTTAATGGGGACTCTATCTCCCCTCACACACTTTTAAATTAAACTTTCTCTTGCAAACTTGTAAACCAGTCACTTCTAGCCTTTATCACCCCCTCATTTTAGTTAGCCAATGCCGAAGTTGCCTGCCCCTATCTACCCTATGAACTGAGAGGATAGCATTGATACTTGATGTGAAGACTCCTTCCCTCTCTATTGGTATTTAGTGCTGCTCTCTCCATGAATATAGATCAAGTTCATCAAATTGTAGCAATTTACTCTCATTTCCTTTATCAAAAATTGCTTTATTTTAATCTTCTTCTTGTCAATTTCTGATCATCAAGCAATTGAGGCTAAGTCACATAGGTATTATCTGCAAGTTTGGGTGTTCTTATTCATCACTCCTCACTTCATATCAGCTGGATGCTTCAATTTCTGCTCTATGGCTATGTCCTTGCCCATGGGCTCAGGTGTCCCCAGGTCTCACCACACTTTGGACCAACCAGCCCTTCCTCTTCTCTCGCTCATCTCCAGGTAAATGGGAGTCCCTGGAATGTGGTCAGACTCAGACCATTTCTTCATTGCTGCATTTCCTCTTCTTCTACTCACCAGTAGACAAACATGATCATCAGCAAGTTTACATGCCTACTCATGTGTTCCCTTTAAGTTTCAGTCTTTGTTGTTGTTGTTGTTAGATGCCATCAAGTCGGTACCCACTTATAGCGACCTATGTACAACAAAATGAAACACTGCCTGGTCCTGGGTCTAAATCACAATTGTTACTACACTTGAGCCCATTGCTGTTGCCACATTACCAACCAATCTTGCTGGGAGTCTTCATCTTTTTCTCTGACACTCTACTTTACTAAATATGATATCCTTCTCCAGTGACTGTTCCCTCCTGACAATATTTCCGAAGTATGAGAGACAAAGTTTCACCATCCTGGCCTCCAAGGAGCACTTGAGACGCACTTCTTCTAACATAGATCTGTTGCTTCTTTTGACAGCTCATGGCACTTTCAATATTCTCCTCCAACACCATAACTCAAAAGCATCAATTCTTCTACGGTCTTCCTTATTCACTGTCCAGCTTGCACATGCATATGAGGTTATTGACAATACCATAGCTTAAGTCAGGTACACCTTAGTCCTCAAGCTGAAATATTTGATCTTAAACACTTTAAAAAGTTCTTGTGTGGCATGTTGGCCTAATGCAATAAGTCGTCTGATTTCTTGGCTGCTTCTTCCATGAGTGATGATAATTGATCCAAGAAGAATGAAGTCCTTGACAACTTCAATCTTTTCTCTGTTAATAAGAATGCTGTTTATTGGCTCAATGGTGAGGATTTTTGTTTTCTTTACATTGGGATGCAATCCATACTGAAGGCTGTGCTCTTTGATCTTCATCAGTAAATGTTTTATGTCCTCTTCACTTTCAGCAAACAAGGTTGTATATTTGCATACCTCAAGTTGTAAATGAGTCTTCCTCCAATTCTGATGTCACGTTTTTCATTCTTAGGTGGGAATATTTTGATGATTGTAATTTTATGGAGGATTATTTTGTGGCCTAACACATAGTCTATTCTGGAAACTGTTCTATGTGCACCGGAAAAGAATAGGTGTTGTGCTGTTGTTGGGTTGAATGCTCTGTACACATCTATGAGTTCAAGTTGGCTGATTGTGTCATTTAGTTCTTCTGTGTCTTTGTCGAGTTTCTTTGGTTGTTATATCCTTTTTCAAAAATGGTGTGTTAAAATCATCCGCTATTATTTTAGGTTTGTCTATTTCTTTCTTCAAATTTTGATTTATATATTTTGGAGTTCTTTCATTGATAATGTAGATATTTATTATGGTTATGTCATCTTGTTCAATTGACTCTTTAATTATCAGATAATGTCGATCTTTTTCTATTATGTTGTTTTTGCCTTAAAGTTTATATGATCAGAAATTAGTATTACCACTTCTGCTCATTTTTTTATTGCAATTAGCTTAGTATATGTTTTTTCCAATCTTTGATTTTTCACCTGTTTTTGTCTTTGTGTGTATGGTGTGTCTCTTGCAGATAGCATATTGAAGGATATTTTTCCTTATCCATTCTGCCACTCTCTGTCTATTAACTGATGTATTGAATTGGTTGACATTCAATGTAATTATCGTAGGTATGAATTAATTGCTGTCATTTAATTTGTTTTTGTGTGGTGCTGCTGGTTTCTTTGCCTGCATGCCTTCCTTTGTTGAGTTCATGTATTTTGTTTTCTTTTTTGCTAGTTTCTTCATAGTTTTAATGTTTCCATGCTCTTCTTGGATTTTCATATTCTTGGTATATTGTGAAATATTAATTTTCTTTGTGGTTACCCTATATTCTACTAACTTTTTCCTTCATTTAAAACTGTCCATTTTGTCCTACAATATACCTGACCTCCTCACTACCTGGATCTCTGTTCCTATGTTTTTCTCTTCTTTCACATTGTAATTATTTTGATTATAAACTGACATCCCAGAGCCTCTAAATTCTTTCTTGTAGTTTTCTTCAGTTCTAGACTCTTCCATTTATCAATTGAGTTCCAGAAGTTGCTTCCACATGTTTCAATCTCTAGTTGTTGCCTGTTCCTATTGTTTCTCAGCCAAAGAACTCCCTCAAGGATGTTTTAAAACGCTTGGTTGGCTTAGACAAGATCCCTTAGCTTCTGTTTTTTCCAGGAATGTTTTTATTATACCATTGTATTTGAATGACAGCTTTGCTGGGTAGATGATTCTTGGTTGGAAGGTTTTTGTTGTGTTTTTGTTTCTTTTCTTCTGGGTTTTATATATGTCTCCCCATTGCCTTCTTGCTTGCATGGTTTCTTCTGAAAAAGCAGTGCTTAATCTTATTTGTTTATCTTTAAGTAACACTTCTCTTTTCCCTAGTTGCTTTTAGGATTCTCTCCTTATCGTTGACTTTAGAAAGCTTGATTTTGATATGTCTTTGTGATTTTCTTTCAGGTTTTATCCTTCCTGGTGTTCACTGAGATTCTTGAATGCTTACCTTTTCATTTTTCAGGATGTTAGGGAAATCTTCTTTCAATAGCTCTTCAACGATCTCCTCTGTTGTCTTGTGGTTCTTCCTGTTTTGGAATTCAAATTATCCTCAGATTATTCCTTTCCATGTTGTCCCACATTAATCGTAGACTTCCTTCAGATTTGTTTTTTCTGCTTTTTTCTGCTTGCTCTTCTATCTTAGCAGTATTGAAATATTTGTCTTCAGGCTCACTAATTCTATCTTCCATCTCTTCAATTTTACTCCTATTAATCATTTGAACCTCTTTATGCGGGTTTTGAATTGTTTCCAATGCTATTTCTGTTTTATTTGATTGTTTCTGTAGT
Source organism: Chrysochloris asiatica (assembly GCF_000296735.1). Lineage (NCBI taxonomy): Eukaryota > Metazoa > Chordata > Mammalia > Afrosoricida > Chrysochloridae > Chrysochloris > Chrysochloris asiatica. Next base: position 6,773,276 of record NW_006408671.1, on the reverse strand, counting down.
GCTTTCCTGACTTCTTCCTTATTTTTCTCTCTACCAGTCTCCTGGAGCTGTTCCGTTTTAAGCAGTTCCTGTTGACTCTTCTCCCTTCTTAGATGCTGTGTGCAATAGTCTTTGCTGAATAGATTCATCCACATGTATTGTAGAACACTGCTGGAGTTGGGAGGTGTCCACTTGTTCAGGTATCCCTCTAGTCTTCCGAGTAGAGGAGTGCAGACAGCAAGACACCAATTATCAGGAAAAAAATGTCCATATATTTATGTCCAATGATCAATCAGACTTCTGTGGTGGGAGTGCTCCTATGACCTTGCACCCACTGCGTCATGCCCAAGATGTATGCTCTAGAACCCACTGGCAGCCACATATCAGTCACATATCAGAAAACTGCTTTTCTTTCTTCTGCTACCAATCTCACTAGCAGTAAGCCCTCAAGACTTCTAAATATTCCTTTATATGTAGTTTAGAGTTCTGGGACTGTCCTCTGAACTTCTTCATCTGGTTTTCTCTGTTATTACTGTTAGAGGGCTAAAAGCCATTTCTCCCTAATCCACCATCAAGTCCTGCTATTGCTTCCATTTGCTTTAACATCTCTATGCTGGAGAAGAAGTTTCAGAGTATTTTTCTGACATCCATTTTGGTCTTTTCCTTCTTTCTTGTCTTCTTAATTACATTTTGCTTTCTTCATGTATCATGTTCTTGATGTCATTCCACAACTCTTCTGTTCTTCAGTCTTTAGTGTCTAATACATCAAATCTGTCCTTCAAATAATCTCAAAATTAAGGTGGGATAAATTTACAGTTGTATTTTGGCTCTTGTGGACTTGTTTTTGTTTTCTTCAGCTTCAGTCTGAATTTGCATTTGAGCAATTGATGGTCTGTTCCATAGTCTTCCCCTGGCCTTCTTTTGTCTGAAGATATGGAGCTTTTCCACCATCTTTTTCCACAGATATAGTCAATTTGATTTCTGTATATTTGACCTCACAAGGTCTATGTATATAGTTGCCAGTTATGTTGTGTAAAAAAAGATATTTGCAATGAATAAATGACTGGTCTTGCAAAATACTATCATGCTTGCCAGCATAGTTTCTATCACCATGGCCATATTTTCCAACACAGTTCCTTCCTCTTTGTTTCCAACCTTTGCATACCAAACATCAATAATCATCAATACATCTTCATTGCCTGTTTATTCAATTTCAGAATGAAAAAATTGGTAGAATTATTCAATTTCATCATAGCTGGCTTTAGTGGTTGGTGTGCAAATTTGAATAATAGTGGTATTAACTGGTCTACCTTGTAGACAAATGGATATTATCCTAACACAGACAACATTGTACTTCATGACAGATCTTAATGTTCTTTTTGATGATGAATGTAATGCCATTCTTCATCAATTTGTCATTCCTGACACTGTAAACCATGTCATTGTCAGTTTCAAAATGGCCAATAGCAGTCCATTTCAAATCACTAATGCCTAGAATTTCAATGCATTTTATTTCATTTTTGACAATTTCCAATTTTCCTTGATTCATTATGTGTACATTCCACATTTCGATTAATAATTAATGTTTACAACTGTTGCTCTTTATTTTGAGTTGTGTGCCATCTGTGAATGAAGATTCCAAGGGCTTTATGCCATTCACATCATCATGGTCAACTCTAACTTGACGAGGTAGCCCTACCCCATTCACATTTTTTGAGTGCCTTTCAACCTGAGTGGCTCATTTTCCAGCACTATCTCTAACAGTCTCCTGTGCTATTCATAAGGTTTTCAGAGATGAGAACTTCAGAAGTAGTCAGTTTCTCCTTCTTCCTAGTCTGTTTCATCTGAAAGCTCATCTGAAATCTGTCCACTGTGGGTGACCCTGCTGGTATTTATAATACTATGGCATATCTTTCAGAACTGCAACAACAAACAAGCCACCACAGTATGAAAAACTGACAGACAATTCTAATTGAGTTGAGGAAACATTACAATAATAGTGTTGTTGTTTTGTTTTGTTCCATCTAGTCAGTTACCACTCATAGTGACCCTATGCATAACAGAATGAAACACTACTGGGTCCTGTGCTGTGTTCACAATCACTGTTACACTTGAACTCTTTGTTGCTGCCATTGTGCCAAATCATCTAATTGGAGGTCTTCCTCTTTTCTACTGCACTTCATCTTTACCAAAATATATATTATTTTTCATGGACTAGTCTGTCTTGATAATATGTCCCAAGTATTAGAGAAAAATTCTCATTGTTATGGTTTTTAAGGAGCATTCTGGCTGAATTTCTTCAAACACAGATTTGCTGTTTTTTTTTATGACAGTCTAAATACATCAAATCTTCCATAGTTTTCATTATTCAATGTCCAACTTTCACATGTATATGAGGGTATTGAAAATATTATGGCTTGGGTCAGGTGCTCCTTATTTCTCAAACTGGTATTTTTGTTCTTAAACACTTTTAAATAAGTCTTTCTCAGTACATTTCCTTATTGCAATACATTAGTTTTTTTTTTTTTCTTTATTTCTCCTCCAAAAATTTTGACAGTGGATCGAAGCAAATTAAGTCTTTCACAACTTCAATCTTTTCTCAATTTATTATCATGTTTTCCACTCCTATATAGGTAAGAATTTCTGTTTTCTTTACATTGAGATTCAATTCGTATTAAAGGCTGAGATCTTTGATCTCAATCAGTAAGAATTTTAAGTCCTCTTTGCTTTCAGTAGTCTTTTTGAATGATCTGCATATCACAGGATGCTAAAGAGCCTTTCTCTAGTTTTGATATAAACAAACTTCTTGGAGTTTTTATCAGCATCCAGATTGAATACAACCCAGGCACACATTTGTTTCCTGATTTTTATACCATTAAGTATCTCCATGTTCTGTTTGACTTTGCCTTTGAATAGTTAACAAAACAAAAGTAAACCTCTTTCTGGTATTCTCTGCTTTCAGTCTAGATCCATCTAATATCAACAGTGATCTCTCATGTTCCACATCTTCATCTAAATCTAGTTTAAACTTCTGTTATCACCTTGTCAACATACTGTTGCAGCTGTTTTTATTTTTAGGAAAATTTTATTTGCATGCAATATTGATATTGTCTGATGGTTTCCACATTCCACTGGGTTACCTCTCCTTGGAATTGACACTAATATGCGTCTCTTCCAACCGGTTCACCAAGTAGCTGTGTTCCAAATTTTTTGACATAGATGAATGTGTGCCTCCAGTGCTGTCTCAGTTTGTTGAAAGATTTCAATTTGTATTCTGTTAATTCTTTCAGCCTTGTTTTTCACCAATACCTTCAGAGCAGCTTGGACTTCTTCATTTAGAAGCATAGGTTCGTGATCATATGCTAGCTATTGAAAAGTGATCCTGCAGAGGGTTTTCAATTAGCAGCTGGTGTGTTTCAATCATCAACTTTGTGGTTCTCAGTCCAGTGGTTATCATACAATGCCACACCAAGAGACTTTAGGATCCTTCATATTGCAAGTCAAGTTTTGAAGTTTTTCTTTTGTTCTTTCAGCTTGATAAATGTTGAACCTTTTCTTCCCTTTTGATTTTGTATCTCCAGGTCTTCATACATTTCATTATAATATTTTTTTCTTCTTGAACTGTCCTTTGAAATGTTTTGTTCAGCACATTTACCTCCTCATTTTTTCCATTTTCATTAACATTTCTATTCTTAAGAGTAAATTTCAGTCTCTACTGATTTCCATTTTGGTCTTTTCCTTCTTTCTTGCCTTTTTATTCACCTTCAACTTTCATCCTGTATGATATTTTTGATATTATCCTATAACTCTTCAAGTCTTCAGGCATTAATTTCTAATACATCAGATCTGTTCTTGAGATTATCTCTAAATTCAAGTGGGATATGTTCAGGGTCACATATTGGCTCTCATAGATTTGCTTTTAAGTTTCTTCAATTTCAACTTGCATATGAGCAATTGGTGGTCTATTCTACATTCTGCCCCTGGCCTTTTTATTTTATTTTTTTTGACTGATGAGCTTTCCACAGATGTATTCAATTTAATTTTTGTGCATTCTAATTGGTGAAGTTAATATGTATAGCCACGATTTATGTTGTTTAAAAAGGTATGTGCAGTGAAAAAGTAATTGGTTTTGCAAAATTCTATCATGGAATTTCCAGAGTCATATCTATAACCAAGGCCATATTTTCCAAATACTGATCCTTCCTCTTTGTTTCCAACCTTGCATTCTAATCACCAGTAACTGTAAATACATCTTGATTGCATGTTTGATCAATTTCATATGGAAGAAGTTGGTAGAATTCTTCAATGCTAAAATCACTGGTTTTACAGAGGTCCCTGGGACCATCAAGTGAGAAAAGCAGAGTGTGGGACCCTACCCAGAGAAAAAGTGATGCCATATATGGAGGCAGAGATGATGACATGGACAGATGGAGCAGCTGGGGACACTGGATGCAGGGAGGGAAAGGGGCTGTGTGCTGACAGCTGGGTGGCAGGCCTATGGGGTGTAACCTTTGGTTGTTTGATGATGCATGGAGAGGATTGTAATCATTGCAATGAAACAAAATACGATAACATGAGTGTAAAACTGATGTTCTCTCATGTAAACCCACATAATTCAAAATAAAGACTTTAAAAAAAAAAAAAAAAAAAAAAAAAAAACTGGCTTTAGAGGTTGGTGCTTAAATCCGAATTATAGTTGTGTTAACAGGTCTTGCTTGTTGGCATGTGGATGTTATTCTATCACAAAGAGCATTGTACTTCAAGATAGATATTGAAATGTTCCTTTTGAAGTTGGATGTGGTGCCATTCCTCTTAAATATGTCACTCCTAACCTAGTAACCCATGTTATTGTCAGATTCAGAATGGCCAATACCAGTCCATTCCAGCTCATTAGTGCCTAGGATATTGATATTTATACATATCAATTTATTTTCGACAACTTCTAATTTTCCTGGAACCATTCTTCATACATTCCAGGTCCTTATTTTCAATGGATGTTTATAGCTGCTTCTTATTTTGAGTTGTGCCCCATTAGCAAATGAAGGTCTGGAAAGCTTTGCACTATTTGCATCATCACAGTCAACTCTTATTTCATGGAGGCAGTTCTTCTCCAGTTATATTTTGAGTGTCTTACAACCTGAGGTGTTCATAATCTGACACCATACCTGATAACATTCTGGTGTTCTTCATCATGTTTCAACATTCAATATTCAATAACAGTGTTCCACTGTTATTTGTAAGATTTTCAGTGACTATTCCAGAGTAGTTCATCTCTTCTTTTTGCTACTCTGCTTTGTCTAGAAGCTCAGCTGAAGCCTGTCCACCATGGGTGAGCCTGCTGGTTTTGAAATACTGATACAGATTCCAGAATCACAGAAAGGTAAAAGTCACCACAGTATGACAAAATGACAGATGATAGGTGGGTCTACAAAATAGACATGTTATTTTATGTGACATGGAGGACAGTATACTATAAGGGAGCAGATGACAGAAGCATGATGAAAAGAGGTGAAGACACATGGAGGTTTGTAAATTTTAAAAAGGACAATGTTGTTAACACCCAATGAGTGGGTTCTGACTCATAGCAGCCTTGTGTAGAGTTTCCAAGGAGCGGTTGGTGAGTTTGAACTGTCAACCTTGTGGTTCAAACTGACCTTGCAGTCCGGCACATTATCCTGCAGTTCTACATCAGGACTCCTTTAAAAGGAATTAAGTTGTTGCTGTTGTTAGGTGCTGTCAAGTCAGTTCTGACTCATAGCAATCCTGTATAGAGTTTCAAAGGGGCAACTGGTAAGCTTGAACCACTGACTTTGCGCTTCAAACTGACCTGTCATTCCAGCATATTAACCAATAGTGCCACAACAGGACTCCTTAAAAGGGAAGTTACTGTTCTTGTTATGTGCCATTGAGTTGGTTCCAACTCCTAGCAACCCAGTATAAGGTTTCTGAGAAACTGCTGGTGAATCTGAACTGCTGACCTTGCAGTTTTAGCCAACCTTTCCATCCAATGCATTAACACACAGCACCACATCAGAACTCCCTTAAAAGAGATAGTGGGTAAAAATTCCTGGAACAACAATGGTCTGTGGGTATACATAAATAAATACATAGGCCAAATGGGTATGGGAAGAAGAGTTGGAGTTTAACTACAATTATATTTAAGAGTTTGACAGAGGGTATTTGTTGCAAACAAACCTATGAATGTGGTGGTTCATTTTTTTGTTGTTGCTAAGTGCCATCAAGTTAGTTCTGACTCCTAGCTATCATGTCTAGGGTTAACAAGGAATGACTGTAGGGTTGACCCACCGACCTTGTGGTTTAAAATGATCTTGCAGACAAGGGGATATTCTGCATTGTCACATCAGGCTCCATATATCATGCCCCTCCATTCATACAGGGGCAAAATGAGGAAAAGTTTTTAGATTTTACCAAACATTCTAAGGCAATGAGTTGTTGGGTATGGGGGCTCAAGATCAGAGGACTGCATGATAAATTGGAATAACTTAGTCCACAAAGACAGTGTTCTACATCCTACTTTGCTGCTTGTGACTGGGATCTTAAAAGCTCATAAGAAGCCATCATAAGAAGCCATCTAAGGTACAACTATTGATCTTTCCATGTGCAAAATAATTCAGTGGACCAATGGAACATGTAAACATTAGTCACCATGATTCATTTTTTAAAATTTTTTTCTTCCAGTCACCATGATTCTTAAACCAGAAGAACTATATGGTACCCACTACCATTATCAGCTACTCTTAGATCCTAGATAAAGAGGAAAAATGTGGAGAAAAACTAAAATTATTATTTTTTTTAAATGCCAGGCTTACTGGTCAGAAAGAGATTGGAGAAACCAGAGACTGTGATTATCATTTATCCTTCAAGTGTGGAACAGAACTCACTCTCTTAGCCCAATTTTCAGCCAAGTAGTAGATAGGAATATAAGGAAGGCAACAATACAAGTAAGACATGCTCATGAGAGGGTGGTCAACCATTAAAGTCCAAATGAGCAACATTTACTTAAAGACAAAGTTGAGAATTAATGGGAAGGAGGGTGGAATAGAAATAAGAGCTACACATAGGAAGTGGGATTGCAATCATTGAAATTAAACAAAGTGTATGTTTTGGTGTATGTAAAACTAATGATGTGCTCTGTAAATCTTCCCTCAGAGTAAAAAGTGTTTTTTTGTTTGTTTGTTTTTTTAGAAAATGCACTCTTAACATCACCAATGGACTTTAATCATGCTCTTTTTAAATGTTCTTTGAGCTTGGGGGATAAAAATTTGCTTGAATGGTCAAAATCAGAGCTGTAAAGTGGATGCACTAAAGTTTAACAATGGAATTCTTGTAGTATAGTTCTTGCTACACTTGAAGAATAAGCAGGTACATTTTCTTGATTTGAAAAAAACAAAACATCCTTGGTACAACTTTTCTGATGTTTTGCTCTCCAATGTATTCTTTCCAATTTTCTTTAAACTTCTTTGTGATAAGCTCTTGTGAGTGCCCTGTGTCTTTCAGGAAAATCTGTCAATATTACCCCCTTGAGATCCCAAGGAACAGTCACCATAATTTTCTGAGCAAACCTTAAATTACTTGACTGAGCCAAATCTCTGACATTATTTTGATTGGGCCTTTTTATGAAGGCACTCTAACAAGACTAAGAGAAGTGTATTACTGAGAAAACTTGTCTGCAGCCATCTGGTGATAGCAGAGACATGTGGAAATATGTTTTAAAATAAACCCATGTATGTATTAAGTAGAACTCTAATATCAATACTTTGTTACTTATCCTCTTATATACACTTCACTAATTTTATTTCTATAGAGAACCCAGCCTAAGACACTTGTGTTCTCAAAATAATGTGATCTGAGGGAAATTATTGATGTTACTGTCATAATTTGGAGTTCTAAATTCAATTAATATTGGCTTTTTTTAAAATAAGCAACACAAAAATATAAACAAGAAATGGATAAATATTTGTCTCTATCTGATAATGACGACTTTTGCTTGTTTCTTTGTGTCTTACAAATATGGTATAAGAAGGGTACTTGATGCAAACAAAGTTTAAAATATGACTTCTGATATACTTTATTGCTTAATTTTATTCCAATTACAATTATACTGTGATATTAATTAACTATTAATCTAGGATATATGAACATAGTGATTTATTGTATGTTTAGTCACTGGAGAAGCAGTCAAGTTTGTGTTTACTGTATAATATAAATATGCTGGAGCTCTGGTAGCGCAGTGCCAACCACAGGTCAGGCTGCCAACCACAAGGTCAGCAGTTCGAAACTACCAACAGTAAAGATGAGGCGTTCTGCTCATGTAAAGATTTACAGCCTCGGAAACCCTGTACAGAGTCACAATGAGTCAGAACTGACTAGACTGTACTTAACAACAACAACAACAAAGGGTTGGCTAATGAGAATATTATTTTCCAGTAATATAAAATTATTATGCTTTTGAAATCATAGATTACATCAAATATTTGTAAGCAAATGATTGACTATGAGTTCCCCTGTCTATCCTGTGTGTTAAACTTATTATTATTTTTAATTAATAAGAAATTTCATGTCACTTTGTATGTTGTTAAATTAGTGTCATAAAGTTGGTAATATTAAAATATAGTTTGGATAACTTTTCTCAATTTCTTTAAAAAAAAAAACAAACACTAAAAATGTAGGAAAGACAATTATATATTAACGTTGTGGGTGGATAACATAAACATGTGTTATGCATCACAAATTTTATGAGTAGTGGCACTGTAGCATAAGCACTCCATCTTAAGGTCTGTTTCAACCACAAGGTTGGTGGTTGAAACTCACCAGCTACTCCTCAGAAACTCTATACAGGGTTGCTGTGAGTTGGAATTGACTCGACGGCACATAACAACAACAATATTCACATTATACTAATGATATGAATTTAATAACATATGAAATTTTATGTATCCATATTATAGTAATAATATGAAATTTTTATTCACATTATAAAATTAACATGAATTTAATTGGATGGTCTAAAATGCTAGTAAAATATGTGCCTTTCTAAGATTTCTATCTGAAAAATAATTTATATTGTGCTTACTCTTAATAAATCTGTTTTTAAGATTTGATCAAATTTTATTCAGAAAGTTCAAGAAACTACGCTCTAACTGGAGTTCTAGTGTAGTGCTGATGTATAATCACTGGACTCCTAAGTGAAAGGTAGGTGGTTCAAACCCACCAGCGTGTCCTTGGTAACCCTATACAGGGTCACTTTGTGTCTGAACCAACTTGATGTCAATTAACAATAATGTTAGTTGCTTTATTATACTGCCTAATTTACTATGTATAATAACTTTATAAAGTAGTTATCACTTGCAATTAAAAGTTTAGACATCTGGTACTGAAGAAGGTTAAGTACCACTAAAATATGCATATTTATATATATCCAATAAATAATCAGGAAATATTATCTCCGAGTAAAGCAGCCACTTCACTATATCACAAATTCAGAATAAGATGGGCTAATATTTTTCTTTCAGTAATACAAGTTACATTTGTCTTCTTGAGGTTATATGTTTTTAGTAAGTCAAATAGGTAAATATAGAGTAACAATGACTACAACAAAAGCCCAGTCTATGCTGTGCCATTCAAGACATTTGTGTAAAATACAGAAACAAAGAAACAAAGCAAGTAAAAAAACAAAAACACCCTTGGTCCTCAAACAGTTAACTGTATTGTGAGAAAAACAAAATAAAAAGCCCAGCAAGTACATCATGAATTTGTTAATTCATACAAGGTTACAAGAGTGAAGAATGTTAGGAGAACATACAAAAGGCAATCTAGCTGAAGTAGGTGGATTAGAGAAAATGTGCTAGAGAGATGGCATCTGAGCTCAGAAGCAAATACCAAGCTGTTTGTTTGCTGATAGAAATAAAAAGGGGATGGCAAGTTAAAATACAACTGCAACAACAGAATTACACATTCCTTATGACTAGAAGAGGAAGAAAAAATATTTATCTCTAGGTATGAGAGAGGAAAGCTTTTTAAGGGAAGAAGAAACATTATACACAAAGACTGTGAAATCAAGAATGGACTGCTCAGAATTCAGGGGAGTGTAATGATGCAAAACAATAATGCTGTTGGTAGGTGCCCTTTAGTGTGTTCTGACTCATAGCTACCCAAAACAGCAAGAATGAAACACTGCCCAGTACTGCAACATCCTCAAAATTGTTGCAATGTTTGAGACCATTGTTGCTGCCACTGTTTCAGTCATCTCATTTGGGGTCTTCCTCTTTTTCTCTGACCCTCCATCTTACCCAGCATGACATCCTTCTCCAGCAACTGTTCCCTCCTGACAATATGTCCAAAGTATGAGAGACGAAGCTTAGCCATCCTGGCCTCCAAGGAGCACTCTGGCTGAACTTCTTCCAAACTAGATCTACTGGTTCTTTTGGCAGTCCATGACACTTTCAGTATTCTCCTCCAACACCACAACTCAAAGGCATCAATTCTTCTACGATCTTCCTTATTCACTGTCCAACTTTCGCATCCATATGAGGTTATTGAAAATACCATGGCTTGGGTCAGGCGCACCTTAGTCCTCAAGCTGACATCTCTGCTCTTCAACACTTTAAAAAGTTCCTGTGCAGCAGATTTGCCCAATCCAATATGTCGTCTGATCTCTTGACTGTTGCTTCCACTAGTGTTGATAGTTGATCCAAAAAGAATGCAGTCCTTGACAACTTCAATCTTTTCTCCGTTGATAAGAATGTTGTTTATTGGTCCAGTGGTGAGGATTTTTGTTTTCCTGACATTGAGATGCAACCCATACCGAAGGCTGTGTTCTTTGATCTTCATAAGTAAATGTTTCAAGTCCTCTTCACTTTCAGCAAGCAAGGTTGTATCATCTGCATATCGCAGGTTGTTAATGAGTCTTCCTCCAATCCTGATGCCACGTTTTTCTTCATAGAACCCAGCTTCTCGTATTATTTGCTCAGCATACAGATTGAATAAGTATGGTGAAAGACCACAACCTCGTCGCACACCTTTCCCAATTTTAAAACATTCGGTGTTCCCACGCTCTGTTCGAACAACCGCTTCTTGGTCCAGGTACAGATTCCTCAGAAGTACAATTAAGTGTTCTGGAATACTCATACTTCTCAATGCTGTCCATAGCTTGTCATGTTCCACACCTTACATGTCCAGAATACTAGGGGCAAAGTCTCACCATCCTGGCTTCTAAGGAGCATTCTGGCAGTACTTCTTCCGAGACAGATTTCTTTGTTCTTCTGGCAGTCCATGATACTTTCAATATCCCTCTACAAGAGCATAATTCAAATGCATCAGATCTTCTATGGCCCTACAACTTTCACATGGATTTGAGGTGATTGCAAATACCATTGCTTGGATCAGGTTCACCTTAATCCTCAAAGTGACATATTTACTCTTTAGCGCTTTAAAGAGGTCTTTTTCAGTAGATTTGTCCAATGTAATACATTATATGATTTTATGACTATTGTTTCAAAGAGAGTTGATCGTGGATCAGAGCAAAATAAAGTATTTTACAATCTTAAACTTTTCTCAGTTTATCGTGCTGATTTTTACTGTTCTGGCTGTTAGGATTTTCATTTTCTTTACATTGATGTGTAATCTATACTGGAAACTGTAGTCTTTAATCTTCATAAATTAGTATTTCTAGTCTTCCTCACTTCCATCAAGAAAGGTGTCATTATCTGCATATTGCTATTTGTTGAGGAATCTTGTGATGCCATCTTCTTCTTCATAGAATCCACCTTTTCTGATTATTTGCTCAGTATATAAATTGAATAAATGTGGTCAACAGATAAATTCCTGACATACACCTTTATTATTTTAAACCAATCAGTATTCCCTTGTTATGTTTAAAGGACTGCCTCTGGGTCTATATATAGATTTCCCATGTGCACAATTAAGTGCTCTGGAATTCTCATTCTTTTCAATGCTATAGAAAGTTGGTTATGATCCACACAGTTGAATGCCATTGCATAGTCAATAAATCTCAAATAAACATTTTTTGGGGTATTTTCTGATTTCTTCCAAGTTCCATCTGATGTCAGATATGACATCATTTCCTCTTCTACATATGGTTTGAATTTCTGGAAGCTCCCTGTCTATATAATCATCCAGCCATTTTAAAATTAGTCTCATTTAAGGATATTGTTCAATTATTTCTTCATTCCATTCAATTAAGTCATCTTTCTTTAAAATGGCCATAAATATGGATCTCTTCCAAGTGGTTGACCAGCTAACTGTCTCACAAATTTGTTGACATAGATGAGTGTGTATCTATAGCACTGTATCAGTTAGTTGAAAGATTTCAGTTCATGGTCTGTCAACTCATGAAGACTTGTTTTATGCCAATGTCTTTAGTGCAACATGGACTTCTTCCTTCAATACCATCTGTTTTTGATGATATGCTACCTTTGAAATGGTTGAACATTGACCAATTCTTTTCGGTACAGTGACTGTATTCCATCTAGCTACTTTTTATATTTCCTGCACCATTCAAATTTTTTTCTTGTAGATTACTTCAATATTGCAAGTCAAGGCTTGTATTTTTTCTTCAGATACTTCAGCTTGAGAATTACTGAATGTGTTTTGTTTTGGTTTTCAAATTCCAGGTCTTTGTACATACATTTCATTATAAAACTTTACTTTGTCTTCTGGAGTTGCCTTCCTTTTTTTTTCCTCAGTTCATTTTCTTCATCATTTTTCCCAATTGTTTTAATTTCTCTGTGTTCAAGAAAATATTTCAGAGTCTCTTCTGATATCCATTTTGGCTTTTTTGTTTTTTTTTTTTATCGTTTCTGTCTTTTTAATGACCTTTTGCTTTCCTTATGTATGATGTTTTTGATGTGATTCCACAATTCCTCTAGTGTTTGCTTAGTAATGATAAATCTAATGCATCAAACTTACTCTTTAGATGGAATCTAAATGCAGGAGGGATATCCTAAGGTTATATATATGTATATTTTTTTAAGTTTATAGGATGCTTTATTTTGAGCTATCTGATAGTTTACATGAGAGAACATTAGCTTCATATTGATCTCATTGTATATCATTTCCTTGCCATAGTTACAATTCCCTCCATACATCATCCACCAACCACAGGGTATACCCTGCAAGCCTGCCCCCGGTCTTCGGCACATTGGACCTCTCCCTCTCCGGCTCCAAGGTCCCCAGTCGCTCCATCTCTCTGTGTCATTCTCTCTGCCTCTATCTGTGGCATCACTGCTTCTCTGGGTAGGGTCCAGCTCTCCGCTCTTCTCAGTTGATGATCCCAGAGATCTCCGCCCCTAGACTGCAAAGTGAATCCCTCCCCTCCCTATGCTACAAAACGTCTACCTTTACATTCCCAGCCCTCACAATCAGTCCTGATAACAATCATTCACCACTGTATCGCAAGAGACCTATCCACATTTCACTTCATCAGCCCCATCTAGACAGATTGAATACTACTCAGTGGAAATTCTACCTTGCTCCATGCCCTCTGAATCTAGATTTCCTCTTGAAAGCTTGTAATCCAGTCACTTCTTGGCTTTGTAGTGCCTTCCCCCTCATTCTGGGTAGCCAATGTCCAAGTTGCCCTCCCCTGTCCTCTCCGTGTGTGGAGAAGGTAGGAGTGATTCTCGCTGTGAAGATTTGTTCCATCTTTTGAACTGCTGCTTCCAAAGGTGTAAGTCAAGCTCATCAAATTGTATCAGAGTATTCTTTTTTTCCTCTTTTTTCTTCTTCTGGTTGACTCTAATCATCCAGACATTGAAGCCAGGTCAGGTGGGTATTATCTGCAAGTGTGGGTGCATTTATGCATGTTTCCTCTCTTCTTATCAGCTGGAAGCTTCACTCTCCACTCTAGTCCTCTGTGGCTATGTCACTGAATCTGGGACTAAGAGTCCCCAGGTCTTGCCACACTGCTGGCCAGCCAGGTCTCCAGCCGGGCTCACAGGAGTCCATTGATGTGTTGTTGCAAAAGAATATTTCCCATTCTGTGGGTTCCCTTTTTACTCTTTTGGTGAAGTCTTTTGATGCACATAAATTTTTAAATTTTAGTATGTCCCACTCATCTATTTTGTCTACTTTTGTTTGTGTACTTTTAAAAATGTTTGGTAGTCTGTATATGCCCTGAATTAATGCCCTCACATTTCTCCCTATTTTTTCATTGATGGCTTTCATAATTCTGGGATTCACATTTAGATCTTTAATCCATGTTGAGTTCATTTTTGTTTAGGGAGTGAGGTAAAGATCTTGTTTCATTATTTTGCATATTGCTTTCCACTTCTGCCAGCACCATTTGTTAAAGATACTATATCCTCCCCATGCAATATACCTAGGCACTTTGTCAAAAATCATTTGGCTGTATGTGGATGGGTTAATTTGTGGATTCTCAATTCTGTTCCATTGATCAATGTATGTTTCATTGTACTAGCACCTGGCTGTTTTGACCACTGTGGCCATGTAGTAAATATTGAAATCCAGGAGGGAGAGAATTCCAACCTTGTTCTTCTTAAGTAGTGCTTTACTTATCTTGGGTCTCTTTCTTTTCCATATGAAGTTAGTAATTATCTTTTCCATCTCTTTGAAAAATGTAGTTGGAATCTGGATTGGGATTGCATTATATGTGTAAATTGCTTTGGGCATACTGACATTTTCACGATGTCCAATCTTCCTATTCAGGAACATGGAATGTTCTTCCACTTCTGTAGGTCTCTTTTGGTTTCTTGTAGTAGTGTTTTGTCATTTTCTTTGTATAAGTCCTTTGTTTCTCTGGTTATGTTTGTTTATTCCTAAATCTTTTATCCTTTGGGCAGCTATTGTAAATGGTATTGCTTGCCTAATGTCCTTTTCAGCACTATCTATGTTTCTATAGAGAAATCCAATAGATGTTTGTATGTTGATCTTATATCCTGCCACTTTGCTGAATCTTCCAATGAGGTCTAGTAGTTTTTTACTGCGTCTATGGAGTTTTCTATGTATAGGATCATATCATCTGCAAATAAAGAGTTTTCCTTCCTCTTTGCAAATTTAGATGCCTTTACTTTCTCTATCATGCTGTATAGCTCTGGCTAAAACTTGCAGCACAATATTGAATAGGAGTGGTGACAAAGTGCATCCTTGTCTGGTTCCTGTTCTCAGAGGGAAGGCTTTCAGTTTCTCTCCATTGAGAGTTTTGTATGCTGTTGGTTTGGTATATATGTTCTTGATTATGTTGAGGAATTTCCCTTCAATTCCTACTTTGTTGAGTATTTTTATCAGGAACGGCTGTTGGATTCTGTCAAATGCCTTTTCTGGATCGATTGATGTGATCATGTGGGTCTTTTCTTTTTTCTTATTTATATGGTGGATTACGTCATGTGCTTTTTTCTAATGTTGAACCATCCTTGCATCCCTTTTATGAAACTCACTTGATCATGATATATTATTTTTTTTAATGTGCTGTTGGATTCTGTTGGCTAGGATTTTGTTGAGAATTTTTGTGTCTATGTTCATGAGGGATATTGGTCTACAGTTTTCTATTTTAGTGATGTCCTTCCCTGGTTTTGGTATGAGGGTTACGTTTGCTTCATAAAAATTATTAGGAAGTTTTCCATCCTCTTTTATATTCTGGAATAATTTGAGTAGAATTGGTGACAGTCCTTCCCTGAATCCTTGGTAGAACTCACCCCTGAAGCCATCTGGGCCTGGACTTCTTTTGGTTGGGTGTTTTTTGATGACCTGATCAATTTCCTCTTTTGTTATGTGTTTGTTCAAGCTTTCTACTTTATTCTGAGTAAGTTTAGGTAGCTCAGGCTTTTCTATAAATGTATCCATCTTTGCTACGTTTTCGAATTTGTTGGAGAACAACTCTTCATAGTATTCTGTTATTATTCTTTTGATTTTGTTTTGTTCTCTTGTGACATTGCACATGTGGTTTCTAATGAGAATTATTTGTGTGCTTTCCCTCTTTTGTTTTGTTAGTTTTGCCAATAGTTTGTCAATTTTATTAATCCTTTCAAAGAGTCAGCTTCTTTTTCCTGTTGATTCTTTCTATAGTTTTTCGATTTTCCATCTCATTTATTTCTGCTCTTATATTTATTATTTCCTTTGTCTTGGTGACTGAGGTTCCATCTGCTGGTCTGCTTCCAGTTGTTGGAGATGCTGCATTAATGTGTTAATTTTGGTTCTTTCCTCTTTTTGCATGTGCTCATTTATCACAATAAATTGTCCTCTCAAACTGTTTTTGCCATGTCCCAAAGGTTTTAGTATGTTGTATTTTCATTCTTGTTTGTTTCTAGGAACTTCGTGAATTCACATTTAATTTTTTATTTTACCCAGTCGCTTTTCAGCAGGAGTTGTTCAGTTTCCATGTATTCAATTTTATCTCCTTGGTCTTCTTATTGTTGGTTTCTAGTTTTATAGCATTGTGGTCTGAGAAGATGCTCTGTAGAATTTTGATGTTTGTAAATTTATGGAGGCTTGCTTTGTGACCTAAGATGTGATCAATTCTGGAGAATGGTGCATGTGCACCAGAAAAGAATGATGTTGCTATTGTTGGATTGAATGCTCTGTATACATCTATGAGGTCAAGTTGATTGATTGTGTTGTTTAGTTCCTTTGTAACTTTGTCAAGTTTCTTTCTGGTTGTTCTGTTCCTTTTCGAAAGTGACATATTAAGATCTCCGACTATAATTGTAAATTTATCTATTTCTTTCTTCAGTTCTAGTAAGGTTTGCTTCATGAATCTTGGTGCTCTTTCATTGGGAGCATAGATATTTATTATGGTTATGTTGTCTTGTTCAATTTACCCTTTGATCATGAGATAGTGTCATTCTTTGTCTCTTATGCTGGCTTTTATCTTGAAGTTTACTTTGTCAGAGATTAGTATTGCCACTCCTGCTTGTTTATTGTTGAAAGTAGCTTAGTAAATGTTTTTCCATCCTTTAACTTTTAGTCTGTTTTTGTCTTTGTGTGTATGGTGTATCTCTTGTAGGCAGCATATCAAAGGATCTTGTTTTCTTATCCATTGTGCCACTCTCTGTCTCTTCACTGGTGCGTTCAAACCATTGACATTCAATGTGATTAACAATAGGTGTG
The DNA here is from genome assembly GCF_000296735.1 of Chrysochloris asiatica. Classification (NCBI taxonomy): domain Eukaryota; kingdom Metazoa; phylum Chordata; class Mammalia; order Afrosoricida; family Chrysochloridae; genus Chrysochloris; species Chrysochloris asiatica. The sequence continues at coordinate 6,756,194 of NW_006408671.1, read as the reverse complement.
AGTTATGCTAATAACTGCCATTATGCAACTTTTTTGGTAGTGCTGTCCATTCTTTTGTTCTGCAAAAAACCCTACTTGTGTTGGGTTTGTGGTTTTTGTGCTATTTCTTGTATGTTTGTTCTTAGTTTTTATGTTTGCTTGTTCTGCTTGGAAGTTCATATTCATGGTAAATTGTGAGGTATTTACATTCTTTGGGGTTACCTTATAGTCTACTAACTTTTCTCTCCACTTAAGAGAATCCATTGTATCCTGTAATTTACCTGGTATCCTCACAACCTGGACCTCTGCTGCTATGTTTGTCCCTTCTTTGACATTGATATAATTTTGATCTTCAGTTCACCTCCCAGCTCGAGTTCGTTGTTTTAGTCTTGTTCTTTTCTGAACTCTGCTATCCATTGACTGAGTTCCAGTTGGTGTTGCCATGCCTGGCAATCTCTGGTTGTTGTCTATTCTTGGTTTTCAGGCCACAGAATTCCCTTTAGGATGTTTTGAAGTGCTGGGTTGGTTTTGATAAAGTCTTTCAGGTTCTGTTATCATGGATGTCTTGATTGCGTCATTGTATTTGATTATTTTGCTGGATAGACAATTCTTAGTTGGCAGTTTTTTTCTTTTAGGATTTTGTATATATATGTCTCCCCATTGCCTTCTTGCCTGCATGGTTTGTTCTGAATAGTCATAGCTTAATCTAATTTGTTTGCTTTTATAAGTGACATTTCTCTTCTCCTTGGCCATTTTTAGTATTCTTTCCTTGTCTTTGATTTTGGAAAGCTTGATTATTTTATGTCTTGGTGATTTTGGGGGGGCATCTATCCTTCCTGGGGTACTTTCGACTTCTTGAATTTTTATCTACTCATCTTTAAAGATGTAAGGGAAATTTTCTTCCAGAAGCTCTTCAACCATCTCCTCTGTAGACTTCTCTGATTCTTCCTGTTCAGGAATGCCAATAATTCTTAAGTTGTTCCTCATAAGGTTATCCAGCATGTATTGTAGGCTCTCTTCTGATTTTTTTATCCTTTATTCTGCTTGTTCTTCTATCTTAGCAGTTTTGAGAGATTTGTCTATCAGATCATTATTTCTGGCTTCCATCTCTTCTATTCTGCTCCTTTCCCTTTTCAGTGTATTGTCTATTTCTGATATCTTATTATTAATCTTCTGGACCTCTTTTTGCCAGTTTTGAATAGTTTCCAATGATATATCGATCTTATTTGATTGCTCTTGTAGTACTTTCCTGACTTCTTCCTTGTTTTCCTCCACCCCTTTTCAGAGCATTTGAATTTGATTCCATGTCATTATTCTGAATTCTTTCTCAGGCATATCCAAAACCTGCTCTTGTTCTTCTAGAAAGCCCTTTCTTTCTCCAGCTCATTTGTCTCAGCTACTGCCTTCTGGTTTTGGACATGTTTCAATATTGTTTGTTGGTTTTTATTGGTAATTTCTGATAATTATGTGTTTGTTTGTTTTCTTTTATAAAGCTTAATTGGATTTTTGTTGTTTGTTATTAAGCTTACTGAGAGTCTCCTGGTGAATATAATCAGGAGATAGGCTTCCCTTTTCTCATGTAATGCTCAGCAGGTGTTGTTGACTCTTGTCTCAGTGGTGGAATATAATGGGGTATGCTTATAGCTTGGCTATATGGCCACTATTGCTGTCTCTTCTTGGGTAATGTAGGGAGAAAAGATTCCCGTCTCCAGGGAAGATATGTGATCAAAAGGCCCAAAAGCAGAAGTAATATAAAAGCAGAGACAAATACCACTACTTTGGAACAGAAATGAAGCTATGGTCAACTGTTCTGAGCTACACAGTCATTGTGTTTGCAAGATAGGAGCCTCCTGCAGTGGGTGAAGGTGTCCAATCTCTCAGGCCCCTCCTCTAGTCACTACAGTAGAGTTGCGCAGGTAGCTATTGAGAAGTTAATGGGAGAAAGATTGTCCGCTGTTTTTGTCTCTGAAGGTCAGTTACGCGTCTGCATGTGAACAGCACAATTATCGAGATAGTTGAGTCTTTTTATCTTGGGGTTTTACAGATTGTATTATAGGGGTCATGCACACGGAGTCCAGATAGCACAGCAGCCACGAATGGGGCCATGAACCTCAAGGTCAGAAGCTCAAAACAACCAGCCGCTCTGTGGGAGAAAGGCGAGGCACTCTACTCCCGCAGAGACCCACAGCCCTGGAAATCCTGCACAGGTCACCTGGAATCAGAATTGACTCCAAGGCATGCAGCCACAAAGGGTCTACCTGAAATCAATCTTAGGACTGTGTCTTTGCAGCTGATGTCATTAATGGCTGCCAAGCTCCCTCTTTCTGTACCATGGGGGAACTGCGGGATCAGGGCTGTTTTTTGGGGGTGCACATCCACCTGCCTGATGGCGTCCTGGCTGAGTGAACAAGGCCTCCAGGGAAGATGCAGGAGAAAAGTGTAGCGTCTCCTGCACCTCTTTATGCAAGTGTCTCTGCGCTGCTTTTAGAGAAGGTTCACTGAACTGGAATGGCTGTACCCTGCCCTCTAAACTCTGCCAGGATGGGTAGCCACAGAGGAAGTCCCGTCTCCCAATTCCTAACTCCCAATATTTTGCTTAATATCATGATTTTTTTCATTTGTGAGTGTGGGAAACTAACATCCTGGACCTTATGGTGGATCTGGAGTTGTTCTGTGAGCACTTCTTGCATGAGATCTCAGTCCCTCTTTAGCACAGAGATCTCCCTACCTGACTTTCTCCACTGCCGCTGAAACTGGAAGTTCCCCTAAAGGTTATATTTTGTCTCTCATGAAATTGTATTAATTTTCTATAGATTCAGCCTGAATTTTCATATGAGCAACTAATGGTTTGTTCCATACTCAGTAAATACTGGAGTCATTTGTACTGTTGTTATTGAACTTATAAGTAGTCGCTACAACAAATGTAATAAAAATTATTTCTGGGAATTCCATCTGGTGAGGTCCATGTATATTGTTGCTTTTGTTGTTGAAAAATGGTATTTGCAATGAGTAATCGCTATTCTTGTAAAACTATATCACATGATCTCCAGGATCTTTTCTACCATAAATGCCATGTTTTCCAAATAGTTGTCCTTCATCTTTACTTTCAACTTTCCTTTTCCAATCACGAGTAATTATTAACAAATGCTGACTGCATGTTTGATCGATTTCAAGCTGAAGAGTTTGATAGAATTCTTTAATATCATCTCACTGGCTTTAATGGTTGGTGGCACTGTGGATTAATGCACTGGATAGCAAAGCCAATTTGAACTGCAAGGTGGCAGTTCAAGCTCACTAGTCACTCCTTGGAAACCCTACACAGGGTCTCTATGGGTTAGAACTTACTCCACAGAACTTAACAACTACAGCAACAACAACAACACGCACATTTGAATATCACTTGTTTTACTGATTTTCCTTGAGACAGATGCTTATATAATCTATCACAGACAGCAATGTGTTTCAAGAAAGAACTTGAAATACTTTTTGAGATTAATGCTACAGCTTCCTCTTAAATTTGCTGTTGCAATTATAGTACACTATAGGACTCTTCTGTTCAAAGTGGCCAATTCCAGTCTATTTTGGCTTACTAATGCCTAAGATATCAAATTGCAGGGTTTCCATTTCATTTTTGATAACCTCCAATTTTCCTAGATCCATATTTTGTACATTTCACTTTCTAATAATTAGTGGATGCTTGCTACTGTTTTTTCTAATTTTGAATTGTGCTCCAAAATGAGTTTAATTATGTATTAAAATATAATTATTATTGATGTTTTTAGGTGCCATAGAATTGGTACTGACTCCTAGCGACCTTATGCACAGACGAATAAAACACTGTGAAATCCTGGGCCAACCTCACTACTGTTGCCACACTTGTGTCCATCGATGCTGCCACTTGGCCAATCCATCTCATTGGGAGTCTTCCTCTTTTTCTCTGACCTTCCACCTTACCAAACATGATATCCTTTTCCAGTGTCTGGTCCCTCTTGATAATATGTCCAAAGTATGAGAGACAAAGTTTGGCCATCTTG
>NW_006408671.1:6746786-6752000 GCF_000296735.1 Chrysochloris asiatica | reverse complement strand
TGTCCAGCTTTCACATGCATACGAGATTATTGAAAATATCATGGTTTTGGTCAGGCGCACTTTAGTCCTTAAGCTGACATCTTTGCTTTTCAAAAATACAAATATAATAATACAATAATGCTTTGTGTGTGTGTACCAGTGTGTCTGTTCAGAATTATAGTAACATTGTATAGGATTTTCAAGAATGGTTGATGGGTTTGAACTACTGAAATTGCGATTAGCTGTCCAATGTTTATCCTACAGTAGAATTTTTTTTTTTTTTTTTACATTTTTATTGTGAATTGTGGGATAGTTTACATGGTAGAACATTGGTTTTACACTCATCATTTCACTGCAATGATATCTCCTCCATGCATCATCATTCAACAGTATTTGCTTCTATTTCATCTGTTTTTTTGTTTTTTTTGGGGGGATGTATACAAAAACACTCAGGAATACATTATCTTTTAAACAATGAAAGGGCATATTCTGCAACCTGCCTTCTGGCCACAGGTGCACAGCCTTTCTCTTTTGATGAGTCTAAAGTCAGCTGCTCTATTTCTCCATGTCCTCATCTCAGACTCCATCTCTGGTGTTGATGCTTCTTTGGACAGTGCCCACATTCTGCTCATGTTCTTCTTCCTTGATGGTCCTCCATTCCTGGACTGGAAGTTTAACTACTACCCCATTTTTGTTACAGGACTTCTACCTTTGTTGTTGTGACAGTCACAATTAGTCATATAACAATTTCTGACTATTGAATTTTAAGACTCTTTTCCCCATCTCCTTTTACCAGACCTCTCTTCCATATTCTCTGAATTTGATCTTGTAGTTTTGTTGTGTTCTAGACTCTTCCATTTGTTGATTGAGTTCCAGGTGGTGCTGCTACATATGTCAATCTCTGGTTGTTGTCTGTTCTTATTGGCTCTCAGTAAAAGCACTCCCTTTAGGATGTTTTGAAGCATTGGATTGGCTCTGAAAAAATAATTTATCTTCTGTTTATCCAGGAGTGCTTTCATGACACTGTTGTATTTGATTGAATACAGCTTTGTTGGGTAAAAAATTCTTGCCCCATTATATTTGATTAATAATTTTGCTGGATAGACAATTCTTGTTTGGCAGTTTTTCTCCTTTAGGGTTTTATATATGTCTCCCCATTGCCTTCTTGCCTGCATGGTTTCTGCCGAGATATCAGAGCTTAATATGATTTCCTTACCTTTGTAAGTAACATTTCTGTTTTCCTGAGCTGCTTTCAGGATTCTTTACTTATCTTTTATTTTAGAGAGCTTGATTATGATAAGTCTTGCTGATTTACTTTTTGGGTTTATCCTTCCTGGATTTCACTGAACCTTTTGAATGCTTATCTTTAAGTTTTTCAGGATGTTAGGGAAATTTTCTTCCAGAAGCTCGTCAACTCTTCTCTGTGGACTTGTGTGATTCTTCCAGTTCTGGAATGTCAAGAATTATGAAGTTATTCCTGTTCATGTTGTCCCACATTAATCTTAAACTTTCTTCAAAATACTTTAGCCTTTTTTCTGCTTGATCTTCTATCTTAGCAATATTGGGAGATTTATCTTCTAGCTTGCTAGTTCTGGCTTCCATCTCTTCAATTCTATTCCTTTGTCCTTTCAGGGTATTGTGCATTTCTGATATTTTATTATTAATCATTTATATCTCTTTTACAGGTTTTGAATTGTTTCTAATACTGTATCTATCTCCTTTGATTGTTCCTATAGCACTTTCCTGACTTCTTCCTTATTTTTCTCAAACCCAGTGCAGAGTGTTTGGATGCACTTCAATATCATTCTCCCAAATTCCTTCTCAGGCAGTTCCAAAGCCTGCCCTCCTTCCAATAGTAAGTCTAGGTTAACCTCTAGCTCATTTGTCTCACTTACTCTTTTTTCTGGACATTTGCCAAAATGGTCAGTTTTTTCCTTGGGCATCTTCAATAATTATGTGTGTTTTCAATAATTAGATGAATGTATGTTGATGAATTACTGAGCTTTCTGATGGCCTTCAGGTAGATGTGATGAGGAGATGGGCTTCCCTTTTCACTTTTGTTATTACTCAACTCAGAGTAACAGTAGCAGGTCTTGGCTGTCTATCTGGTGTACAGCAGCTGGTATTGGCACTTGCCTAGATGGTGGTATTTTACAGTGTGTGATTGTAGCTTGACTATATGACCATAATTGCTATCTCTTTTGGGGTACCTAGAGACAGAAAGGACCCCCTGAAGGCAAAAGGGGAACAATAAAAAACAACGACAACAACAAAATAAAACAAAAACAGATTGAGTATTACAGTCTATAATCACATAAAAGAAAAGAGGGAAAAAAAATCTGTAGCAAAATATGAATATGATTTTAACACCTTTCTCTTGACATCTTGCCTTCAAAGTCCCTTGAGAAATCTCAGTATTTTACTTTTCTTCTATGACATAACTCAGGATTTAATTTTCAGCCTGTTTCCTTTTCAGTCAGTCTCTCTCCCACTCCACAACTCTTGTTCAGGTTTTTATTTTATTTTATTTTTATTGATAAACAGTTTAGGTCTGACTGTAGCTATTTTGGGGGATCTTTCAATAATAAGCAGTGCTTTTACCCTTCTTTGATTTTGTGCACATTTTTCTTTTCTGAGAAGATTCATGTGCATGCATAGTAGAACCCTCTGGGTCTGGAGGGGTTTCCACTTGCTCAGGCCTCCCCTCTAGTCACCAGAGTAAAGATACACAGACAAGGAGAGACCAATGAACAGAGAGAGAGGGGAAAAAAAAAAAAAAATGTCTATACCTTTATCTCTGAGGATTGGTCAGACCTCTGCAGTGCAAGTGCGACTCTAATACTTCACCCACTCTGTCATGTTCAAGATAGCTGCTCCAAGAGCTGGCTGCCTGCCACAGAACACAAAATAATACCTTTCTTGCTTCTGCTACATATTAAAATGGCTGTAAGTCTTCAAACTTTCTAAATATTCCATTTTATGTAGTTCAGAATTCTGGGACCATCTCTTGAACCTGTTTCTTCTGTTATTCTATATATTGCTGTCCAAGTTCTGTACCACACTTCTTGCTAAGCTGCCATTAAGTCCCACCTAACCTAGAGTAGAGTTTAAAGTAAGATTAAAAAGAATATATATCTGAGGGCTAAAATAAATATTTCATTGACTAATTATCATTACAAAGAATTTAATTCAATTTCACATGTTTTGCATATTTTAATTCATTTACTCCTTATACTAGTTTACATATATTAGGATTTTAATAGCTTACTATAGCTTATAATATCTATGTTGCTCTGCTTCTGTAAATGACTTGCTGTCAAGGGAACACTTGTTTTATATGGTTAAATCAGTTGATTTGTTTATATTAGTGGGTGAAACAATAATTTTTTACCTGACCATTCAACTAATTTTAAGACCTTAGGTAATATATTACCACTGACATCAGATTTTTCTGAGGGGGCTGTTTTGTTTTTTTTTTTTAATACTGCTTTCATTTAACCATTTTCATAAAAAATAATCTTATGGCACCAATTACTATAGATGCATCAATCTCAAGATTGATTAATTTCAGAACCTCTTTATTCTCAAATATTTTTGTATTTAAATGATTTTTAGTAGCACTCATCAGAAACCAAACTGCAGACCTCTTTATACCATTTACTAACATACAAGCTAAACAATAAACTTCTTAAGAGCTTAAGATTTTATTTTCCTTCCCTAGTACCCAAACTGGCATCCAATGATGATTTATTAGTAACTAAATTGTAATCAATTCTTTTGTTTTGTTTAGTTTTATTAATGTAACTCATCTTAAAGGCCAAAGAAATAACTGAGACAATGTCAGTTAGTCTGTAGGTTAGTTAAATAAATCTTTTCTGTTAATTAAATCCTACTTTTTGTCATTGTTAAATGCCTCTAAACCAGTTCTGACTCATAGAGACTCTCTATAGAGTTTCCAAGTAGTGGCTGGTAGGTTTGAGCCACTAACCTTGAGATTAGCAGTTTAGTGCTCATCCTACAGCACCACATCAATAGTTGTTGCCAAATATTCAAACTACTAACCTCTTGTTGTTGAGTTTATTATGACTCCTGGCAAGTCCATGTGATAAATGTTATTGGCAGTTGCTATGCTGATAGTATTTGTAATTATCTATCTTCTATCTGGCAGTGTAGTGGTTACTAATCAAGCTGCTAACTTCAGGGTCAGCAGTTTGAAAATACCAGCTGTTCCATGGGAGAAAGATGAGGCTTTCTGCTCCTGTAAAGATTTACAGCCTCGGAAACCCTGTACAGAGTTGCTATGAGTCAGAACCGACTCCACGGCACATAACAACAATAGCTTCTATCTTCAGTACAGTCAGAGGGTAAAAATAAACATAAACTATTAAAACAATGTTTTTACCTGTTTTCCAAACCAATTCACATTGACACAATATATAATATGTATTTTGAGGAATGAAGAAATAATTTATAGTGATAAATAACAAAAATAAGCATCCGAATTTTAAAAACAATTTCTTTAAATAAGAAAATTTTCATAATTTGTCTAAATATAAAGCAGACCTTTTGGATTGACATAGAAAAAAGCATGTTAAACCATGGAACAACAGACTATCTATCATATTGTCCTGAAAAAAATGAACATTTGGAAGCAATGAATAAAAGAAATAGAATTTGGTTTGCAGTAAATTATTGGGGTGTATTAATGAGAAATTAAAATTCATTGCAACTAGACTGAACAGGCATTATCCATCTTTAGCACACATCAGGGATAGCATCATTTCTGCCCACAGCTAATATTCTGGGATCAGAGATTCATATAGTACTCCACATAGCCATTAATCCCCAGGTGTACTAAGAGCCAACTGAAAGTGCAATTAAAAAGAAAAAAAAAACAAACTTATGCAAGTACAAAGGCTGTTGGCATGATTTTTGCACACATTTTTAATTTTATGGACAGTATTTCCTTAGAGTTGATTGATGAAAAGTAGATGTTAGTTACTTTATTTTCAAGAAAATATTGATTTAACTTTCTTTTCCTTACTTTGAAATTCTATATTATAAACAATAAAGACACATGGCAATTAAAAGTTTCATGCAATTTATAGAGAATTTCCTGGTAATCTTACTTATTACATATCTGATTAAACCTAGAAAGATTGAAACCATCCAGAATCTTAAAACAATTACACATTGCTGTTTTGCATTTCATGCCTTAATCTTCTTCTTCTTCTT
>NW_006408671.1:6735110-6745961 GCF_000296735.1 Chrysochloris asiatica | reverse complement strand
CAGGATGGCCAAACTTCGTCTCTCATACTTTGGACGTATTGTCAGGAGGGACCAGTCATCATTGGAGAAGGTTATTGTGTTTGGTAGGATGGAAGGTCAGAGAAAAAGAGGAATGAGATGAATTGGCAAAGTGACAGCATCAGTGGGCTCAAGTGAGACTTCAATTCTCAGATTCTGGACATATTATCAGGAGAGACTAATCCATGAAAAGAGCATTGTGATTGGTAAAGTGTAGGGTTTGCACAACGAGGAGGACACCTAACAAACTGGATTGGTGAGGTTGGCAACGATAGTGAGGTTAGCCCAGGATTGGGCAGTGTTTTGTTCTTCTGTGCATGGGGTCGCTATGAGTCAGTACCAAGTCCACGGCACCTAACAAGAACAACAACAAACACTTTGCCAAATATGATATCCTTCTCCAGGGATAGGTTCTTTCTAGTAGTATGGGTACAAAAGACCATGCCTCAACAACATGGCTTTTAAGGAGCATTCTAACTATACATCTTTGTAACTATTGCAAAGTGATGTTACTCAAAACAATGTGGAAATCATCAGACAATATCATTAATATTACATGCAAGTAAAATTTTGCTAAAAATAATTTTTAAATGGCTGTCACAGTACATTGATAGGACACTATCTGAGGTTCAAGCCAGATTCAGAAGAGGCTATGGAACAAAGGATATCATTACTGACATCAGATGGATCATGAAAGAAAGCTAAGAATACCAGAGAAATGTTTAACTCTGTTTTATTAACTATGCAAATGTTTTTTTTTTACCTGTGGATCATGACAAACTATGGATAATATTAGGGAGAATGCTTATTCCAGAACACTTAATTGGGGTCATGTGGAACTTGTACAAGGCCAAGAGGCTGTTGTTCAAACAACACAGTAGGGCAATTATTGGTTTAAAATCAGGAAAGGTGTACACCACTGTTGTGTTCTTTCACCATATTATTCAATCTAAATAATGAAGAATTATCTTGAGAAGCTGTATTATATGAGGAATAATACAGCATCAGTACTGGAGGGATATTTATTAACAACCTGCAATGTGCAGATGATACAACCTTGCTTGCTGAAAGTAAATAGTACTTAAAATACATACTGATGAAGATCAAAGACTACAGTTTTCAGTATGAGTTGCTCCTAAAAGTGTTCAAGTGAAATAATGTCAGGTTGAAGACTATGGTGCACCTGATCCAAGGCATGGTGTTTTAATTAGCCTCATATTCCTGTGAAACTTGGACAATTAATATGGAAGACCACAGAAGAATTGATGTATTTTAATTACAGTATTGGAACAGAATATTAAAAGTATCGATGACTACTAAAATAACACACAAGTGTGTGTTGGAAGAAGTACAACCAGGATGCCCCTTATAGGCCAGAATGGTGAGACTTCAATTCTCAGATTCTGGGCATATTATCAGGAGAGACTAATCCATGAAAAGAGCATTGTGATTGGTAAAGTGTAGGGTTTGCACAAAGAGGAGGACACCTAACAAGCTGGATTGGCACAGTGGTAGCAGCAATGATCTCAAAAGTAACTATGATTATGAGGACGGTGCAGGTTTGGTAGTATTTTGTAATGTTGTGCCTAAGATCATTATGAGTTGGAACAAACTTGATGACACCTAGCAAAAACAATGGGCAAAACATTGAATTATGCAACAAGCAATCACAAGAAGATGGATGGAATACACAGAGTAACTAACAAAAAGAAAATTTGAAGTTCAACCATTTAAAGAGATAACATGATCAAGAGGCAATGGTACACAAAGAAGAAGTCCATTGTGTACAAAAAACAAGTATCTGGCACTATATCTGATAATATTCTTGTGCTATTCAACATGTTTCAATATTCAATATTCTGATGGTATCTGACAGTTTTCCAAACTATTCCTATGGTTTTCAGTGTCTTAACATTCAGAACTAGTCTGCCTCTCCTTCTGCCTAGTCTGTCTTAGTCTGGAAGCTCACTTGAAACCTGTCTACCATGTGTGACCCTGCTGGTAGTTAAAATACTGGAGGCACAGCTTTCAGCACCAAAGCAACACTTGAGGCACCACAGTATGACAAACTGATAGATGCGTGAAGGATTGTGTCCATTGTTGTTTTCATTAGATGTCATTGAGATAGTACCGGCTCATATTGACCCTATACACAACAGTATAAAACACTGCCCAGTCCTGCACCAACCTCACTATCATTGCTAGGTTTGAGCCCACTGCTGCTGTTAATATGTCGATACATCTCTCTGGGTGTTGTCTTTTATGGTGCCCTTACACTTACTTGACCAAGAATGATGCCCCACTCCAGGGTCTGGTCCCTCCTGATATTATGTCTGAAGTATGAAAAACAAAATCTGTCCGTCTTAGCTTCTAAGAAGCATTCTGGCTGTACTTCTTCCAACAAAGATTTGTTTGTTCTTTTTATGGTCCACATTACTTTTAATGCTCTCTTTCAACACCATAATTCAAATGCATCAATTATTCTCCAGTCTTCCTTAATCACAGTCCAATTTTCACATGCATATGAGGTTATTAAAAATACCATGACTTGGATCAGGCACACCTTAGTCCTCAAATTGATATCTTTGCTCTTGAGCACTTTAAAGAGGTTTGGTGCAGTAGATGTGCCTAATGCAAGATATCATTTAATTTAGTGACAGCTGTTTCCATGAGTGCTCATGGTTGATCAGAGTAAAATGAAGTCTTTGACAACTTCAATCTTTTTGCCATTTATCTTTATGTTATTCATGGCTCTAGCCATGAGGATTTTTATTTCTTTAATTTGAGAAGCAACCCATACTGAAGGCTGTGGTCTTTGATCTTCATCAATAAGTATTCTAAGTCCTCTTCACTTTCAGCAATCAAGATTGCATCATCTGCATATTGCAAGTTGTTAATGACTCCTCTTCTAATCCTGATGTCAGGTTCCTCTTCCTATAATCCAGGCTTGCAAATCATGTGATCAACATACGTATTGAATAAGTGTTTTGCACATAGAATCTTTCAATATTGCAAATTGAGACTTTAAATATTTTCTTCAACTTGAGAAATGCTAGTATGATCTTCCCTTTTGATTTTTAATTTTAGATCTTTGCGTATTTCATTAAAATATTTGACTTTGTCTTTTTGATCTGCCCTTTTAAATATTATTTTCAGCTCATTTATACCTTCTCTTAAACAAATGTATTTCTAGGAGATGTATTCAACAATACTCATAGAAAAGTTTGACTCAATCAAAACATATTTCTGATTTTAAATGCATCAAATAAGCTTATAATGAAATAATATATATATGAGTAATAATTAAATCATTATATTGATGAATATCTAAAAAATCTAAATTTAAAAGTTTTATAATATTTGAGGCAAAGCATTTCCAATGCTACAAATCAGATAAAAATATGAAATCATTTTGACATTTATTTTCTTATAATTTTTATCTTGCATTTTGTGTTGGAACAATATATGATATAAATTATACTGTATTTTCTAATGAGATTGATTTAACCCTTGGCTCAGATTTTAAAGGTATCAGATTTTCCCTTTTGTTATTGATTATCTTTACAGTAACTCAAATGGAACAACTAGAGGAGTGGGTCCTCTATTATTTTTATCTAATTCATAACATACTGTGCATTTCAGTTTGTTAAGAAGATATTCTTTTTGTGGGGTAAAATCTGGAACTTAAAAATAAACCTTATAAACTCTGAGTATCTATGAAACTGACATAATGATACATGGAGAAACTGTTCTCTTAGACTGTAAATATTGAAAGTACTGAAAAAAAATTAAATTATCAGCACTGAATGATTGATAGCATTAATTTTGCTCCATGTACCATCAGTTAACAGTATTTCTTTCTATTAACTTTTTTTTTTTTTAACACCACCAAAGGGCACATCTGCAAGTCTGCTTCCTGGCTTTCCATGTCCACATCTCTGCCTCCATCTTTGGTATCTCTGCTTCTCTGGATAAGGTCTCACATTCCACTTGTGCTCTTCTCTCTTTATGGTCTTAGAATCCTCTGTTTCTGGACTGTAGGATTAACTACTCCCCCATTTTTGTTATAAAACTTCTACCTTTACAATTGTGACAGTTGCAATTAGGCAATTAGTCATGATAAAATGTACTTACTATTGAATCATAAGAATCTTATCCCTATCTTTTTAACCAAACCCATCTAGACAAGATGTAAACTATTCAGTGGGAACTCTTTTTTCCCCACACACACTATTAAACTAAACTCCCCTTTGAAACCTTGTAAGACAGTCACTTTACTTTGTGCCTTTATTACCCCCTCATTTTAGGTAGCCAATGTCTAAGTTGCCCACCCCTATCTACGCTTTATACAGAGGGAATAGCATGTGAAGACTCTTTCCCTCTCTATTGGTGTTTAGAGCTACTACCTCCATGGGTATAGGTCAAGTTCATTAAATTGTAGCAATTTATCCTTGTTTCCTTTATCAAAAATTGTTTTCTTCTTCTTTTTCTTCTTCTTTTTTAATCTTCCTCTAGTTGAGTTCTGATTATCAAGTCATCAAAGTTAGGTCAAATGGGTACTATCTGCAACTTTGCATGTTCTTGTATGCCTCCTCTCACTTCATATCAGCTGGATGCTTCACTTTCAGCTATAACCCTCTGTGGTTATGTCCTTGTCCAAAGGCTCAGGTGTTCCCAGGTTTTACCACACTTTGGACCAACCAGCCCTTCCTACTCTCTCTTATCACCAGGTCAACGGGAGTCTGTGGGACATGGTTGAACTCAGCCCATTAATTTTTATATTATGCAAAAAATACAATCTAGTTAAAATAGATCTGAATTTTCAGCCCTGACTAGTAGCTCTATAACCTTGATAAGTGAAAGCAGTAACTCAAAAAATACTTTAAAATCTACATGTACTGTAGAATTTCTACTATTAATGTTAAGATAAGATCTGATAAGATACTGATTATATATGGCTACTTCTTGACATAATTATTAAATGCACCAATTTTTCATACTCAGTTGTATCCTGAATTTTGTAATAAGTTACCCTGTCTAATCACAGTCATTTACAGACAGACAAAATATAAATAGTAAACAAAGATCCATTGTGGTCAAGTTAATTATGATTCATAGCAACCAGATAATACATTGTATGATTGCTTTATAGGGTTTCAAGTCTAGACATATTACGGAAGCACATTGTCACATTTTTTCCCATGAGTTACTCATGCAATTGCTGATCTTTCAGTTAACAGCTAAACATTTAACAGGATGGCTGCATAAATGGTAGTAATGCAGGATAATTGATCAAGCTATTAACTAGGCAAGGGAATAGGGAAAACAGAAGAATTCTACAGAAAATTTGTGGGCAGGAATTATTTCCAATTATGATGATACTCTTACAGTTTTGTGGTTCCTTGTTTTTTTGTTATTGTGTTTAATATTCAATGAGAATATTGAGAACAAGAAATATTTGGGCATTGAGGGCAGATTAAAGAAGTAAAAAAGTTATCTAGGCAAGAATGAGAAAAAGTATTTATGCCCAGGCAGGCATTTGGCAGAGTCCAGATAGCACAGGGTTTAGGCTTTCAGCTGCTAACTAAATAGTTAGAAATTTGAATGCACCAGCTGTCCCATGGAGAAAGGACCTGGTAAGCTAATCAGTCATTTTTTTAACATAGGATACTCAATAAGATGGTTTTATTTTGTGTATTGTATATGAGATGGAATCGACATTTTGGTATACAACAAAAACTTCAAACACTTTGGCAGAAAGTAGAAATACAGGTGGAATACAGGGTCAACTTAAGTTAGAAATTTACTGATACCAAATGATGAAGTTCATGTATATAATCCAAATATGCTGCATTCTGTAAGTTATGAGCAACCATTTAAACATTTTAATCAGGATTGCACATTATACGTTGCATTCTACTGGTTCTATCTCCAAATCATATCTGGTTACATAGTTCTGTTTGGAACTGCTAAAATCTGAGCTCTACCCCATTCACTTAAGCATCCTCTGAACTGACTTTCTCACCACACCTGCCCTGGAACAGCCAGAGACATAATTTAAAACCCTTCCAGTATATATTAGGCTGGGTTTCCTAGAGAAGCAAAACTAGTGAAACATATGTATTTGTATAGATAGATAGATGTTTAATATCAGGGAAATGGCTTAAAATTGCAGAGTCCCATGTGAGAGAAAACATTTCCTGCATGTCCCTTATATCGGGAGCAGGCTGCACACTCAAGAAATCATCACTATAATTGATTGGCTGATCATGAAAAACCATCATATGTTTGTATTAGGTGTCACTACCATGGAAATAAGCACATCTCAACTGCTAAATCTCTGGAAATCCTGGCCTAGTCAAGTTGACACAGAACCCTAATCATTACAGCCTACCTTTGTTTACTTGAAACCTATAAACTATATGCATAATCATTAAATAATTAAAATTGTAAATTCATACTTGTGCCTAACATGATATAACAAAAGCACAGGCAACTGAAAATGTATTGGTCCCATTTATATCTTCTATGTCACAAGTGAACAAAAGAAAAATATTGGATGCACTCATACAAAGCAAAACAAAACAAAAAATATGTATTCATTTAAATGTCCAAATGTCTCATTCTGCATGCCAGCCTCCTGCCCGCAGGCACAGTCTTACTCTGTCCATGTGCCTAAAGTTCATAGCTGCTACATTTTTCCATACCACCACTTCTGCTGTCATCTCTGCTTACACCAATTTTCCAGGCAGGACTCCCAAGTTCTGCTCATTCTTTTCCTTCTCGATGGTTCAGGGATCATTTGTACTGCAATGAAATATTAACTACTCCCTCCTTTTAGTTACACATCTTCTAAAATTGTTGTTTTGACAATCACAAATAATGCTGCTAATGGTAACTCATAATTGAAACCATAAAATCCTATTAGCATCATCACTTACCCCCTTATTCAAGACTCACCTTCTATTCAGTATGGAATCTACCATATCCACTTCAATCTGAAACTAAGCACATCCATGAAAGCGTGTAAGCCAGCCACTCATGCCATTACAGCCTCCCCCCCCATTTTTGATAACTTATGTCTAAATTTCCCATCCCTATAAATCCAGTACACTGAGGAGACAAGCATTGGTCCTTGATATGAAGAATCTTCCATTCTGGTTGAAAATTTGAGCAACTACACCCATATGGAAGACCATAGAATAATTGATGCTTTTGAGTTATGGTGTTGGAGGAGAGTATTGAAGGTGCCATGGCTGCCAAAGAATCAATAGATACATTTTGTAAGAAATGCATTCAGAGTGCTCTGTGGAGGCCAAGCTTGGCAAACTTCATCTCTCATATTTCAGACATTTGTCAGGAGGGCCCAGACACTGGAGAACAATATCATGTTTGATAAGGTGGAGGGTCAGAGAAAAAGAGGAAGACTCTCAGCAAGATGGATTGGCAAAGTGGCAGCATCGATGGACTCAATTGTGGCAACAGTAGTGAGGTTGGCCCAGGACTGGGCAGTGTTTCATTCTGCTGTGCATAAGGTCATTATGGGTCGGCACTGACTCAATGGCACCTAACAACAACAGTAACAACAACACCCATAAGCAAAAGTCCAATTCATCAAATTGTAGCAATTTGTTTTTGTTCCCAGTATCAAACACCTTTATCTTCATCTGATCAGGTTCTGTTCACAACTCAGCCCTATCTATCCTTTGTTGTGGTGGTTGTTAGGTCTCATCGAGTCTGTATCCACTCATAGTGACCCTACATATAATGGAACACATCTCTACCCAGTCCTGGGTCAACCTCACAACTGTAGCTACATATAAGCCCATCACTGCCAATCCATCTCTTGGGGATATTCCTCTTTTTCTCTAACCCTCCTCTTCACCAAACATGGCATCCCTCTTCAGTGACTGGTAATTCTTGATAATGTGCCCAAAATCTGCAAAGTATGGCCTTCCTGCTTTCTAAGAAACACTCTGGCTGTACTTCTGCCAACACAGATCTGTTTGTTTCTTTGGCAATACATGGTACTTTCAATGTCCTCTTCCAACATTGTAACCCAAATGCATCAATTCTTCCAAGGTATTCCATACTCACTGTCAAACATTTGCATGCATTTGAGGTTGTTGACAATACCATGTCTTAAGTCAGACACACCCTAGCCCTCAAATTGACAATTTTGCTTTTCAGTATTTTAAAGAGGTCTTGTGAAACAGATATCTTTAATTATAATTTCCAATAACCATCTCTATGACATATATGTTTATTTTACAATAATAAGTAAAATAAACCAATATCCAAATGGTAGTCACATAGAAACCTTTCAAAAACACTTTCTTCCATCTCAGATTAATCCCTTTCATATGCATATAGCTTTGGGCCTCTGTCAGAGGTCAGGGTTAATTTCTGTAGGTCCTGGCCCCAGATTTGCCATCCTTTTTAACCAGCATGTCATCAGCTCCAGAAACTCTAAAAGTTGCTCTCCCCTCAGCTGAAACAATTTATCACATACCCATTCATTCTTTATCTTAAAAAAACCTTATATTTTCATAGGTCTGGAACCATTGCAATGATCCTGCTCATAGCACCAAGTGCTTAAACCAAGTGAAAACCATGTATGACTTCCTCTTTCCTCCACAAGGGGGAAAGAGTACCAAACTCAAAAGTAGCTGAAGGCCAATTCCTATTAAATGGTGATCAGACAGCCTCCATCCTGTATCAGTGCCTTTGAAATTAGCCAGACTTGAGAACAATTTAGAAAACTCATACCTGTAATTTTGTTTCTCTAGAACCTCACTCTCTGTACTACATGACTTAGGCCAGGAATTCTAGAGAAGCAAAACTGGTAATACATATATACATATATGGTGGTGGTGGTGGTTATGTGTCCTGGAGGAGATTCTAACTCGTAGCAACCTTGAATAGGGTGTATGAGGCTATAAACTTTATGGGAGCAGAAAACTTCATTTTTTCTCCTTTGGAACTGCTGGCAGTTTCAAACTGCTGACCTTGAGGTTAGTAGTCCAATGCATACCCACTGTGCTACCAGAGCTCCTTATCTCCTTATATATGCATGTATATATGTATCTCCTTATATATGCATGTATATATATATATACACACACATAAGTATATCATCAAAATAATTGTTAATTATAGAGTCCCAGGTCCTCAGTGGAAGAGAAAAAGGAAGCCTTTCTCGTGTGTCTATTATATGGGGAGCAGGCCATAACCCCAAGGAACCATCCCTTTAATTGATTGGCTGCTGATAGTCACTCATCATAAAATTAATTTTGTCTTTATTAGATTTCATCATCATTGGAATAAGCATATCTCAGCTTCCAAAACTCTGGAAGTCCTGTAATCATCAAGTTGATACAGAACCCTAACCATTACACAATGGGTAATCATTAGCTTTAAATTAAAATATTAGCTCTTGAAGTATCTAAAGGATCTGTGCCTTGTCAACCTCTATAATTTCATCTCCTTCCATTTTCTTCATGGGATTTATTCCAACTTAAAATTATGCCATTTAAAAATGTATGTATTATCAAGTGGGATTCATATCAGGGATGCAAGAATGGTTCACCATTAGAAAAATGATCAACATTATCTACCATATAAACAAGAAAATATAAAAGAATCACATGATCATATTGATTGATGCAGAAAAGGCATTTGACAAAATCCAACATACATTCCTGATAAAAACACTCAACAAAATAAGAATAAGGAGAAATTCCTCAACATAATTAAGAGCATATATACAAAACCAACAGCCTACATTACTCTCATTGGAAAGAAACTGAAAGCCTTACCTCAGTGAACAGAAACCAGACAAGGATGCCCTTTGTCACCATTCCTATTCAATATTGTGCTGGAAGTCTTAGCAAGACAGGGAAATTAAAGGCATCCAAATTTGCAGAGAGGAAGTAAAACACTCTCTATTTGCAGATGATATGATCCTACATGTAGAAAACCCTAAAGATTCAGTAAAAAAGCTACTAGACCTCATTGGAAGATTCAACAAAGTGGCAGGATATAAGATCAACATACAAAAATTGGTTGGATTCCTCTATACCAAAAACGACAGCACTGAAAGGGACATTAGGAAACCAATATCATTTACAATAGCCACCCAAAGGATGAAATATCTAGGAACAAATGTAACCAGAGAAACAAAGGACTTATACAAAGAAAACTATAAAACACTACTATAAGAAACCTCTTACAAGACTAGGAATCAATGGAAATACACACTCTGATTGGTGACCACGTTCAGCACAGGTAAGGGGATGTGAGGAAAAAACAGCAATGAAGCTGCTAGCTAAGTCCTACAATGTACAATAGACTCCTGTGAACCCGGGTGGAGACCTGGCTGGCCAGCAGTGTGGTAAGATGTGGGGACTCTTGGGTCCAGAGTCAGTGATATAGCTACAGAGGACTGGAGAGGAGAGTGAAGCATCCAGATGATAAGACAAGAGGGCATATGCACAAGAACACCAACACTTGCAAATAATACCTACTATATCAGAGCTCAACTAGAAGAAGAATGAAGAGGAAAAAAAGAGTAATCTGATACAATTTGATGAACTTGACCTACGTCTGTGGATGCAGTAACTCAAAGAGGGAAGAAATCTTTACAGCAGGATCATTCCCACCCACTCCAAACGCTGAGTAGACAGGGATGGGCAACTTGGATATTGCCTACCCAAAATTGGGTGGCTACAAAGGCAAGAAGTGACTGGCTTACAAGCTTTCAAGAGGGAATCTAGATCCAGAGGGTGTGGAGGAAGTTAGAATTTCCACTGAGTAGCATCCAATCTGTCTAGG
>NW_006408671.1:6700521-6734005 GCF_000296735.1 Chrysochloris asiatica | reverse complement strand
AGAGCCACACCAGGACTCCAAGTCTTCCTTGTAGGCATATGGAAATTATTCTATCACACACTTCATTGTATTTCAAGCCAGATCTTGACATGTTCTTTTTGATGATAAATATGATGTTATTCCTCATCAATTTTTTATTCCCAGCATAGTAAACAATTTGATTGTCAGATTCAAAATGGCTATTGCCAGGCCATTTCAGCTCACTAATGCTTAGGATATCACTGATTATGCATTTCACATCATTTTGGACAACTTCCAATTTCCTTAGATTCATACATGTACATTTCATGTTCATATTATTAATGGATATTTATAGCTGGTTTTCATTATTTTGAGTTGTGCCACATCAGCAAATATAAGTCCCAAAGGTTTCATCAAGGTTAACTCTACTTTGATGAAGCAGCTTTTCCCCGGTCATAATTTGAGTGCCTTCCACCTTTAAGGGCTTATCTTCTGGCACTATATCTGATAATATTCTGGTGTTCTTCATCATGTTTCTATAGTCAATATTCTGGTGCTGATAGTGTTCTACTGTTATTTATAAGATTTTCAGGGACTAAATATTCTGAAGTATGCTCTCTCACCTTTATCTTAGTCTGTCTTTGGAAGCTCAGCTAAAAGCTGTCCACCATTGCTAACCCTGCTGATATTTAACATACCCTTGACATAGACATACCTTTCCACTATCACAGAAACACATAATGCACCACAGTGAAACAAACTGAGAGATAATTGATGGCTCATTAGGGTACTTTCAAACAAAAAATATCCTTGATGTCTTGAGAAAAAGTACTTTTCAAGTCAGAGTTAATAACATTTTTTTTTAATAACACTTAAATGAATGTCTTTCCAAATCATTGAAATTATGAATCAAGTTAGGGGAATGCTGTCCCACATAAAACAACAGTTGTTAGATGATTAAGCAATTTAAGGAAGGTCAGGAAGAATTCAAAGATGAGCCAAGAGAAGTAAGACCATAGATTTCAACAAATAAACTATGATTGAAATCCAGAAATTGATGTAAATAGGACTGCAAAATTATCATTGAAGTGATAATTTGGGATATCACATGATTTGACATTTTCAATTTTAAATGAACATCTTAACCTCAGCAAGTTGGAATATCACATGATTTGACATTTTCAATTTTAAGTGAACATCTTAACCTCAGCAAGCTTTCAATATGATGTGTACAGGAGTATTTTGTGAAGATCAGATAGCTCAGAGAGCTTATCTTTTCATCATTCTCAACTTGCCAAAATGATCAGAAAGTAGGGTCTAATCAAAGCAATATCATCCAAGAGTTTATACAGAGCCAGTTAAATTTAAAACAGAGAGGTCAGTTCAGAAGGTTTTATGATGTCTGTATTTGGGGATCCCATAAGAGTAATAATTAATAGATTTACTTGAATGACTCAGAATGATCATGGGGTTATTATGAGGTTTTAAGAAAGCTGAAAACTGCATTGTTGAAAAAAAAAAGGGGGGGGCAGAAATTTGTACAAAGGATTTATTTTTTTCTTTCCCATCGTGACAATGCACATACTCATTCTATGAGGGTATCAAGGGCTATCTTAAAAAAATTGTTTTAGGAAATTTATCTCATCCAGGCTACAGCTCTGATCTTGTCCCTTCAGAAGTTTTTTGTCCCCCAAAATAAAATTCATGTTTCTTTTCAGTGTTATTTTATTTTGTTATGATCCACAGAGTTAAAAGCCTTTGCATAGTCAATCAAGCACATGTAAACATCTTTCTGTTAGTTTCTGCTTTCAGCCAAGATCCAGCTGAAGTCAGCAATTCTAATAGATTGGATTCAACTGAATGGAAATGTGTTGTAACACAATGATCTAGAAAATTTTTGGAAATAAGAAATTATTTATGAAACATATAGCTGTATATATGTATGTCTGTTTTTAATTTAATATATGTTTATGCTTATGCACATAAACGAACTATCTGTTAGAGAGATAAATGTTAGACCAAGAAAAAAATCTACTAGCACATCTATAATGTACATTTTATTTTTATCTTTTAACCTCTCTCAGTTCTGGATGCATTTATAATCAATGGAATTGCATATGCTTTGCCAGCTAGCTTGAGTCAAGAGAAGGTGTTAAAATCTTCCTTTAACACCTTCTGGTAAAAGCAAGAAGTTGCCAGAATCAAAGCTGCTTAAATTGTATGAACTATATCTTAGTGATTAGATAATTAGATAGTTTTCCCTTTCATACTTTTTCAGAATTTTCCAACTTTTTGTATGATTCTTATAAATATAAAAACATTCATAAATACTATAAAAAATAAAACAAAAAAGAAAATGGAATAAAAGCTCAAAATGTATGTCGTTTAATCTACTAAAAACTAAGGATAGCACCAAAACAATACAGCAAATTAAATTTACTGGGAAAGAAGAAAAGGGAAATTTTGTACTACAGGATAAGCACTGGACTGTTAATCACAACAATGGCAATTCAAATCCATTAGCTGCTCCTCAGAAATCTTATATGGAACTGACTCAACAATACTTAACAACAACACTAGGAAGTTACCTTTTTTTTAATCACATTTAAGAAAATTAGTTTATAGCATTAATGGTATTTTGCTTAGTTGTACAATGTTCTAAATTATAATTACTTAAATTAAAAAAAAAAAAAACACAACTTGTCTGTCAGTTTCTTATACTGAATAATTCTTATTATCCATGATGCTGTTCAAACCACTACTTATATTACTCATATTGTTTGTATATAAAAAAGGGAGATGCTTTTTCCAATAGGATTTGTGGAAGTTTATAAATTAAATAATAGGTTTTAACGCTTTCTATGATTTAATTTTATAGATGTTAAGACAATAACCACCATTCAATTGTCAGTTTGTTTACTGAGATAGCTTGTGTGTTGCTTTTGTGCTGGAAGCTATGCCACAGTATTTACAATTCCAATAGTGTCACCTATGGTGGAAAAGTTTCAGAAGATCTTCTAGACTAAGACAGATTTGGAAGAAGGGCAGACTGACAATTGCCAAATGATAAGCTATTAATAATAACCTTATGAACAGCAGCAGAATACTGTGTGATATTGTATCTGAAAATGAGCCCCTGGATCTTGTTTGGCTTCATCTTGCATCTGCCTGAAACATTTTCTTATAATATCATGTGTTGCAAATTCATTGTTAATGAATTCTCAATTCTGCTTGTCTGAAAAATTCTCCATTCTTTCTTATATTTTAAAAGATTTACTAATGAATATAGATATGTAACTCAACAGTTCTCTCAGTGTTCAAAAGCATTGTCTTATTTCTTTCAAAATATTTGTTGAGAAATTCAGCAAAATATTTGTTGAGAAATTCAGCAAAATCTCAAGAAATTTCAATGCTTTTTCCAGGACGTTTGGTCTTGTCTAGATCCCTCCTCTCTGGAGCTGTATCCTGCAACTTCCATACATTAAGTTCTATCACTTTTTGAAAAGTCAGTGTAAACAAAATATTCTGTTGATACTTCTTTGCTTGATCAGTAATCTAGAATGTGTTACTAAGAAGCAAGTTGATGCAATGGTATGTATCACTTATTTCTCTTCATTCTATTAGTATTGTACTGTCTGTTAAATAATTTCAGAAAAGAGTTGATGCATTCATTTTTCTCTCTTTCTCAGTTTTTCAATACAAATAGCATTTATAAAGTCTTTTCTAGTTAATCAATAATCACCTGTGACTGAGAGATGATGACCTCTTGCATATTATTTTGTTTGTGTAATTTTCAATAGTTGAGTGGTATTCTCTTGTTTCTGGTTACTAATTGGGCTGTAAACCTCAAAGTCATCAGTTCAAAATGACCAGCTGTTCTGGAGGAGAAAGATGAGGTTTTCTGCTCCTGTAAAGAGTCACAGCCTCTGAAACCCTGTGCAGGGTCTCTATGAGTCGGAACTGACTCCACAGCACATAACCACCACCACCCAACATTGCCATAACATAAATACAAGTTGGTGACATTCTGTGTTTTTAAATGCCATCTAGTGGATTCTGACCCATGGTGACCCCGTATAGGGTTTCTAAGGAAAGGCTGGTGAGTTTGAACAGCTGAACTTGTGATTACAACCAACCTTGTAGTCTAGTGTTTTATCCTACAGAGCCACACTAGGACTCTTACAAATCTGGAAGTTAGAGATCTGAATTCAGGGCAGTTCTCTAGTGGGAGATCCTTGTTGGTTTTCAACATCTAATGGCCAAAAATACTTGAAGTTTTTGGACTTGTAGATACTCATCTGTCCTGTGTATCTATCTGTCTTCATCTGACTTTGTCTTTCTGTGTTATCTGTGTCTATTTTTAATTTTTTATAACTTATAATAACTATGTTTATAGCACACTCTATTCTGATACGACCTTGTTAACATAATAAAAGAAACACTTATTTCCAAATAGTGACATATTAACAAGTGTTAAGGATATCAGCACACATTTTGGGGGCAGACAAAATTCAACCATAAGATCCACTGAAAAAGAAAAATAAGTGGTGATAAATTTACATGATAAAATTGATGTTGATTCTTAGGCTTATGCTGTAGTCTTTTTTAAGTCATAGAAACCACGTATAGGGTTTCTAAGAGTTAGTGGATTTGAAGTGCTAACCTTGTGATTAGCAATCCAGTGCTTATCCTACAAATACACCTTAAATGTATTAAATACAAAAACAAAAAGAGATTCCCAATACTTTAGCTTCTCTAACTCAGTTTTAACCGATGTGTTGTAAAACAAATTTCCTAAAAAAAGTGACTTTAGATAAAAGATTTTGTGCAAGTACCTTAAAGTAATGCTTATTTCTTTTAAAGCATTTTATATAAATATAAATATGTTGTTGCTGTTAGGTACCTTTGAGTCAGTTCCAACTCATATCAATCCTTTGCACAACAGAACAAAACACTGCCTGATCCTGTATCATTCTCACAATGGTTGCTATGTTTGAGCCCATTGCGGCTCAAATAAGAATATAATTCTATCTTATTTCAGCAAATTCTGAAATAAGCTAGAATTAAATTCACAGTATTTTAGCAAGTACTGAGTCTTGCTGTGGCACTGTGGGTTTACGCCCTGGACTGCAAGGTCACTTTAAACTTCAAGCCAGCAATTGAAACCCACCAGCTGCTCCTTGGAAACCCTAAAGAGGGTGTTTATAAGTTGGAATCGATTCCAAGACAGTTCACAACAGCAAACAACATTCTTTATAGTAATATTAACAGAATATTTTACATTTTTAGTGTGTAATTTTCAGTGCTTTTGCAAAATCTTTCAAAGACAAAACTGCTGTCACCTCAGCACAAATCAAAGCAGTGCCACCAAACATTACAACTAGTCATTATTTTCTTCACTACCTTACACTTGTTCTAAATTCACTCTATGGGAGAAGGATGAGGCTTTTTTTCCCCTGTAAAGATATATAGCCTTGAAAATCCTACAGAGGGCGACTACGCATTGGAACTGACTCCTTGGCACACAACCACCACCACCATGCATGGCACAATTACGCAGAGTACAAAATTGTGATGGTTGTCTAAAGGAACCGAAGTTGTGAAATATTTTGAATTGTCAGTTAAAATAGCATATTTACCTCTCCCCCACTCACCATGGAAATGCAATATTCACTTGATAAACAAACAAACAAACAAAACAACCCATAAATAATTTATTATTATTCGGAATTTGGTATTTAGAATGCAAATAATAATAATAATAATAATAATAGTGATAGCACCAAGGATTCCCCTATGGCACTCTACTCAGCTGAGCTCAATTATTCATTGCAATGGACACACAAAGAATCCAGACACCATGCTCACAGTTATTGGGCTTATTAGAGACATTAACAAGATACAATGCTCAGAGCACAGTTATTCCAATCAGAACAGCTTTTCCTCAGTCATCCCAAAAGACAGGCCTCTCTCTTCTGGGGAAAAGTTACCAAGTTCTCTTGTTGTTTCTAAGTGTCTTTGAGTCAGTTCTGACTCGTAGCAACATTGTAGAGGGTTTCTGAGGAATGACTGGTGGGTTTGAACTGCTCGCCTTGCCATGAGTAGTCTAGTGCTTATCCTATAGCACCTCACCAGGACTCCAAAAAAGTTCTTTTATAGTTGCTAATGAATACCTAAAGGACACACCATGCCACCATAAGTCTTAGCCTGAAGGCACTTACTTCTATTTCTATGACTTTACAAATGAGGTTCCCCCTGCTAAGTACCTGGAGGCACCCCACTCTGTAAGCAAGAACTGTTACCAGGTCACTCAGCTTTACTTGCTCCCTAGGTAGAGAAATCCAGTGATCTGTCTCATCCTCTGGCTCTTGATGCTACTGCTGCTTCTCTGCCACTCCTCTGGTGCCAGAGATCACTGTTTCTGGGTCAAGGAGGTTCAATGTACAGGAATCTCAGGATTCAAAGGACATGCTCCACTATTGGATCTTCTTCTTTGAAGGTAATGAGATCACCCCCTCCTGCTTCTGAGATCACGCATTTGATACCTACATTACAGTTTCAAATTTTAACAATTGCAATTAACTTTCTTAACAAACATAAATGTCTTCTATCATCTTATCAGCATCTCCTCTCATGTTTTCTTATTCAAATATCATTAGAAAAACATTGCTTGATGGCAGTTGCAAGGACTGTTGGTAAAAGATTCATATGAAGTAATCCACTGTACTTCAGGCATGTATTTTGGAGAAAATTAAGTGTGATTGACACTTAAAAGGAAAACAAATGACAGTATTCATTATCAATAATAAAATCTGAACTTTTGAGTACAAATTGAAATTTTGGAAAGTATACATCTTCTGCTCCAAATTCTAAACTAAGTAGGCACTTAATAACTCAACTCAATTTTGATAGTTTCAAATATTTAGATTTTTATGATATTGTAGTAATATTTACAAAGGTAAATTAAAAAAAAATATTAGGTGTCAAAATTTGGAAGATTTGAATAACTCAGTGAGCCAAAATATTTCAAAACTGTTGCATTAGGTGCTGTTGTTATTAAGTGTCATTGAGTCAGTTTTGACACATAGTGACCTGTATTGGGCTGTGAACCTCAGGGTCAGCAGTTCGAAACTACCAGCTGTTCCATGGGAGAAAGACGAGACTTTCTGCTCTTGTAAAGATTTACAGCCTCAGAAACCCTGTACAGGGTCGCTGTGAGTCAGAAACGACTCCACAACTTATAACAACAACAACATAGGGTTTCCAAGGAGCAGCTGATGAACTTGAACCAGCGACCTTTTAGTGCAAAGTGACTTGTAGTCCAGCGCATTAGCTCACAGCACTACACACCATGACTCCTGTAGCAAGTATAGCTGATTCTTAATTTCCATGTATCCCATTCAATAGAGTAATTTACAATTTCCCAGAAGTGCCAGATCAAATCTTGGGTGCTTAAAGCAAAGGACAAGATAAAGTTAGCACTCCTATTTTAACAAAGTTAGTTCCCAAATTACCAGTAATTGGCATACTTTTTGCATGCTTCTTTTTTTAAAAAAAATGCACTGACAGTATTTACAATTTTGGGGCACAGAGCCATACCCAGATAGATTACCTCCAAATATTATAGATTTCCTTCTCAACATTTTTAAAAAAGCCAAATGTAGTGTTGGTAGGCACCTGTCTTAAAACACTCCAGGCTCTAGACATTGCTAAGCATTTTGCATGCATTCATTTTTCAGAAATTAGACTATGTGAGATCCTAACTACTACCATTTCCATTTTAAGGGTTATGTGATAAGCCTAAAAGAGATTAAAGTCACTTGTCTCAGGCCACACAACTAGGGGCCAGTCAGCAAGAAATTGAACTTAGGTGTACTGAGCACAGCTTTCGGTATGGGTTGCATCTCAATGTTAGGAAAACAAAAATCCTCACCACTGGACCAATAAACAGCATTCTAATCAATGGAGAAAAGATTGAAGTTGTCAAGGACTTCATTCTTCTTGGATCAACTATCAACACTCGTGGAAGCAGTAGTCAAGAGATCAGATGACGTATTGCATTGGGCAAATCTGCTGCACAGGAACTTTTTAAAGTGTTGAAGAGCAGAGATATCAGTTTGAGGACTAAGGTGCACCAGACCCAAGCCATGGTATTTTCAATAACCTCATATGGATACGAAAGCTGGACAGTGAATAAGGAAGATCGTAGAAGAATCGATGCCTTTGAATTGTGGTGTTGGAGGAGAATACTGAAAGTGCCACGGACTGCCAAAAGAACCAATAGATCTGTTTTTGAAGAAGTGCAGCCAGAATGCTCCTTGGAGGCCAGGATGGCTAAGCTTCATCTCTCATACTTTGGACGTATTGTCAGGAGGGAACAGTAGCTGGAGAAGGATGTCATGTGGGTAAGACGGAGGGTCAGAGAAAAAGAGGAAGACCCCCAACAAGATGGATTGGCTAGGTGGCATCATTAATGGCGTCAAGTGTAGCAGCAGTAGTGAGGTTGGCCCAGGATCGGAAATTGTTTTGTTCTGCTGTGCATGGGGTCGCTATGAGTCGGTTCTGACTCGATGGCACCTGACAACAACATACAACAACAATCACTGATGAAAGAAATGCAAAACGCAATCCTGCTTATCAATTTTTAACCAGTTACTGCAACTTGTATCTTGTGACAATTTGTAACCAGTTGTTACATTAGATAGATGGTAGAAAGTCAAATTTTGTCTAAAATGCATGCCATCCATTGTTATATTTCTATGTATAAATTAACTCCCATAAGCCACTGCTCTTTTTTTTTTTTTACTCTTTTTAGATAACACCAATTTTTAATCCTTTTATATTAAATTTATATTGCATTTCTTATTCAGATTATTATTTTGTTCAGGACAAATACGTGGTTTTCAGTACCTAAGAAATATCCAGGAAGAAAAGGGTTATATAATGTAGGCTTTAATTTAGGCAGTACTAGGTGTGATGTTGTGGGCTAATGCCTCAGACTGCAAAGTCGTTTGGACTGCAAGGTCGGTGATTCAAGCTCAACAGCTGCTTCTTGGAAACCCTATATACAGGGTCACTATGGGTGAGAATCAATTTGAAGGCACTTAACAACAACAACAACAAGGGAGTCCTGGTGTGGTGCTGTGGGTTAATTCACCAGACTGCAAAGGCATTTGAACTGCAAGGTTGGCAGTTCAAGCTCACCAACTGCTCCTTGGAAACCCTATACATGGTCAATATGGGTTGAAATCGACTCTATGGCACTTAACAACAACAACATAGCACTTTATAATTTTTTCTGCTAACCATGGTAAACAGAATGGTGAGGGAAGTTATATCCCTTAGGCGTTTTCTTACAATGAGGTTGTAATGACAGAGGACAACAAAGAACATATAATATTTGTGCAGAGCCACTCTTTTTGCCCATTTGGGAAATCAATCTTTTAACAATCATATTTTACAATACCCTGGATCATGACTGTACTCTGCTAAGAATGAGAGAGTTTGAAGAAGTGAAGACTAAAAATAACCAGTGTGAAAAACTCTTAAATGTACACATCTTGAAGGAATAAATACAGGAAGCACAAGACTAGCAGAACTTTATATCCTTCCATCAATATTCAGTGAAGTAAAATATTACTTAGACATATTTCCTAAATACTGTAAGCAGAAAGGAAAAATACTCAAACCATATTAAGGATATTATTTTTGCAGAATTATATGGAATCATACTTTGAGTCATAAAAGTTTTGTTTAGTGCATGTATTTTAATTTTCACTGTGAATTTAATATTTTTGTATAGTGGAAAATTACATAAAACACTGCTTTTAAGTGATATATAAAAGTAATTTGCTTACTATGATAATTTATAAAACTGCATTAAGGAAAACATATTTTCTGTCATTTATGTGAGTTGAATAATTGCTAATTGTGTGTCATAAGGAGTCCTGGTGTGGCTCTGTCATATAAACACTAGACTTCAAGGTTGGTTTAACCGCATGATCAGTGGTTCAAACTTACCAGTCACTCCTCAGACAGCCTATACAGGGTTGATATGCGTCAGAATAGCCTCGATAGCAACAACAGCAGCCATCATTAGTAAAATGATACTTAAAACCATGATCAGATATTTAGGAGAATATCTAGCTTAATGTTTTAAGAATACCATGGTAAAAAAAAAAAAAAAAATTGCAAAAGAGTGATATTAAAGAAGAAAAATGCATTTTCCGACAGTTCTGGATGCTAGAATTCCAAATCCAGAACACTGGAGGCTTTTAGTCAAAGCCTTGGCTTATAGACAGATCTTTGTGTAGTGCTCACCAACTTGGATTATAGACAGATCTTCACCTAGTGCCTACCTGCTGTGTATGACTCTTTCTCCATATATGTCCTCACTATTATAAGACACCAGTCAAATAGAATTGGGAACCATTTTAGAATGTCTTCCTTAATTTAAACTGATATTGCCAAAGAACCCAATTTCCCCAAGCAAGGTAACATTCATAGTTAAAGGGATTGTGAGTTTAAAATATATTTTTGGAGGACATCATTCAAAGTTTTTTGTTTTGTTTTGTCTTGTTTTTTTAATCACTAACACAAATATATAATAAAGGAAAATATATTGTCTAAATTTTTTTAAAAAAAAAAGAAAATATAACCAAGGGTATGCAGTAATTTCATTTTGTATACACTGCTGTTGGAAATATAAAATGTTAAATTCATTTGAAAATCTGTCTGGGAATTTCAAATAAATAAATATACATTACCATAAGTTCTATTCAGAAGAGGACATTTAACTAAATATTATTTCAGTTGTTAGATGGATCTTGGCTGAAAGAAGGGAATATCAAGAAAGATATTTATGTGTGCTTTGTTGATTATAAAAAGCCTTTTGACTGTGTAGATCATGAAAAACTATGTATAATATTGTGAAGAATGGGTATTCCAGAACACTTAATTGTACTCATGAGGTACATCTACATAGACCAAGAAGCAGTTGCTTGAACAGAACAGGGAATACTGAATGGTTTCAAGTCAAGAAAGGTGTGCACAGTGTTGGATCCTTTCACTATAGTGTGTTCAATCAGTGTGTTGAGCAAATAATCAAAGATGCTGTATTATATGAAGAGAAACGTGGCATCAGGGTTGGAGGGTGACTCATTAACAAGCTGTAATATACAGATGAAAGATATAGCTTTGCTTTCTGAAAACAAAGCAGACTTAAAATATTTACTGATGAAAATCAAAGATCACAGCCTTCAGTGGGAATTGCACATCAAAGTAAAGGAAACAAAAATTCTCACAATTGGACTAGTTAATGACATTATAATAAATGGAGAAAAAATTGATGACTTCATTTTGCCTGGATCCATAATCAGCACTCATGGAGCAAAAGTCTACAAATCAAACGACATATTCCACTAGTCAAATCTGCTACACAAGCCTTCTGTAAAGTGTTAAAAAGCAAAGCTATCATTTTGAGGACTCAGATGCCCCTGACCCAAGCCATGGTATTATTAATCACCTCACTTGCATGTAAAAATTGGATAATAGATAAGGAAGACCATAGAAGAATTGGTGCATTTGAATTATGGTGTTGGAGAAAAATATTAAAAGTACCATGGAATGCCAAAAACAACAAATCGTTGTTGGCAGATGCGTAGCCAGAATGATCCTTGGAGGCCAGAATGGTGAGACTACGTCTCTCACATTTAATGCATGTTTTTTTAGGAACCAATCCATGGAGAAGTACATCATGATTGGTAAATTGAAAAGGTGGATGAAAGAGTGGAAGACCCCTAACAAGCATGATAGACACAGTGGTGAAAAAAATGGGCTCAATCGTAAAAACAACTGTGAAGAACCTGCAGGACTGGACAGTGTTTTGTATTCTATGCTTCACTGCGTTTGAACAGCTTCCGACAACATATATATGTATATGTGTCTGCTGTTCAGTGCCACTGAATCAAACTAGACTCAGACTACTAGTGATCCTGTATAGGGTTTCTGATGCTTTAAATCTTTGTGAGACCAGAAAACCTCTTTTTTTTTTTTTTTCCCTGCAGAGCAGCTAGTGGGCTCAAACTGTGAATCTTGTGGGTAAAATCCAGTGTTTATCCTTTGTAGCCACCACGCTCCCTGTATATGTGTACTCATACATGTATATGGTAGTGGTGGTGGTGCTGTGGTAGAATAGATTCTGAGACTGTAAATCTTAACGTGATCAGAAAACATTCAAAGTCCAAGGTGCATTGAAGGCATTGGAAAAGAACAAGGATGTAATTGCTAGTAGTTTTGAACTGCTGCTAATCTTGAGGTTAGCAGGCTCCTTTGTAGCCACTATTCAAATATAATTTTCTATCTATAAATTTCAAATAATGCTAACTATATCTATAGTAACAGGTGAAAAGATCATTGTTGTTATTGTAGGCTGTCAAGTCGGTTAAGACTTACAGAGACCCTGTTAGGGTTTCTGAGGTGCAGCTGGTGGGCTTGAACTGCCGACTCGCGGTTCACAGTCTATTGATTATTCTACATCACCACATCAGAAGTCCAAAAAGATAATTAGTTGCCTGTATATGAGAGCAGTATGGATAATGAGAGACAGGAGATATTATATGCATAAACTTTGGCAGGTGAAGAATATGCTCACATCTCAATTGTGGTGATGATTTCACATACATGTATATGTACAAACTTATAAACTTATATAATTAATATAGATACAGTTTATTGCATGCTGTTTATATCTTAATAATTGTTGAAAATGAAGTATGTACAACAAATGCATAATAAGCTTTTACTCAGACTCTCTTTAACTCTTCTTATAACAACCATCTAGAAATCCTATGAAAAATAAGTAAGATAATGTGCTTCTTTACTCAATAGCTTCCTGTTTTTTACCATCTAATTCAAAGACCGCCAGTGACTAATAAAGTATTTTACAATTGCCTTTCAAGATAAAGCAACAAAGGTGTTTTGAAATTTTGATGAGATGTTTTTTGTAGTAGCAGTGTTTGTGAATATCTACTGCTGGCCCTTACTGTGATACTAGATGTACTACAATATTCAAGACTGTTCCACAAAACAAATTTTCTCGTATTTCACTCAACACTTGAATTCCCTGTTAAGAATTCATCAGGATAAAATATGCTCTGCTATAACTTAATTTCCTGCATTAACATTTATTTTTTTTACAATATAAATATAAAATGAATATTATAGAAATATAAAATATTTTTAAAACTGTGTATGTTTTCTTTTTCTACTGTTTCAAGAAATCATGTTCAGATTACTTTGTTCTAATGTATTCCAGCTATCAATGATCAATATTAACATATTAATTATGTGTTTATAGCCATCACATTCACTTTTCTTCTACATGTAAGTACAAACATCTTTCTCTTGCATCAAGAATATGTATAGTAGTTGTGTGCATGAAACGTTCTTTCTCACATGAAATGCAAATCATTTCATATTTAAAAAATTCACATCAATTTCATTTTATGTTAATGAAATGATTTGCATGTTGGATTCTGAGAAAACAGACTTTCTGACTTGACGTGTAAGGTGCAGTTTATTAAATGGGTGGTGGTGTGCCATGGAGTCAGTCATGACTCATAGTGACCCTACACAGGGTTTCTGAGATAGTAAATCCTTACGGGAGCAGAAAGCCTCATGTTTCTCCCTTGGAACAGCTGGTAGTTTTGAACTACTATTCTTGAAGTTAGCAGCCCAAATCATAACCACTACACTACCAGAGCTACCTTTTAGTCTAAACCAGTTGAAAGAAAGAAAAGTACAAGTGAGCATAGGAAAAACTAGACATAGAATACAGGCCCAGCAAAACCTTGACTAATGCCATGACTTGGAGATATAATGTTCCTACACATTTGAACATAACTGCGATAAAATGATCTGAATCTTAAGAATCACAGGATGTTGGCTGCCCCAAAAGATTCCATTACTGAGAACACCACCAGAATTTTAATGTATTGTGTAAAATTTTAGTTCCATTTGTTATTAACTTCCTAAGTAGTTCAAGACCTACATTAGACCCATGCATTTCAAAGATGAGCTGTTTAATTAGTCAACCATATTTTCTCATCAAGAGACAGATCTTGTATGTAAATCAATCCCAAATCAATGTATTGCATAAAACATGGAATCTTCATGCCTGCCTATTAGTGCATTTTTTGTTGTTAGGTGCCATCAAGTCGGTACTGACTCATAGAAAGCCTATGCAAGACAGAATGGAATGCTGCCTGATTCTGTGTAAACCTCATATTCCTGGCTACATTTGAACCCAGTGCTGTTGCCACTGTGCCATTTCATCTCTTTCGGGGTCTTTCTCTGTTTTGCCGACCCTCTACTTTACCAAACATGAAATCCTTCTACAGGGACTGGTACCTCCTGATAATATGTTCAAAGTCTGAGAAATGAAGTCTGACCATCTTGGTTTTGAAAGGGCATTCTGTCTGTATTTCTAACACAGATTGGTTTATTCTTTTGACAGTCCATAGTGCTTTTAATATTCTCCTCCAACACCATAACTCAAATGTATCAATACTTCTACAGTCTTCCTAATTCACTGTCCAGCTCTCACATGCTTATGAGGTTATTGACCATGCCATGACTTTAATCAGGCACACCTTAATCCTCAAACTTGACATCTTTGCTTTTCAACACTTTAAAAAGGTCTTTTGCAACATTTTTACCCAAAGCAATAGTCATCTGATTTCATGACTGCTTATTCCAAGAGTGTTGATGGCTGATTTGAGCAAAATGAAGTCTTTGACAAATTAAATCCATTTTTCTTGATATTTATTGATCCAGTGGTGTGGATTTTTGTTTGCTTTACCTTGAAATATAACCCATGCAGAAGGCTTCGACCTTCATTAGTATTTTAAGTTGTCTTCATTTTCAGCAAGCAAAGTTGTATCATCTGTATGTCACAGGTTGTTAATGAGTCTTCCTAAAACCCTGATGCTACGTATTTCTTCATTTAATCCATCTGCTGGATTATTTGTTCAGCATACAAATTGAAAAAAGTTTGGTGAAAGATTACAACCCTGGTGCACACATATCCTAATTTTAAACCATTCAGTGCTCCCTTGTTCTTCAAACAACTGCCTCTTTGTTTATGTACAGGTTCCTCAATGAGCACAATTAAGTGATCCAGGAATTCTCATTCTCTGCAATGTTGTCGATCACTTGTCATGATCCACACAATCAAAAGTCTTTGCATAGTCAATATGCGAGTTCCTGCTCTCCACGGGGTCGCGGGACACAAGAGGATACGCGGAGTCTGCCGGTGAAAAAATGAATGAATACAATAGAAAGACTTTTCAGCTTGCTCTCTGCTGTCCGGCTATTCTCTCCAGCTTCTGCCCCTGCTTCTGATTTCTGCTCTCTCTGCTTGCTGTCTGCTCTCTGCTTTCTCCCTCCTGCTCTCTCCTTTATCTTTCTTTCTGCCTCTGTTCCTACTTTCTCTACCTTCTGCTTCTTTCTGCCCCTGCTCCTACTTTCTCTACCTTCTGCATCTTTCTCTTCTACTCTCTGCTTCTACCTTCTGCTTCTTCCTGCTGCTTCTTCCTTCATCTTTCTGCCTCTCTCTTTCTCCCTCTCTGCCTCTTTCTCTTTCTTCCTACTTCTGCCAGCCCAGCTCATGAAGTCTTTATTTTTTTACTTCTTCCCCCACAGTACATGCATTGACACTCTTATCATTTCTTCAATTATTACACAGTTAGTCACAACATTCTTGCACCTAGTTATTAGACATCCTTGACAAAAATACTTCTGTGATGTTCAGACAGACTGACTTTTATCTCCTTTCCCAGTATGTGGTAAACTGTTTCTTTTTGTTTCTACTAAAAGATTAAGTCAAACCTTTTACCCTACATAATGTACTGTTATTTTCAATAATAAAGTATACATTAAATCACTTGGAAGCTATGTGGCATAAAGCCCACCTGGCTACTTGGCTGCAAGAAGTTTAGATTATAAAGTCAAAACTATTGTTCACTTAAGTTCATTATTGTCTGCTTATTTACACAGGTGCTTGTATGTAGGGGTTTGTGAATTCTAGCTAGTGACTGATTGTGGTGAGGTTTATGGGGGTAGATCAGCTTGACTTTAATATGCTATCTGCTATTTGTGGCCTCACAAATGCAGTTACTTAGGTTTTCTATGATAAGGAGTAATTTACACAATTTCTCTTTGTATTCAATCCACCAAGGCTGAAAGCAATTGCTGCTAAGCTAGTTTTTCCTAAGGTTTTTTAAATTCATAGTGAAAGCTGAGAATATTGCCATAACGTAGTGGTTACGAATCGGGCTGCGAACCGTAAGGTCAGCAGTTCGAAACTACCAGCGGTTCCGCGGGAGAAAGATGAGGCGTTCTGCTCCCGTAAAGATTAACAGCCTCGGAAACCCTGTGCAGGGTCGCTATGAGTCGGAACCGACTCCACGGCACATGACAACAACAACATATATTTTTACAAGTAAATTCAGAGCTAACTTGAAGGGAAGATAGGGGTCAGCTTTTGAGAGTCATTTGCAGTGCCTAATGTCTCTCCCCCTAGTGAGGCCTTGCCAAGCAATGAGAGTTAAGCACTCCCCGCAATAAAGCACAGGTAAACATCTTTCTGATATTGTCTGCTTTCAGGCAAGATCCATCTAATGCCAGCAATGATAGCCCTCATTCCATTCCATGTCTTCTTCTGTATCTGTCTTGTCTGTATTTGGCTTGTCTCTGTCAATGTATGATTGCAATTGTTTTTATTACTTTTTAGCAAAAATTTACTTGCACGGACTATTAATAATATTGTCCAATGATTTCTTCATTCCGTTGGGTCACCTCTTTGAAATAGGCACAAATGTGGATCTTTTCTGATCATTTTTTCAGGTACCTGCCATCTAAATTTCTTGACATAGATTAGTGATAATCCATAGTGCTGCATAAATTTGTTTAAAGATTTCAATTGTTATTACTTCTATTCCCAGCATCTTGTTCTTTTCCAATGCCATCAATGTACCCTGGACTTCTTCCTTGAAAATAATTTGCTCTTGATCATATGCTTCCTCTTGAAACGGTTAAATATTGATTTTTTTTTTTTTTTTTCAGTGAATGGGTATTCCTTTCATCTTCTTTTGATGTTTTCTGCATCATTCAATTTTTGGCCATAGAATCCTTTTCAAATTGAGGCTTGAATTTTTCCTTCAGTTTCCTCAGCTTGAAAAAGGCTGAACATTTTATTCCCTTTTGGTTTTCTAACTCCAGGTATTTTCATAATTTATTATAATGTTTGGCTTTGTTTTCTCCAGCTGTCTTTTGAAATTTCTATTCAGCTCTTTTACTTCTTCATTTCTTCCATTTGCTTTAGTATCTCTACACTAGAGAGCAAGGTTCAGTTTCTTCTCTGACATCTATTTTTATCTTTTCTTTCTTTCTTATCTTCTTAATGACTTTTTACTTTCTTCCTGTATGTTCTTGATGTCATTCCACAACTCTTCTGATCTTTTCTCTTTAATGTCAAATGCATCAAATCTGTTCTTCAGTTGATATCTAAATTTGGATGGGATATGTTGAAAGTCATATATTGGTTCTTGTAGACTTATTTTACTTTTCTTCATCTTCAGCCTGAACTTGCATATTAGTAATTGATTATCTGTTCCACAGTCTGATGCTGGCCTTGTTTTGGCTGATGATATGGAGATTTCCCACCTTTTCTTTCCACAGGTGTAATCAATTTGATTTTTGTGTATTCCATCTGGTGTGGTCCATGCATATAGTCATCTTTTACTAGTGCTTAGATAATCAGATATGCAGAAAATTGAGATAGTTTTAAGAGACAACCTTTTTGCCTTTTACTTACATAAGCACATTTTATTTCACAATGGAAATTTCTAGAGTTTCTCTTAACTTAAAGATTTATAATGTCTATTGTATGAAAGTTGTACTACATGGTTGTTCCTCAGCATTTTCAAGTCAGTTTCAACTCATAGCTGCCCATGTAAAAGAGAACAAAACTGGCCTGTTCTTGTGCCATTCTTATAATCATCACTATCTTTGAGCCCATTATTTCAGCTAGTGTATCAATACCTCTTCTTGAGGGCCTTCCTCTTTTTATCTACCTCTCTACCTTATCTTACAAAGTTTGATGCCTTTCTCCAGGAAGTGCTTACTCCTGAGAGCTCACAAGACAAAATACATTAGACAAAGTGTCACCATTCCCACTTACAGGGGGGCATTCTAGCTGTACTTCTCCCAGGACAGAATAGCTCTTTCTTCAGAAAACAAAAACACACATAAATAAACAACCCACTGCCATCAAGTCAATCTCAACTCTTAGAACAGAGTAAAACTGCTCCTGTGGATTTTTGAGATTGTAAATCTGAATATTCTTTATTCAATATTAATTACCAACATATTAATTCAAAGGTATCAATACATCTTTGGTCTTCCTTATCCACTACCCACTTATATCCAGGGCTTGGGTCAGGTTCATCCTAATACTCAAAGTGACATCTTTGCTTTTTAAATCTAAAAGAGGTCTTTTGCAGCCTATTTGCACAGTGCAATACATTGATTGATTTCTTCTATAACTGTTTATTCCATTGGCATTGAGTATGTATCTAAGTAAAATGAAGTCCTTGACAACATTAATCTGTTGTCTATTTTTCATGTTGTTGGCTATTGATGCAGGTGCAAGTATTTTTGTTTAAGTTGAGATGTAACCCAAACTGAAAGTCTTTTATCGTCATCAGTAAGTGCCTGGTGTCCTCTTCACTTTTAACAAGTAGATTATGCCATCTGCATATCACAGGTTGCTAATGGATCGTCCTCTTATGTTGTCTTCTTCTTTACATAGTCTAGCTTCTCAAATTATGTTATCCACATACAGGTTAAATACAAATGGTGAAAGGATATAAAA
Source organism: Chrysochloris asiatica (assembly GCF_000296735.1). Taxonomy (NCBI): domain Eukaryota; kingdom Metazoa; phylum Chordata; class Mammalia; order Afrosoricida; family Chrysochloridae; genus Chrysochloris; species Chrysochloris asiatica. The sequence goes on along the minus strand of NW_006408671.1, from coordinate 6,715,110 downwards.
CTGACATATACCTTTCTCAGTTTTAAACTATGAATTTTCCCTTTGCTCTGTTTGAATGACCCACCCTTGGTTCCCCATAAGCACAATTAAGTGATCTTAAATTTCCATTCTTCATAGAGTTTTCCATTAGTTTTAAGATCCACACTATCAAATGCATTTGCATAGTAAATAAAACATACGTAAACATCTTCTGGTTTTCTGTACTTTCAGCCAAGATCCATCTAATGTCAGCAATTATATCTCTCATTACAGGTCCTCTTCTAAATCTGGCTTGAATTCTTATCAGTTCCTTGTCTCTTTACTGTAGAAATGCTTATTTTTGTTTGTTTGTTTAGTTGTATTTTATTTTCAGCAAAATATTTTTTGTATGAGATATTAATTATATTCCATAATTTCTTCATCTATTGGGATGGAAACAGTTATGGATCTCTTCCAGTCATTTGACAAGGTTTTCTGAATTTCTTGTAATGGAGGAGTACTTATAGGATTGCATCTATATGTTAAACAGCTAAGTTAGTATCCCATCAGTTCCTGGAGCTTGTGTTTTTGCTAATACCTTCAGTGAAACTTGGACTTCTCCCTTCAGTAGCATCAGATTTTGATCATATGCTATCTCCTATACAGGTTGGACTTCTACCAATTATTTTTAGGGCAGTGACTGTATATTCCTGCCATTTCCTTGATCCTTCCTGTATTCTTCAATATCTTTCCCATGTTGTTTTTCTTGTTTTCAAGTGCCGTTGAGTTGGTTCTTACCCATAAAAACCCTTTATAGGATTTCCAAGGAGCTGCTATTGACCTTGAGCCACCAAATTTGCAGTTCAAACCGATTTTGTGGTCCAGCACATTAGCCCACAGAGCCACACCAGGACTCCATCTTTCCCATGAGACTTTCATTACTGCAAATTGAGGCTTCGATTTTTCCCCCCAGTTCTCTCAGCTTGATAAGTGCTGATTGTGTTTATACCATTGGTTTTCTAAATCCAGGTCTTTGGACATTTCCTTATAATTAATTTTTAATCTTTTAAGCTGCCCTTTGAAATCATTTCAGCTGTGTTATGTCATCATTTCCGCTGTTCACTTTATCTACTCGACAATCAAAATCAGTTTTCAGAGTGTCTTCTGACATTCATTTTGGTCTCTTCTTTCCTTTCTGTCTCTTTAATGACCTTTTTAAAAAAAGTTTTATTGTGACTTGAGTGATGGGTTACATGGGGGAACATCAGTTTTATACTCATCCTATCATATTCATTTCAATGTGATGATTACAATCCCTTGCATGCTTTATCATTCAACAGTATTTTCTTCTATTCCCTCTGATATTTTTTGGGTGTGCACCAAAATACTTAGGAATATATGATCATTCAAACAGCCAAAGGGCACACCATGCAAACCTGCCTACTAGCTGACAGCACACATTCCCTCTCCCTCCCTCCATGAGTCTAGAGTCCTCAGCTGCTCCGTTTCTCTATATCATCATCTTTGCCTCCATCTCTGGCATTGCTGCTTCTGTAGGTAGGGTCCCAAACTCAGCTCTCACTCTTCTTTCTTGATGGTTCTAAGTCCTCCACTCCAGGATTGTAAGATTAACCACTCACCCCTTTTTGTTACAAAACTTCTACCTTTACTGTTGCAGCAATCACAATTAGTCATGATAACAATTACTCACTATTGAATCATGAGAGCCTTGTCCCCATTTCCTTTCACCAGACCTGTCTAGATAGGTTGAAAACCACTCAGTGGAGATTCTATCTTACCCAGCACACTCTGAATATAAACGCCCTTTTGAAAACTTGTAAACCAGTCAATTTGTGCCTTTACACTCCCAACCCCCTGCATTTAAGGTAGCCAGTATCTAAGTTGCCCACTCCTATCAAGCCTGTGTACAGAGGGGATGGAAGTGATCCTTGCTGTAAAGATTCTTTCCCTCTTATTTGGTATTTTAAGCTACTATCTCTGGTAGCGTAGTGGTTACAAATCGGGCTGCGAACCTTAAGGCCAGCAGTTCGAAACTACCAGCTGCTCTGCGGGAGAAAGATGAGGCGTTCTGCTCCCGTAAACATTTACAGCCTCGGAAACCCTGTACAGGGTCGCTATGGGTCGGAACCGACTCGACGGCACTTAACAACAACAACAACATATACATAAGTACAGGTCAAGTTCATCATATTGTAGGGATTTACACTTGTTGTCTTTAAAGAAAAAAAAAAAAATCCCCTCACTTCTTTTCCTTCCTCTAGTGGGGTTCTTAATATCTAGCCATTGAACCTAGGTCCAATGGGCACTATCCACAAATTTGGGTGCCCTTGTGCACATCGCTCACTTCATATCAACTGGATGCTTCACTTTCAGCTCTAGCCCTCCATGGTCACGTCCTTGTCTATGGGCTCAGGAGTCCCCAGGTCTCACCGTACTTCAGGACAACCAGTTCTCACCATACTCCATGTCAGTGGGGTCTATATAACTTGGTTGGACTCAGCTCACCTCTTCATTGCTGTTTTTCCCCCCACTTCCTCTCCCCAGTACAGCAACATGGTCACCGACAAGCTTACATATTCCCTTTGAAAAGGTTTCATTCTTGGGAAAGGAGTTGTCCTGAAGGGATTTGACTGATTGCCTTGATGGCTCCCAGGCAAACAACTTGCTTGTTCTTGAAGTAGCCAATCAGACTGCCATTTTGGTTTTGGTTTTCCCTGCTGGTCTTTCTTTCCTTAGTTGTTCCAGGCTGATCTGCTTGTCTTTTCAAGTGGGAATTTCCCATCTCAGAAGGTTCTGGGTGGGGATCAGGATTCCAGCTAAGGTCTTATACCCTACAAAAGCTGTGGCAAGAAGCCTCTTTCACTGGGCAAGTTCTAGCACCCCTTTTAGGTATTCTAATCAGCTATAGGTTGAAGCCAGGCTTACAAGCTCTCTATAATCATGTTTCTGGATAGTCACCTTAAGTGTCTATTTTACAATAGTAGCCAAGGGAAACAAATATTCATAAGACAGTCAAGCATTTTAAGATTATTTCCCCTCTTTTACACATTCAGACTATGCCTTTTGTTCCAAGGTTGTGCAAACATAACTATTGACCTCTGTCCCATTTAGCCCATATAAGCCTGCCTAGCTCTGGTAGAGTAGTGGTTACGAATCGGACTGCGAACCTTAAGGTCAGCGGTTCGAAACTATCAGCCGCTCCGTGGGAGAAAGATGAGGCTTTCTGCTCCCGTAAAGATTTGCACCCTCGGAAACCCTGTACAGGGTCGCTATGGGTCGGAACCGACTCGACGGCACTTAACAACAACAACACAACAAGTGTTCTATTTACCTTGTTATTCTGTTCCCCTCCCCCTTCTTGTATATTGCCCACCCCAACACCCAATCTGTGATTTGTCTATCCCCTACCCTGTACTCTACCATCCCCTCTCTCCCCTCCACCCCCAATACCCCCATTAACCAACAAAGAATTTCTCTTTTTTTTCATTTTTCTTCCTTTTAGTGTGGATGTCTTTTCTTAAGCTTTTACAATAATGGTCTTATGCAATATTTCTCCTTTAGTGACCTACTAATTTCACTCAGCATAATGTCCTCGAAGTTCATCCATGTTATGTGGTGGCTTACAGCTACCTTGTTAAATTCAAAGTAATATAATATTCCATTGTGTGTATATACCACAGTTTATTTATCCATTCTTCAATTGATGGACACCTAGGCTGTCTCCATCTTTTTTCTATTGTGAATAGTGCTGCTATGAACATTGGTGTGCATATATCTACTCATGTTATAGCTCATATTTCTTGTTGATATATACCAAGTAGAGGAATTGCTGAATCATATGGTATTTCTATTTCCAACTTTGTGAGGAAGTGCCATATTGTTTTCCAGAGAGGCTGGACCGTTTTGCAATCCCACCATTAATGTAAGAGGGTCCCAATCCCTCCACATCCTCACCAGCATTTATTTTCCTTTGGTTTTTTGAATTTCACTGTTATTGCTGGTGTGAGATGATATCTCATTTTTGTTTTGATTTGCATCTATCTAATGGCAAATGATCTAAAACATTTGCTGACTGCCCAAATGTCTTCCTTGATGAAGTGTCTGTTCATTTCCTGTACCCATTTTTTATTTGAGTTATTTGTCTTTTTTCTTGTAGAGGTGTTGTAGCTTCCTATATATTTTGGAAATAATTTCTTGTCTGATTTGTCATTGCAAAAGATTTTTTCCCATTCCCTGGGCTCCCTTTTTATTCTTTTAGTGAAGTATGTTGATGCACATAAATTTCTAATTTTTAATATGGCCCAGTCATCTTCTTTATTTGCTTTTGTTTATGCAATTTCCCAATGTTTAGTAGTCTGTGTATGCCCTCTATTTCTCTCTTAGAACCCTTAAATTTGTCCCTATTTTTTCATTGATGATCTTTACAAATCTGTGATTCACATTTAAATATTTAATCTATGCTGAGTTGGATTTTATATATGGCATGAGTTAAAGGTCTTGTTTCAGTCTTTTGCATATCGATTTCCAGTTTTGTAAGCACCATCTGTTGAAGAGACTATCTCCTTCCCTTGCAAGGTACTGATCAAAGATAAGATAAAATAAGCCCTTTATCAAAGATTAATTAGCTGTATGTGAATGGGTTAATTTCTGTATTCTCCATTCTGTTCCATTGAACTGTGTCTTTTATTGTACCACTTTGACCTATGTAGCCTGCTTTGACCACTGTAGCCTTGTAGTAAGTTTTGAAATCGGGGAGTGAGAGACTTCCAACTTTGTTCTTCTTCTTAAGCATTGCTTTTCTTATCCTTAAACTATTTCCTTTTCATATAAAGTTTGTAAGTGTTTGTTTTTTGTTTTGTTTTTTCCATCTCTTTGAAGAATGTCATTGGAATCTGGATTGGGATTGCATAATATATATAGATGGCTTTGGGTAGTATTTACATTTTCACAATGTTAATTCTTCCTATCCAGAAGTATGGCATAGTCTTCCATTTTTATACATCTCTTTTTGTTTCTTGTAGTAGAGTTTTGTATTTTTCTTTGTATAGGTCCTTTGTTTCTCTGGTTATATTTATTCCTAAATATTTCATCCTTTGGGTGGCTATTGTAAATGGTATTGCTTTCTGAATTTCCTTTTAAGTGCTGTCATTACTATTATAGAAGAATCCAACAGAATTTTGTCTGCTGATCTTGTACCCTGCCACTTTGCTGAATCTTCCAATGAGGTCCAGTTGGGTTTTTTGCAGAGTCTTTTGGGTTTTCTATTTATAAGATCATATCATCTGCAAATAGAGAAAGTTTTACTTCCTTTTTGAGAATTTTAATGCTTTTAATTTCCCTATCCTGCCTAATACCTGTGGATAAGACTTCCAAAACAATATTGAAGAGGAGTGGTGACAAAGGACATCCTTGTCTGGTTTCTGTTCAGAGTTTCAGTTTCTCTCCACTGAGAGTGATGTTGGCTATTGTTTTTGTATATATGCTAGTAATAGTGAGGAATTTCTCTTAATTTCTCCTTTGTTGAGTGTTTTTATCAGGAATTGATGTTGGATATTGTCAAATTACTTTTTTGATATAATCACGTGGTTCTTTTCCTTTTCTTACTTATATGGCACATTACATTGATTGTTTTTCTAATATTGAACCATCCTTGCATCTCTAATAGGAATCCCATTTGGTCATGATGTATTATTTATTTATTTATTTTTGATGTGTTGTTGAATTCTGTTGGCTAGGATTTTGTTGAGAATTTTTGCATCTATGTTCATGAGAGATATTGGTCTATAATTTTTTTTCTTAATGATATTCTTTCCTGGTTTTGGTAGCAGGATTATGCTTGCTTCACAAAGGTAGTATTAACTTTTCCATCCACTTCTATATTCTGGAATAATCTGAGTAGTACTGGTGACAAATCTTCCCTGAATGTTTGGTAAAATGTACCAGTGAAGCCATCTGGACCTGTACCTTTTTTGGTTTGGAGATTTTTTCATGACTTGATCAATTTCTTCTTTTGTTATGGCTCTGTTCAAGTTTTCTACTTTACTCTGTGTAAATTTAGGTAGGTCGTGTTTTTGTAAAACAGTGTCCATCTCTTCTAAGTTTTCAATTTTTTTGGAGTACAACTTTTCATAGTATTCTGTAATTATCCATTTTACTTCCAATGGTTCCATTGTGACATCACCCATGTGGTTTCTTATGCATGTTATTTGAGTCTTTACCCCCTTTTCCTTGGTTAATTTGCCAATGGAGTGTCAACTTTGTTAATCCCCTCAAAGAACCAGCTTCTTGTTCTGTTGGTTCTTTCTATAGTTTACCTGTTTTCTATTTCACTTATTTCTGCTCTAATTTTTATTGTGTCTTTTCTTCTGGTGACTGTAGACTCACTTTGTTAGTCTGTTTCTAACTGTTGGTTAATGTTAATTTTAGTTATTTCTTCTTTTTTGGATGTATGCATTTATTGCAATAAAATGTCTTCTCAGCACTGCTTTAGCCCTGTCCCAAAGATTTTAGTATGTTGTGTATTCATTCTCATTTGTTTTTAGAAACTTTGTGAGTTAAAGTTTTATTTCTTATACTACCCAGTTGCTTTTAAACAGGGTGTTACTCGTTTCCATGTATTTGACTTACATCCGTGGTCTTCCTATTGTTGATATCTAATTTTATAACATTGTGGTGTGAGAAGATGCTTTGTAGTTTTTTGATATTTGTAAATTTTTGGAGGCTTGATTTAAGGCCTAACACATGGTCTGTTATGGAGAATGTTCCATGTGCATTGCAAAAGAATGTATATTGTGCTTTTGTTGAGTTGAATGCTCTACACATCTTTGAGAGTAAGTTGGTTGATTGTGTTGTTTAGTTGTTCTGCATCTTTGTTGAATTTCTTTCTGATTGTTTTATGCTTTTTCGAAAGTGGTGTATTAAAATCTCCCACTGTTATTGTAAATTTGTCTACTTCTTTCTTAAATTCTAGTAGGGTTTGCTTTATATAATTTGGAGCTGTTTCATTGGGAGCATAGACATTTATTATGGCTATGTCATTGAGTTCAATGGACCTTTTATCATGAGATAGTGGCCTTCTTAATTTCTTATGATGGTTTTTGCCTTTAAGCTTATTCTATCAAAGGTTAGTATTGCTTGTCACTTGGTTTTCATTGAAATTGTTGTTATTGTTGTTAGGTGCCATCAAGTCAGTACCAACTCATATTGCACAGCAGAATGAAACACTGCTCGAAACTGAACCAGTCTCATTACTATGGTCAAGCTTGAAACCATTGATGCTGGCACTTGCTTAATTCATCTCACTCGGGGTGTTCCTCTTTTTCTCTGACCCTCCACCTTAGCAAACATGATATCCTTCTCCAACAATTGGTCCCTCCTGACAATATGTCCCAAGTATGAGAGACGAAGTTTGGCCATCTAAGCCAACAAGGAGCACTCTGGCTGCATTTTGTCCAAAATGGATCTATTGGTTCTTGTGGCAGCCCATGGCACTTTCAATATTCTCTTTCAACACCATAACTCAAAAGCATCAATTCTTCTATGGTCTTCTTTATTCACTGTCCAGTTTTTGCATACGTATGAGGATATTGAAAATACTGTGGCTGGGGTCAAATGTACCTTAGTCCTAAAGCTGACATCTTTGCTCTTCAACACTTTAAAAAGGTCGTGTGCAGCAGATTTGCCTAAGGCAATATATCATTTGATATCTTGACTGCTGCTTCCATGAGTGTTGATAGTTGATCCAAGAAAAATGAAGTTCTTGACAACTTCAATCTTTTCTCCATTGATAAGAATGTTGTTTATTAGTCCAGTGGTGAAGATTTTTGTTTACTTTACATTGAGATATAATCCATACCGAAGGGTGTGTTTTTTGATATTCATCAGTAAATGTTTTAAGTCCTCTTCACTTTCAGCAAGCAAAGTTGTATCATCTGCATATAGAAGGTTGTTAATGAGTCTTCTGACAATCCTCATGCCACGTTTTTCTTCATATAACTCAGTTTCTCTGCTAATTTACTCAGCATACAGGCTAAATAAGTGTGGTGAAAGAATACAAACTTTTTTCACAACTTTCTTAATTTTAAACCAGTCAGTGTTCCTATGTTTTGTTTGAACAACTGCCTCTTGGTCCAGGTACAGATTCCTAATGAGCATAATTAAGTGTTCCGGAATATTCATACTTCACAGTGCTGTCCATAGCTTGTCATGATCCACACAACTGAAAGCCTTTGCATAGTCAGTAAAGCACAGGTAAACATCTTTTTGATAGTCTCTGCTTTCAGCCAACATCCATCAGACATCAGCAATGATATCCCTCATTCCACAGCCTCTGCTGAATCTAGTTTGAATTTCTGGAAGTTCTCTGTTAATGTATGGTTGCATGTGTTTTTGCATTACCTTGAGTAAAATTTACTCGCATGAGATAGCAAAGAGATTGTCTGATGATTTCCGCATTCCATTGGGTCATCTCTCTTTGGAATGGACACAAATATGGATCTCTTCCAATCAGTCAGCCAGATAGCTGTCTTCCAAATTTCTTGGCAGAGATGAGTGAGTGCCTCCTGGGCTGCCTCACTGTCTTGAAGATTTCAATTTTTATTCCATCAATTCCTGGTGCCTTGTTCTTTGCCAATCCCTTCAATGTACCTCAGACTTCCTCCTTCAGTATCATTGGCTCTTGATCATATGCTAACTCTTGAAACAGTTGAACATTAACCATTTCCTTTTGGTACAGTGACTCTGTGTATTCCTTCCATCTTCTCTTGATGCTTTCTGCATCATTCAGTAATTTGCCTAGAGAATATTTCAAAAATGTAAGTTGAGGCTTCATTTTTTTCTTCAGTTCACCCACCTTGAGAAATACTGAGCATGTTCTTCCTTTTTGGTTTTCTGATTCCAGGTCTTGGCACATCTTGTTGTAATACTTAGCTTTATCTTCTCATGCTGATCTTTGAAATTTTCTGTTCAGCTCTTGGACCTCCTCATTTCTTCCATTTGATTTAGCATCTCTACAGAGGAGAGCTCTGGTAGCGTAGTGGTTAAGAATCGGGCTGCGAACCTCAAGGTCAGCAGTTCGAAACTACCAGCTGATCCATGGGAGAAAGATGAGGCGTTCTGCTCCCATAAAGATTTACAGCCTCGGAAACCCGTTCAGGGTCGCTATGGGTCGAAACCCACTTGACGGCACTTAACAACAACAACACAGAGGAGAGCTAGTTTCAGTGTCTTTTCTGATATCCATTTTGACCTTTTCTTTCTTTCTTGTCTTCTTAATGACTTTTTGCTTTCTTCATGTATGATGATCTTGATGTCGTCCCACAACTCTTCTGGTCATCGGTCTTTAGTGTTTAATGTATCAAATCTGTTCTTCAGATGATCTCTAAATTCAGGTGGGATATATTCAAGGTCATATTTTGGCTCTCGCGGACTTCTTTTTATTTCTTTCAGCTTCAGTTGAATTTGCGTTTGAGTAATTGATGGTCTGTTTCACAGTCTGCCCCAAGTCTTGTTTTCACTGATGATATGGAGTTTTTCCATCATCTCTTTCTGCAGGTGAAGTTAATTTGATTTTTGTGTATTCCATCTGGTGAGATCCATGTGTATATAGTCATCCCTTATGCTGTCTAAAGAAGGTATCTGAAATGAACAAATCATTGATTTTGAAGAATTCTATCATGTGGTCTCTCACATCATTTCTATCACCAAGTCCATATTTTCCAACTACTGATCATTCCTCTTTGCTCCCAATCTTTGCATTTCAATCATCAGTAATAATCAAGATATCTTGATTGCATGTTTGATCAATTTCAGATTGAAGAAGTTGATAGAATTCTTCTATTTCGTCCTCACTGGCTTTAGATGTTGGTGCATAAATTTGAACAATAGTAGTATTAACTGGGCTTTCCTATAGGTTCATGGATATTATCCTATCACAGACAGCATTGTACCTCATAATTGATCTGGATATGTTCTTTTTGACAGTGAATGCAACACCATTCTTCTTCATTTTTAATTCCCAGCATAGTAAATGATGTGGTCATCATATTCAAAATGACCAACACCAGTCCATTTCAGCTCACTAATGCCTAAGATATTGATGTTTATGTGTTCCATTTAATTTTTAACAACTTCCAATTTTCCCAGATTCAAACTTTGTATATTCTATGTTCTGATATTCAATGGATGTTTACAGCTCTTTCTCTTCATTTTGAGTTCTGCCCTATCAGTAAATGAAAGTCCTTTGGTCTTTTTTCCCATGGGGTTTATTCCATTTGTTTCATCACCGTCAACTCTACTTTGAGGAGGCAGGTCTTCCCAGTTGCATTTTGAGTGTCTTCCAACCTGAGAGGCTCATTTTCCAGCCCCATATCTGACAGTGTTTCTCTGCTATTCATTAGGTTTTCAGTGACTAAATATTCGGAAGTAGTTCTTCACTCCTTTTTCCTAGTCTGTGTTCATCTCCAAGCTCATCTGAAACCTGTCCACCATGGTTGACCCTGTTGTTGTTGTTGTCATGTACCATCGAGTCGGAACTGACTCATAGCAACCCCATGCACAGCAGAGCGAAACAATGTCCAATTCTGGGCCAAGCTCACAATCGTTGCCATGTTTGAGCCCATTGTTGCTGCCAATCCATCTCGCTGGGGGTCTTCTTCTTTTTCTCTGACCCTTCACCTTACCGAGCATGACATCCTTCTCCAGTGACTGTTCCCTCCTGACAATATGTCCAAAGTATGAGAGACGAAGCTTAGCCATCCTGGCCTCCAAGGAGCACTCTGGCTGAACTTCTTCCAAACCAGATCTATTGGTTCTTTTGGCAGTCCATGGCACTTTTAGTATTGTCCTCCAACACCACAACTCAAAGCATCAATTCTACGATGATCTTCCTTATTCACTGTACAGCTTTTGCATCCATATGAGGTTATTGAAAATACTATGGCTTGATTCAGGCGCACCTTAGTCCTCAAGCTGATATCTCTGCTCTTCAATACTTTAAAAAGTTCCTGTGCAGAAGATTTGCCCAATGCAATACGTTGTCTGATCTCTTTACTGCTGCTTCCATAAGTGTTGATAATTGATTCAAGAAGAATGAAGTCCTTGACAACTTCAATCTTTTCTCCATTGATAAGAATGTTGTTTAATGGTCCAGTGGTGAGGATCTTTGTTTTCCTGACATTGAGATGCAATCCATACCAAATGCTGTGTTCGTTGATCTTCATCAGTAAATGTTTGAAGTCCTCTTCACTTTCAGCAAGCAAGGTTGTATCATCTGCATATCGCAGGTTGTTAATGAGTCTTCCTCCAATCCTGATGCTACATTTTTCTTCATAGAACCCAGCTTCTCATATTATTTACTCAGCATACAGGTTGAATAAGTATGGTGAAAGAACACAACCTTGTCACACACCTTTCCCAATTTTAAACCATTCAGTGTTCCCATGCTCTGTTCGAACAACTGCTTCTTGGTGCAGGTACAAATTCCTCAGAAGTACAATTAAGTGTTCTGGAATACTCATACTTTTTTCTCAATGTTGTTTTTGTCAACCCTGCTGATATTTAAAATACTGGTGGCATAGCTTTCTGGATTACAACAATTCCCAAGATGAACTGCAGTAGCCAGCCATGCATGAACTGGCTTCCATGATGCGGACCAAGGATTAAAGTGACAAGAGACTCAAGATGGTCAGTCGAGAGTGCTTTAATGTCTAACATTTTCAGTTTAAACACTTCTGGATGGATATTATAATAACTCATGTGAGGGCATTGTTTTTCATTTGTTTGAAATTCTACAGTGACATGTCTTTCAATGGTTAGAAAGTAAATCTCCCCCCCCCATAGTACAAAACTTCACGTGTTAGTTTTAGCATTAATCCAGGTGTTTCAACCTTGCCAACACACTTTGATACAATGATTGACCATCCCAATACAGATGGGCAATGCTTCAAATCCTAGTGTTACATTTATTTCTTTCCCTTCCTCCTCAGGAAATGGAGGGATTTTATTGCTTCTAGGGTTTGGGCAGCCAAAACTGTCATTAATGAAGACAGTGGGGCCCAACTCATTCCATTCAATTAATTTCAATAGAGGTGGGTGAGGTACATATTACCAGTATTGATGTTGGTCACTTACCTCTACTGAAACAGTGGCAAGTAGGGTCAAAAATATTAGTTCAGTGGTTTGGGGTTTTCCTTGTAGTTGTAGTAGCTGTTTAGCTTGAGTGATGGTATTTTTGACCTGACCCCAGGTCATAGGGTTGTTTCTGCTAGGCTTTGAGGTGTATGGTTTAACTCATTTTGCCATTTTCTTTGGGGGCTCCTGTAGATTCATCCTTGCCATCTCTGGTACCAAGGTTTTGGATGCCAATGGGCAGTCATCCAGGAGGCCCGTGATGGGACTCCTCTTACTCCATCTTATTCCAAGACTGGACTTTTCGAGTTGGAACCCAGACTAGCTCATTTCCATCTCCTGTGGAAACATGACAAAAACCTCTGCCCATCATTAGTAAAGTAACTTCTTCCCATTCATCATTGTCATTTTTCCACCAAACAAAATTATATGGCATAGGAGGATTGTCCTCATCATGTTGAAAATGTTTTTTCTCTGGCCATAAATCCCTTGGGTGACAAATATCTGAAAAAATTAATGGTTGTTAATGATATATGCAACTGTTCTCTGGGAAAGGACGCTATAGCCCTTTTTGTTTTTGTAATTGTAGTTTTAAGATATGATTAGCACATTCCACATTGCTTGTCCTTGCAGATTGTCTATCTTTCCCGGAGTTTGTTCAGCTTCTTTCCATCCTTCAAGATGTTAGGGAAATTTTCTTCCAGAAGATCCTCAACTATCATCTCTGTGGACTTTTGGGATTCTTTCTGTTCCAGAATGCCAATAATTCTTAACTTATTCCTCTTCGTGTTGGTCAGTCAACATGAATCTTAGACTCTCTTCAGATTTTTTTTTTTGTCCTTCCTTCTGTTTGTTCTTCTATCTTAGCAGTATTGAGAGATCTGTCTTCCAGTTTACTAGTTCTAGCTTCTACCTTTTCAGTTCTACTCCTTTGCCCTTTCAATGTATTGTCCATTTATGATATTTTATTATTAATCCTTTGGACCTCTTTCTGCAAGTTTTGAATTATTTCTAATGATATATCTATCTTATTTGATTGGTCCTGTAGCAGTTTCCTGACTTATTTTCCCCCACCCGTCTATGATCCATTTGGATTTGTCTCCATTTAAATGATTTTTTTTTACTTTTTTATTTTTTTATGTCCAGTGTCTTTAAGGTCACCCCATAACTTTGAACTTTATTCACTAGGATTTATTTGAAGTTGTCTCTTAATTTTGGTGGGTGTGGTTTTGTGGGTAGAAAGCACTGGACCCAAACATTTGTTTGAACCACAAGGTCGGAAGTTCAAACTCACCAGCTGTTCCTCAGGAACCCTGCATAGGGTCATTATGTATTTTAATGGACTCAACGACAATTACCAATAATAATATGTCATGTCATACATTGGTTTTCCTGGACTTGTTTTAAATTTCTTCAACTTTAACTTTAACTTTCAGATGAATAAATGTTGATCTGTAGCATAGATGGCTCTTTATTTTGTTCTTAGTGATAATACCAAGCTTCCCAACTATCTCTTTCTACATATGTAGTCCTGTTGATTACGTCTTGTATGGTCTATGTCTATAGTTAATTGTCTTCCTTGTAGGTATATGAATATTATTCTGTCACTGACAAAACTGTACTTAAGGATAAAGCTTCCCATGCTCTTTTTGACATTCTTTATTAGTCCATGTTGTTGTAGGACTTAAAATAGTTAATATCAGTCCATTTAAGCTCATTAATCCCTAAAATATCAATCTTTAAGTCTTCTGTTATATTTTTATGACTGCCAATTTTCCTAGATTCATAACACACATATTACATGTTCTGATTATTAATGATGCTTAAAATTGTTTCTTCTCATTTTGAGCCATGCCACACCAGCAAATGACAGTTCCAAAAGCTTTACTTCATTCACATCATATTTAACTTTACTACAAGAAGTTACACTTCCCAGTCTTATTTGGAGTGCCTATCAACTTGAATGTTTCATCTTCTCACATTGTATTACACAATGCTCTGCTGCTATTTATAAGGTTTTCACTGGCCTGTTTTTTGCTTCTTATTTTTCTTTTAGAAGCAGGTCACATGGTCCTTCTTCCTAGATAGTTTTAGATTGGAAATGCCACTGAAATCTGTCCATCATGGATTATTCTGCTGGTATCTGAAGCATTGATGACTTAGCTTTATGCATCACAGCAACATGATGACCAACATAGCAGTAACACTGATAAATAATGTTGGTATGACAGATTAAGAAATCATTTTTTGTTTTATTTTGGTAAAATAATCTATCTCCAATTATGTCTTGTTTGAGCTTATTGGACAAATTTTATTGTGTATATTAGAAGAGATTACTTTAGCCAAAAACCTAGGTGTTAGTGAAAATAAAGCAAAACAATTTTAAAAGATAACATTATTTCCAAAGGTTTCTATCACCTGTGATATGGTCATGTTGTTGTTGTTAAGTACTGTAGAGTCTGTTCTGACTCATAGTGACTCTGT
>NW_006408671.1:6697436-6700091 GCF_000296735.1 Chrysochloris asiatica | reverse complement strand
TACTCCTGTAAAGATTTACACCCTCGGAAACCCTGTACAGGGTCGCTATGGGTCGGAACCGACTCGATGGCACTTAACAACAACAACAACATTCAGGTGAAAGTAGGAAGCCACTATGTATAAAAGTTCCTTGTTGTTAGGTGCCATCAAGTTGGTAGCGACCTTATGCAGTTCAACTTGACCTTGAAGTCCAATGAATTATGCTACAACAGTCTAGTAGTTTCTTATTTCATTAAACTCACTGCCATCAAACTGGTTCTTACATGTAGTGATCCTATAGAACAGAGAAGAATTGTCGCATAGTATTTTTAAGCATATAATCTATATAAACACAGACTATCAAGTCTTCCACAATGTAGCTGGGGATTACAAACCATTGACTTTTCAGTTAGCAGCCAACCACTTAACCACAGTACCACCAGTCCTTCTTTCTTATTTAATTGTTGTTGTTGTGAAGTGCTGTCAAGTCAGTTCCAACCCATATAGACCCACACCCATGATGTGCACTCTGGATTTCATTTTCATTCTTAAATAGAAAATATTTGGAAAACAGGAAATATAATGCAAACTTATTTGCTTTGTTTTTATTCTGTCCATGCTTTCTTCTTGAAGTAAACAAGTTGTATGTGTGTTGTTGTTGTTGTTGTTGTTGTTTTTGTCAATACCATTGATGATATACTCTCATATAATTAATATGTATCTATAAAGATCTTGAGTATACCTATACAATCAAGATGGAGAATTGGGTACACGTGCAGTGAGGAGCTCCATCACCAACAACACAGAATAATGAACCAAGTAGGCCAGGGGATGGTGCTAGAACTCTGAACTACATATAAAGGAATATTTAGAAGATTGGAAGGCTTACAGCTAGGAGAATCAAGAAATCCATTGCTTTCTAATTCAAGACCCTCAGCTATTCCTGGAGCTGCCAACTTGGGAGAGAACAAGTAGGGGAAGGATCAGAACAGCCATGAACACCTGACAAAACTAAGGAAATACAGGTGTGGACATTCAATTTTTGGGTATCTGTCCATTGTTCAATGGTCTCTCGCTGACTGCACACCTCCATTCTGGTAACTAGAGGGGATATATGAGTGAATGGATACCCCACCCCACCCCTGCAGGATTTTACAATGCATTCGAACAGATCCTCTAGAAAGTTAAAGTGACAGTTTTGAGATAAAACCAAACGACAACCACTCATTCGTCTGTCATACTGTAGTGGCTTGTAAGTTGCTGTGATTCTGAGGGCTATTCCACTGGTATTTTAAATAACCAGCAGGGTCACCATGGTGGACAGGTTTCAGATAATCTTCTAGACAAAGACAGACTAGTAAGAAAGGGTGACAAACTACTTCCCCAAATATTTAGTCCCTGAAAAACTTATGAATAGCAGACAAACACTGTCAGATACAGTGCCGTAAAATGAGCCGCTCAGGTTGGAGGACACTCAAAATGTGACTAGAGAAGAGATGCCTCCTCAAAGTAGAGTTGAACATGATGATGTGAATGAAATTAAGCTTGTGGGAGAAAGGCCCACAGAACCTTCATTTGCAGATGGGGCACAATTCAAAATGAAGAGAAACAGCTGTAAACATCCATTGAAAATCGATACATGGAATGTACGAAGTATGAATCTGGGAAAATTTGGCATTGTCAAAAATGAAATAGAATGCATAAACATCAATATTTTAGGCATTAGTGAGCTGAAATGGGCTGGTATTAGCCATTTTGAATCTGAAAACAACATGGTTTACTGGGCAGGGAATGACAAATTTGCATTCATCGTCAAAAAGAACATATTCAAACCAGTCATGAGGTACAACACTCTATGTGATAGGATAATATCCATGCACCTATAGGGAAGCCCAGTCAATACCACTATTATTCAAATTTATGCACCAACCAGTAAAGCCAGTGAGGATGAAATAGAAGAATTCTACAAATTTCTTCAATCTGAAATTGATCAAACATGCATTCAAGATGTATTGCTCATTTCTGGTGATTGGAATGCAAAGGTTGAGAGCAAAGAGGAAGGACCAGTAGTTGGAAAATATGGAGTTGGTGAAAGAAATGATGCTGCAGAATGCATGATAAAATTCTGCAAAACCAATGATTTGTTTATTTGAAATACCTTCTTTAGGCACCATAACAGATGACTGTACACATGGACCTCACCAAATGGAATACATAGAAATCAAATAGACTACATCTGTGGAAAGAAAGATGGAAACACTACATATCATCAGTGAAAACAAGGCCAGCGGTAGATTGTGGAACAGACCATCAATTATTGATATGCAAATTCAAACTGAAGATGAAGAAACCGAAAACAAGTTCACGAGACCCAAAATATGACATTGAATATATCCCACCTGAATTTAGAGATGATCTGAAGAACAGATTTGATACATTAAACACTAAAGACCGAAGATGAGAAGAGTTGTGGGAAGAAATAAAAAACATCATATGTGAAGAGAGCAAAAAGTCATTAAGAAGACAAGAAAGAAGGAAAAGGTCAAAATGGATGTCAGAAGAGACTCTGAAACTTGATCTCCAGCATAGGGATGCTAAAGCAAGTGGAAGAAATAAAGACGTCCAAGAGCTGAACAGAAAATTTCAAAGATCTGCTCAAGAAGATAAAGCCAAATA